>NW_026974875.1:300000-600000 GCF_030014295.1 Loxodonta africana | reverse complement strand
CCTGGGCAGAAGACAGCCAAGGTCAGCCTGAGCCTAGACACCTAGTGACCTGTGACACTGCAGCCAGTGATAGATGTTGATGTCCACGCTCAGGTATCCGCAGGTGGCGGATTCAGTGTGGTGGGAAGAGAAGTGGAAGTAGAGATGACACACTCACGAGGGCACAGGCCAAAGGTCAGGGAAAATAGCTGAGGTCGTGGAGCTCTAGCGGAGCCAGTCTAGGGCCCAGGCCTCCCTGCTGTAGGAGGCAAAGAGGTGATCCATATGCCGCCATCCGTAGATTCTGGACGGCTGGGGCCCTGGATGCCCGGATTTCGGCCTCGTCTACCGAGAAGTGACGCACATGCAGTGTGCCACCGGAGGCTGTGGAGCAGCAGAGGGCAAAATCTTGAAAATGGGGGCTTCAGTTGACTTGGCCTGTGCTCTCCTTTGGCTGAGTGACATCGTGTGTTTCCTAGCAGGTGAAGACATTCGTGGAGAGAGGCGGTTTCCATGCGTGCAGGCAAAGTGTGTGCTGAGATGATGAGTTGCAGGGGAGACAAGGGTGGACTCTCCAGACCCAGAATAGGCCTCTGGCAGGTATGTGTCAATGTTTTCTGCCCATGGCACTCAGCCGGTTATTTGCATAGAATGTTAGGAGCGGAATTAGTAGTCTCCGGAGAGGCTGCCACTTGTCAGCGAGCTTAACCTGGCCAGGTCCGCCCATGATGTAGCTCCCCAATCAATCACTGCTCTCTAGACCTTCCAGATAGACTACCAGAACTTCTCTCGCCATGGGGAAGCAGTAGAGCCAGAGGCCTTCCCCCTTTGCTCTTTCGTCTCTAGGCCCTCTGTCAGGCACTCCAAGGTATGAAGTGACAAGGGGGAGAAGGAAGAGATTTCAGAGAACGAAGACAAGCAGAGAGAGAGAGAGAGAGGCAAGAGATGCTGAGTGGGGATGCCTTGCCTACTGATATCCTCAGGAAAGTGGGAAAGAGGTACCTGGCGTGCTCTGCCAATGCCCTGAAGCAGTCCGCTCCAGGGGCTCCCTTGTGCCTGCGTAGCCTTTCCCGGGGCGTGCTCAAATCCTGTGGCCACTAGGGGTCATAGGTCACAATGGAGGGCCCTGTGTCATCTGCCTGGCGGGCCGGATCTCTGCCATTGGCTCAGTCTTGTCACCAGGCCCATCCCAAGCTCCGCCCACTCTTGCGGTGGGGGGACTGTCTCTATGGTGATGGCAAAGAAGCCTCAGCCCCGCCCACCTGGCCTTCACTTCACCTACCTGGCCCTCTGACCCTCACTCAGACCTCTGTGTTGATAAAAATCAATGTCCGCCAGTGCCCAGGTGTCAGCATCTGGGATAAAGGATTCGGGACCTTGCCTGGGGCAAAAGGCAGCCTAGGTCAGCGAGTAGCTGGAAGTCTAGTGACCTGTGACGCTGCTGCCAGTGACAAATGGTGACTCCCACACTCACATATCCCCTGGTGGCAGAACGCTAGTGATGGGTGGAGAAACATCGCTCCGGAGCACACGTTTAATGGGGCACCAGCCAAAGCAAAGGCCAGGGCCAGTAGTGGACGTCGTGGAGCTGAATGTCGAGCCAGTGAAGGGCCCAAGGATCCCTCCTGTATGTGGCGAACAGGTCATCTGTGTCCCCACGTCCATCAACCATTGCACTGCTGGGGCCCAGGCTGCCAGGATTTCGGCCTTGCCTTCGGAGCCCGGCCACATAGGCAGCCTTGCACCGGAGGCGGGGACGTGTAGACAGCAAAAATTTGGAAACTGGCAGTGTTTCCTCGATTTCCCTGGCATGGGCCTTTTTGAGCGGCTTGCTTTTTTTCCTGGTAGGATAGGGCCCTGACGGAGAAAGGCAGGATTACGTGTGCAGGAAAGGTGTGTGTTGAGAGGGTGACGACGTTGAGACCACGTTGGGATCTTTAGTCCCAGGAAAGGCCCCTGGCGGGTGTGGGTCAATGTTCTCTACCCATCCCCCTTGGCGGGGGGAGGTTTTCACCATACAAAGCAGCAGCGCAATTATTCGTCGCCGGAGAGGTTGCATCTGCCCACAAGCTCCCCCTGGCCAGGGTCCGCCCCTACTGTATTGCGCGTGTCAGTCAACAGAAGCTAAGACCTTCCAGAGAGACTACCTGCTATTCTGTCCCCACGGGGAAGCAGTACAGCCAGAAGCCTCCCCCGTTCCATCTCTAGGCTCTCTCTCAGGCCCCTCATACTTGTGATGTGTCTCAGGGGTAGAATGAAGAGATTCCTCTGAGTGAACACATACGTGAGAGGCCACAGATGCTGAGGAAGGGCGCCTTGCCTAGTGATATCCTAGCGTAAGTGGAAAAGAGGTACCTGCCTGCTGTCCCAGTGTGTCGAACGTGTTCACATCAGGGGTTGCCTACTGTGAAGTTATTCCCTGGGTGCCCTGGATTTTGTGGCCAAAGACGCAAGGGGGCGTTGTCTGTCCATGGGTAAAATGGAGGGCTCTGCGGAACTGGCCGGTTAGGCTGGACCTCTCCTATTGGCTGAGTGTTTGTGACTCGTCCCCGTCCGAAGTTCCGCCCAGCCTTCCGGTGGCTGTCAGCATGGTGATTGGGAAAGAAGCCTTAGGCCCCACACTCAGCCCTCCCCTGGCCTACCTGGCCTCTTTCCCCTCATCTAGACCGCTGTGTGGATGAAAGAAAGGATGTCAGCCAGTGAGCACGTGTCCTGATTTCCTTGGAAGGATTAGGTTCCTTGCCTGGGCAGAAGACAGCCAAGGTCAGCCTGAGCCTAGACACCTAGTGACCTGTGACACTGCAGCCAGTGATAGATGTTGATGTCCACGCTCAGGTATCCGCAGGTGGCGGATTCAGTGTGGTGGGAAGAGAAGTGGAAGTAGAGATGACACACTCACGAGGGCACAGGCCAAAGGTCAGGGAAAATAGCTGAGGTCGTGGAGCTCTAGCGGAGCCAGTCTAGGGCCCAGGCCTCCCTGCTGTACGAGGCAAAGAGGTGATCCATATGCCGCCATCCGTAGATTCTGGACGGCTGGGGCCCTGGATGCCCGGATTTCGGCCTCGTCTACCGAGAAGTGACGCACATGCAGTGTGCCACCGGAGGCTGTGGAGCAGCAGAGGGCAAAATCTTGAAAATGGGGGCTTCAGTTGACTTGGCCTGTGCTCTCCTTTGGCTGAGTGACATCGTGTGTTTCCTACCAGGTGAAGACATTCGTGGAGAGAGGCGGTTTCCATGCGTGCAGGCAAAGTGTGTGCTGAGATGATGAGTTGCAGGGGAGACCAGGGTGGACTCTCCAGACCCAGAATAGGCCTCTGGCAGGTATGTGTCAATGTTTTCTGCCCATGGCACTCAGCCGGTTATTTGCATAGAATGTTAGGAGCGGAATTAGTAGTCTCCGGAGAGGCTGCCACTTGTCAGCGAGCTTCACCTGGCCAGGTCCCACGGTGATGTCAAGCTTCACCTGGCCAGGTCCGCCCGTGATGTAGCTCCCCAATCAATCACTACTCTCTAGACCTTCCAGATAGACTCCCAGAACTTCTCTCCCCATGGGCAAGCAGTAGAGCCAGAGGCCTTCCCCCTTTGCTCTTTGGTCTCTAGGCCCTCTGTCAGGCACTCCAAGGTGTGAAGTGACAAGGGGGAGAAGGAAGAGATTTCAGAGAACGAAGACAAGCAGAGAGAGACAGAGAGAGGCAAGAGATGCTGAGTGGGGATGCCTTGCCTACTGATATCCTCAGGAAAGTGGGAAAGAGGTACCTGGCGTGCTCTGCCAATGCCCTGAAGCAGTCCGCACCAGGGGCTCCCTTGTGCCTGCGTAGCCTTTCCCGGGGCGTGCTCAAATCCTGTGGCCACTAGGGGTCATAGGTCACAATGGAGGGCCCTGTGTCATCTGCCTGGCGGGCCGGATCTCTGCCATTGGCTCAGTCTTGTCACCAGGCCATCCCAAGCTCCGCCCACTCTTGCGGTGGGGGGACTGTCTCTATGGTGATGGCAAAGAAGCCTCAGCCCCGCCCACCTGGCCTTCACTTCACCTACCTGGCCCTCTGACCCTCACTCAGACCTCTGTGTTGATAAAAATCAATGTCCGCCAGTGCCCAGGTGTCAGCATCTGGGATAAAGGATTCGGGACCTTGCCTGGGGCAGAAGGCAGCCTAGGTCAGCGGGTAGCTGGAAGTCTAGTGACTTGTGACACTGCTGCCAGTGACAAATGGTGACTCCCACACTCACATATCCCCTGGTGGCAGAATGCTAGTGATGGGTGGAGAAACATCGCTCCGGAGCACACGTTTAATGGGGCACCAGCCAAAGCAAAGGCCAGGGCCAGTAGTGGACGTCGTGGAGCTGAATGGCGAGCCAGTGAAGGGCCCAAGGATCCCTCCTGTATGTGGCGAACAGGTCATCCGTGTCCCCACGTCCATCAACCATTGCACTGCTGGGGCCCAGGCTGCCAGGATTTCGTCCTTGCCTTCGGAGCCCGGCCACATAGGCAGCCTTGCACCGGAGGCGGGGACATGTAGACAGCAAAAATTTGGAAACTGGCAGTGTTTCCTCGATTTCCCTGGCATGGGCCTCTTTGAGCGGCTTGCTTTTTTTCCTGGTAGGATAGGGCTCTGACGGAGAAAGGCAGGATTACGTGTGCAGGAAAGGTGTGTGTTGAGAGGGTGACGACGTTGAGACCACGTTGGGATCTTTAGTCCCAGGAAAGGCCCCTGGCGGGTGTGGGTCAATGTTCTCTACCCATCCCCCTTGGCGGGGGGAGGTTTTCACCATACAAAGCAGCAGCGCAATTATTCGTCGCCGGAGAGGTTGCATCTGCCCACAAGCTCCCCCTGGCCAGGGTCCGCCCCTACTGTATTGCGCGTGTCAGTCAACAGAAGCTAAGACCTTCCAGAGAGACTACCTGCTATTCTGTCCCCACGGGGAAGCAGTACAGCCAGAAGCCTCCCCCGTTCCATCTCTAGGCTCTCTCTCAGGCCCCTCATACTTGTGATGTGTCTCAGGGGTAGAATGAAGAGATTCCTCTGAGTGAACACATACGTGAGAGGCCACAGATGCTGAGGAAGGGCGCCTTGCCTAGTGATATCCTAGCGTAAGTGGAAAAGAGGTACCTGCCTGCTGTCCCAGTGTGTCGAACGTGTTCACATCAGGGGTTGCCTACTGTGAAGTTATTCCCTGGGTGCCCTGGATTTTGTGGCCAAAGACGCAAGGGGCCGTTGTCTGTCCATGGGTAAAATGGAGGGCTCTGCGGAACTGGCCGGTTAGGCTGGACCTCTCCTATTGGCTGAGTGTTTGTGACTCGTCCCCGTCCGAAGTTCCGCCCAGCCTTCCGGTGGCTGTCAGCATGGTGATTGGGAAAGAAGCCTTAGGCCCCACACTCAGCCCTCCCCTGGCCTACCTGGCCTCTTTCCCCTCATCTAGACCGCTGTGTGGATGAAAGAAAGGATGTCGGCCAGTGAGCACGTGTCCTGATTTCCTTGGAAGGATTAGGTTCCTTGCCTGGGCAGAAGACAGCCAAGGTCAGCCTGAGCCTAGACACCTAGTGACCTGTGACACTGCAGCCAGTGATAGATGTTGATGTCCACGCTCAGGTATCCGCAGGTGGCGGATTCAGTGTGGTGGGAAGAGAAGTGGAAGTAGAGATGACACACTCAGGAGGGCACAGGCCAAAGGTCAGGGAAAATAGCTGAGGTCGTGGAGCTCTAGCGGAGCCAGTCTAGGGCCCAGGCCTCCCTGCTGTACGAGGCAAAGAGGTGATCCATATGCCGCCATCCGTAGATTCTGGACGGCTGGGGCCCTGGATGCCCGGATTTCGGCCTCGTCTACCGAGAAGTGACGCACATGCAGTGTGCCACCGGAGGCTGTGGAGCAGCAGAGGGCAAAATCTTGAAAATGGGGGCTTCAGTTGACTTGGCCTGTGCTCTCCTTTGGCTGAGTGACATCGTGTGTTTCCTAGCAGGTGAAGACATTCGTGGAGAGAGGCGGTTTCCATGCGTGCAGGCAAAGTGTGTGCTGAGATGATGAGTTGCAGGGGAGACCAGGGTGGACTCTCCAGACCCAGAATAGGCCTCTGGCAGGTATGTGTCAATGTTTTCTGCCCATGGCACTCAGCCGGTTATTTGCATAGAATGTTAGGAGCGGAATTAGTAGTCTCCGGAGAGGCTGCCACTTGTCAGCGAGCTTCACCTGGCCAGGTCCCACGGTGATGTCAAGCTTCACCTGGCCAGGTCCGCCCGTGATGTAGCTCCCCAATCAATCACTACTCTCTAGACCTTCCAGATAGACTCCCAGAACTTCTCTCCCCATGGGCAAGCAGTAGAGCCAGAGGCCTTCCCCCCTTGCTCTTTGGTCTCTAGGCCCTCTGTCAGGCACTCCAAGGTGTGAAGTGACAAGGGGGAGAAGGAAGAGATTTCAGAGAACGAAGACAAGCAGAGAGAGACAGAGAGAGGCAAGAGATGCTGAGTGGGGATGCCTTGCCTACTGATATCCTCAGGAAAGTGGGAAAGAGGTACCTGGCGTGCTCTGCCAATGCCCTGAAGCAGTCCGCACCAGGGGCTCCCTTGTGCCTGCGTAGCCTTTCCCGGGGCGTGCTCAAATCCTGTGGCCACTAGGGGTCATAGGTCACAATGGAGGGCCCTGTGTCATCTGCCTGGCGGGCCGGATCTCTGCCATTGGCTCAGTCTTGTCACCAGGCCCATCCCAAGCTCCGCCCACTCTTGCGGTGGGGGGACTGTCTCTATGGTGATGGCAAAGAAGCCTCAGCCCCGCCCACCTGGCCTTCACTTCACCTACCTGGCCCTCTGACCCTCACTCAGACCTCTGTGTTGATAAAAATCAATGTCCGCCAGTGCCCAGGTGTCAGCATCTGGGATAAAGGATTCGGGACCTTGCCTGGGGCAGAAGGCAGCCTAGGTCAGCGGGTAGCTGGAAGTCTAGTGACTTGTGACACTGCTGCCAGTGACAAATGGTGACTCCCACACTCAGATATCCCCTGGTGGCAGAATGCTAGTGATGGGTGGAGAAAGATCGCTCCGGAGCACACGTTTAATGGGGCACCAGCCAAAGCAAAGGCCAGGGCCAGTAGTGGACGTCGTGGAGCTGAATGGCGAGCCAGTGAAGGGCCCAAGGATCCCTCCTGTATGTGGCGAACAGGTCATCCGTGTCCCCACGTCCATCAACCATTGCACTGCTGGGGCCCAGGCTGCCAGGATTTCGGCCTTGCCTTCGGAGCCCGGCCACATAGGCAGCCTTGCACCGGAGGCGGGGACGTGTAGACAGCAAAAATTTGGAAACTGGCAGTGTTTCCTCGATTTCCCTGGCATCGGCCTCTTTGAGCGGCTTCCTTTTTTTCCTGGTAGGATAGGGCCCTGACGGAGAAAGGCAGGATTACGTGTGCAGGAAAGGTGCGTGTTGAGAGGGTGACGACGTTGAGACCACGTTGGGATCTTTAGTCCCAGGAAAGGCCCCTGGCGAGTATGGGTCAATGTTCTCTACCCATCCCCCTTGGCGGGGGGAGGTTTTCACCATACAAAGCAGCAGCGCAATTATTCGTCGCCGGAGAGGTTGCATCTGCCCACAAGCTCCCCCTGGCCTGGGTCCGCCCCTACTGTATTGCGCGTGTCAGTCAACAGAAGCTAAGACCTTCCAGAGAGACTACCTGCTATTCTGTCCCCACGGGGAAGCAGTACAGCCAGAAGCCTCCCCCGTTCCATCTCTAGGCTCTCTCTCAGGCCCCTCATACTTGTGATGTGTCTCAGGGGTAGAATGAAGAGATTCCTCTGAGTGAACACATACGTGAGAGGCCACAGATGCTGAGGAAGGGCGCCTTGCCTAGTGATATCCTAGCGTAAGTGGAAAAGAGGTACCTGCCTGCTGTCCCAGTGTGTCGAACGTGTTCACATCAGGGGTTGCCTACTGTGAAGTTATTCCCTGGGTGCCCTGGATTTTGTGGCCAAAGACGCAAGGGGCCGTTGTCTGTCCATGGGTAAAATGGAGGGCTCTGCGGAACTGGCCGGTTAGGCTGGACCTCTCCTATTGGCTGAGTGTTTGTGACTCGTCCCCGTCCGAAGTTCCGCCCAGCCTTCCGGTGGCTGTCACCATGGTGATTGGGAAAGAAGCCTTAGGCCCCACACTCAGCCCTCACCTGGCCTACCTGGCCTCATTACCCTCATCTAGACCACTGTATGGATGAAAGAAAGGATGTCGGCCAGTGAGCACGTGTCCTGATTTCCTTGGAAGGATTAGGTTCCTTGCCTGGGCAGAAGACAGCCAAGGTCAGCCTGAGCCTAGACACCTAGTGACCTGTGACACTGCAGCCAGTGATAGATGTTGATGTCCACGCTCAGGTATCCGCAGGTGGCGGATTCAGTGTGGTGGGAAGAGAAGTGGAAGTAGAGATGATACACTCACGAGGGCACAGGCCAAAGGTCAGGGAAAATAGCTGAGGTCGTGGAGCTCTAGCGGAGCCAGTCTAGGGCCCAGGCCTCCCTGCTGTACGAGGCAAAGAGGTGATCCATATGCCGCCATCCGTAGATTCTGGACGGCTGGGGCCCTGGATGCCCGGATTTCGGCCTCGTCTACCGAGAAGTGACGCACATGCAGTGTGCCACCGGAGGCTGTGGAGCAGCAGAGGGCAAAATCTTGAAAATGGGGGCTTCAGTTGACTTGGCCTGTGCTCTCCTTTGGCTGAGTGACATCGTGTGTTTCCTAGCAGGTGAAGACATTCGTGGAGAGAGGCGGTTTCCATGCGTGCAGGCAAAGTGTGTGCTGAGATGATGAGTTGCAGGGGAGACCAGGGTGGACTCTTCAGACCCAGAATAGGCCTCTGGCAGGTATGTGTCAATGTTTTCTGCCCATGGCACTCAGCCGGTTATTTGCATAGAATGTTAGGAGCGGAATTAGTAGTCTCCGGAGAGGCTGCCACTTGTCAGCGAGCTTCACCTGGCCAGGTCCCACGGTGATGTCAAGCTTCACCTGGCCAGGTCCGCCCGTGATGTAGCTCCCCAATCAATCACTACTCTCTAGACCTTCCAGATAGACTCCCAGAACTTCTCTCCCCATGGGCAAGCAGTAGAGCCAGAGGCCTTCCCCCTTTGCTCTTTGGTCTCTAGGCCCTCTGTCAGGCACTCCAAGGTGTGAAGTGACAAGGGGGAGAAGGAAGAGATTTCAGAGAACGAAGACAAGCAGAGAGAGAGAGAGAGAGGCAAGAGATGCTGAGTGGGGATGCCTTGCCTACTGATATCCTCAGGAAAGTGGGAAAGAGGTACCTGGCGTGCTCTGCCAATGCCCTGAAGCAGTCCGCACCAGGGGCTCCCTTGTGCCTGCGTAGCCTTTCCCGGGGCGTGCTCAAATCCTGTGGCCACTAGGGGTCATAGGTCACAATGGAGGGCCCTGTGTCATCTGCCTGGCGGGCCGGATCTCTGCCATTGGCTCAGTCTTGTCACCAGGCCCATCCCAAGCTCCGCCCACTCTTGCGGTGGGGGGACTGTCTCTATGGTGATGGCAAAGAAGCCTCAGCCCCGCCCACCTGGCCTTCACTTCACCTACCTGGCCCTCTGACCCTCACTCAGACCTCTGTGTTGATAAAAATCAATGTCCGCCAGTGCCCAGGTGTCAGCATCTGGGATAAAGGATTCGGGACCTTGCCTGGGGCAGAAGGCAGCCTAGGTCAGCGGGTAGCTGGAAGTCTAGTGACTTGTGACACTGCTGCCAGTGACAAATGGTGACTCCCACACTCACATATCCCCTGGTGGCAGAACGCTAGTGGTGGGTGGAGAAACATCGCTCCGGAGCACACGTTTAATGGGGCACCAGCCAAAGCAAAGGCCAGGGCCAGTAGTGGACGTCGTGGAGCTGAATGGCGAGCCAGTGAAGGGCCCAAGGATCCCTCCTGTATGTGGCGAACAGGTCATCCGTGTCCCCAGGTCCATCAACCATTGGACTGCTGGGGCCCAGGCTGCCAGGATTTCGGCCTTGCCTTCGGAGCCCGGCCACATAGGCAGCCTTGCACCGGAGGCGGGGACGTGTAGACAGCAAAAATTTGGAAACTGGCAGTGTTTCCTCGATTTCCCTGGCATCGGCCTTTTTGAGCGGCTTCCTTTTTTTCCTGGTAGGATAGGGCCCTGACGGAGAAAGGCAGGATTACGTGTGCAAGAAAGGTGCGTGTTGAGAGGGTGACTACGTTGAGACCACGTTGGGATCTTTAGTCCCAGGAAAGGCCCCTGGCGAGTATGGGTCAATGTTCTCTACCCATCCCCCTTGGCGGGGGGAGGTTTTCACCATACAAAGCAGCAGCGCAATTATTCGTCGCCGGAGAGGTTGCATCTGCCCACAAGCTCCCCCTGGCCTGGGTCCGCCCCTACTGTATTGCGCGTGTCAGTCAACAGAAGCTAAGACCTTCCAGAGAGACTACCTGCTATTCTGTCCCCACGGGGAAGCAGTACAGCCAGAAGCCTCCCCCGTTCCATCTCTAGGCTCTCTCTCAGGCCCCTCATACTTGTGATGTGTCTCAGGGGTAGAATGAAGAGATTCCTCTGAGTGAACACATACGTGAGAGGCCACAGATGCTGAGGAAGGGCGCCTTGCCTAGTGATATCCTAGCGTAAGTGGAAAAGAGGTACCTGCCTGCTGTCCCAGTGTGTCGAACGTGTTCACATCAGGGGTTGCCTACTGTGAAGTTATTCCCTGGGTGCCCTGGATTTTGTGGCCAAAGACGCAAGGGGCCGTTGTCTGTCCATGGGTAAAATGGAGGGCTCTGCGGAACTGGCCGGTTAGGCTGGACCTCTCCTATTGGCTGAGTGTTTGTGACTCGTCCCCGTCCGAAGTTCCGCCCAGCCTTCCGGTGGCTGTCACCATGGTGATTGGGAAAGAAGCCTTAGGCCCCACACTCAGCCCTCACCTGGCCTACCTGGCCTCATTACCCTCATCTAGACCACTGTGTGGATGAAAGAAAGGATGTCGGCCAGTGAGCACGTGTCCTGATTTCCTTGGAAGGATTAGGTTCCTTGCCTGGGCAGAAGACAGCCAAGGTCAGCCTGAGCCTAGACACCTAGTGACCTGTGACACTGCAGCCAGTGATAGATGTTGATGTCCACGCTCAGGTATCCGCAGGTGGCGGATTCAGTGTGGTGGGAAGAGAAGTGGAAGTAGAGATGACACACTCACGAGGGCACAGGCCAAAGGTCAGGGAAAATAGCTGAGGTCGTGGAGCTCTAGCGGAGCCAGTCTAGGGCCCAGGCCTCCCTGCTGTACGAGGCAAAGAGGTGATCCATATGCCGCCATCCGTAGATTCTGGACGGCTGGGGCCCTGGATGCCCGGATTTCGGCCTCGTCTACCGAGAAGTGACGCACATGCAGTGTGCCACCGGAGGCTGTGGAGCAGCAGAGGGCAAAATCTTGAAAATGGGGGCTTCAGTTGACTTGGCCTGTGCTCTCCTTTGGCTGAGTGACATCGTGTGTTTCCTAGCAGGTGAAGACATTCGTGGAGAGAGGCGGTTTCCATGCGTGCAGGCAAAGTGTGTGCTGAGATGATGAGTTGCAGGGGAGACCAGGGTGGACTCTCCAGACCCAGAATAGGCCTCTGGCAGGTATGTGTCAATGTTTTCTGCCCATGGCACTCAGCCGGTTATTTGCATAGAATGTTAGGAGCGGAATTAGTAGTCTCCGGAGAGGCTGCCACTTGTCAGCGAGCTTCACCTGGCCAGGTCCCACGGTGATGTCAAGCTTCACCTGGCCAGGTCCGCCCGTGATGTAGCTCCCCAATCAATCACTACTCTCTAGACCTTCCAGATAGACTCCCAGAACTTCTCTCCCCATGGGCAAGCAGTAGAGCCAGAGGCCTTCCCCCTTTGCTCTTTGGTCTCTAGGCCCTCTGTCAGGCACTCCAAGGTGTGAAGTGACAAGGAGGAGAAGGAAGAGATTTCAGAGAACGAAGACAAGCAGAGAGAGACAGAGAGAGGCAAGAGATGCTGAGTGGGGATGCCTTGCCTACTGATATCCTCAGGAAAGTGGGAAAGAGGTACCTGGCGTGCTCTGCCAATGCCCTGAAGCAGTCCGCACCAGGGGCTCCCTTGTGCCTGCGTAGCCTTTCCCGGGGCGTGCTCAAATCCTGTGGCCACTAGGGGTCATAGGTCCCAATGGAGGGCCCTGTGTCATCTGCCTGGCGGGCCGGATCTCTGCCATTGGCTCAGTCTTGTCACCAGGCCCATCCCAAGCTCCGCCCACTCTTGCGGTGGGGGGACTGTCTCTATGGTGATGGCAAAGAAGCCTCAGCCCCGCCCACCTGGCCTTCACTTCACCTACCTGGCCCTCTGACCCTCACTCAGACCTCTGTGTTGATAAAAATCAATGTCCGCCAGTGCCCAGGTGTCAGCATCTGGGATAAAGGATTCGGGACCTTGCCTGGGGCAGAAGGCAGCCTAGGTCAGCGGGTAGCTGGAAGTCTAGTGACTTGTGACACTGCTGCCAGTGACAAATGGTGACTCCCACACTCACATATCCCCTGGTGGCAGAATGCTAGTGATGGGTGGAGAAACATCGCTCCGGAGCACACGTTTAATGGGGCACCAGCCAAAGCAAAGGCCAGGGACAGTAGTGGACGTCGTGGAGCTGAATGACGAGCCAGTGAAGGGCCCAAGGATCCCTCCTGTATGTGGCGAACAGGTCATCCGTGTCCCCACGTCCATCAACCATTGGACTGCTGGGGCCCAGGCTGCCAGGATTTCGGCCTTGCCTTCGGAGCCCGGCCACATAGGCAGCCTTGCACCGGAGGCGGGGACGTGTAGACAGCAAAAATTTGGAAACTGGCAGTGTTTCCTCGATTTCCCTGGCGTCGGCCTTTTTGAGCAGCTTGCTTTTTTTCCTGGTAGGATAGGGCCCTGACGGAGAAAGGCAGGATTACGTGTGCAGGAAAGGTGTGTGTTGAGAGGGTGACGACGTTGAGACCACGTTGGGATCTTTAGTCCCAGGAAAGGCCCCTGGCGGGTGTGGGTCAATGTTCTCTACCCATCCCCCTTGGCGGGGGGAGGTTTTCACCATACAAAGCAGCAGCGCAATTATTCGTCGCCGGAGAGGTTGCATCTGCCCACAAGCTCCCCCTGGCCAGGGTCCGCCCCTACTGTATTGCGCGTGTCAGTCAACAGAAGCTAAGACCTTCCAGAGAGACTACCTGCTATTCTGTCCCCACGGGGAAGCAGTACAGCCAGAAGCCTCCCCCGTTCCATCTCTAGGCTCTCTCTCAGGCCCCTCATACTTGTGATGTGTCTCAGGGGTAGAATGAAGAGATTCCTCTGAGTGAACACATACGTGAGAGGCCACAGATGCTGAGGAAGGGCGCCTTGCCTAGTGATATCCTAGCGTAAGTGGAAAAGAGGTACCTGCCTGCTGTCCCAGTGTGTCGAACGTGTTCACATCAGGGGTTGCCTACTGTGAAGTTATTCCCTGGGTGCCCTGGATTTTGTGGCCAAAGACGCAAGGGGGCGTTGTCTGTCCATGGGTAAAATGGAGGGCTCTGCGGAACTGGCCGGTTAGGCTGGACCTCTCCTATTGGCTGAGTGTTTGTGACTCGTCCCCGTCCGAAGTTCCGCCCAGCCTTCCGGTGGCTGTCACCATGGTGATTGGGAAAGAAGCCTTAGGCCCCACACTCAGCCCTCACCTGGCCTACCTGGCCTCATTACCCTCATCTAGACCGCTGTGTGGATGAAAGAAAGGATGTCGGCCAGTGAGCACGTGTCCTGATTTCCTTGGAAGGATTAGGTTCCTTGCCTGGGCAGAAGACAGCCAAGGTCAGCCTGAGCCTAGACACCTAGTGACCTGTGACACTGCAGCCAGTGATAGATGTTGATGTCCACGCTCAGGTATCCGCAGGTGGCGGATTCAGTGTGGTGGGAAGAGAAGTGGAAGTAGAGATGACACACTCACGAGGGCACGGTCCAAAGGTCAGGGAAAATAGCTGAGGTCGTGGAGCTCTAGCGGAGCCAGTCTAGGGCCCAGGCCTCCCTGCTGTACGAGGCAAAGAGGTGATCCATATGCCGCCATCCGTAGACTGTGGACGGCTGGGGCCCTGGATGCCCGGATTTCGTCCTTGTCTACCGAGAAGTGACGCACATGCAGTGTGCCACCGGAGGCTGTGGAGCAGCAGAGGGCAAAATCTTGAAAATGGGGGCTTCAGTTGACTTGGCCTGTGCTCTCCTTTGGCTGAGTGACATCGTGTGTTTCCTAGCAGGTGAAGACATTCGTGGAGAGAGGCGGTTTCCATGCGTGCAGGCAAAGTGTGTGCTGAGATGATGAGTTGCAGGGGAGACCAGGGTGGACTCTCCAGACCCAGAATAGGCCTCTGGCAGGTATGTGTCAATGTTTTCTGCCCCTGGCACTCAGCCGGTTATTTGCATAGAATGTTAGGAGCGGAATTAGTAGTCTCCGGAGAGGCTGCCACTTGTCAGCGAGCTTCACCTGGCCAGGTCCCACGGTGATGTCAAGCTTCACCTGGCCAGGTCCGCCCGTGATGTAGCTCCCCAATCAATCACTACTCTCTAGACCTTCCAGATAGACTCCCAGAACTTCTGTCCCCATGGGCAAGCAGTAGAGCCAGAGGCCTTCCCCCTTTGCTCTTTGGTCTCTAGGCCCTCTGTCAGGCACTCCAAGGTGTGAAGTAACAAGGGGGAGAAGGAAGAGATTTCAGAGAACGAAGACAAGCAGAGAGAGACAGAGAGAGGCAAGAGATGCTGAGTGGGGATGCCTTGCCTACTGATATCCTCAGGAAAGTGGGAAAGAGGTACCTGGCGTGCTCTGCCAATGCCCTGAAGCAGTCCGCACCAGGGGCTCCCTTGTGCCTGCGTAGCCTTTCCCGGGGCGTGCTCAAATCCTGTGGCCACTAGGGGTCATAGGTCACAATGGAGGGCCCTGTGTCATCTGCCTGGCGGGCCGGATCTCTGCCATTGGCTCAGTCTTGTCACCAGGCCCATCCCAAGCTCCGCCCACTCTTGCGGTGGGGGGACTGTCTCTATGGTGATGGCAAAGAAGCCTCAGCCCCGCCCTCCTGGCCTTCACTTCACCTACCTGGCCCTCTCACCCTCACTCAGACCTCTGTGTTGATAAAAATCAATGTCCGCCAGTGCCCAGGTGTCAGCATCTGGGATAAAGGATTCGGGACCTTGCCTGGGGCAGAAGGCAGCCTAGGTCAGCGGGTAGCTGGAAGTCTAGTGACTTGTGACGCTGCTGCCAGTGACAAATGGTGACTCCCACACTCACATATCCCCTGGTGGCAGAACGCTAGTGATGGGTGGAGAAACATCGCTCCGGAGCACACGTTTAATGGGGCACCAGCCAAAGCAAAGGCCAGGGCCAGTAGTGGACGTCGTGGAGCTGAATGGCGAGCCAGTGAAGGGCCCAAGGATCCCTCCTGTATGTGGCGAACAGGTCATCCGTGTCCCCACGTCCATCAACCATTGCACTGCTGGGGCCCAGGCTGCCAGGATTTCGGCCTTGCCTTCGGAGCCCGGCCACATAGGCAGCCTTGCACCGGAGGCGGGGACGTGTAGACAGCAAAAATTTGGAAACTGGCAGTGTTTCCTCGATTTCCCTGGCATCGGCCTCTTTGAGCGGCTTGCTTTTTTTCCTGGTAGGATAGGGCCCTGACGGAGAAAGGCAGGATTACGTGTGCAGGAAAGGTGTGTGTTGAGAGGGTGACGACGTTGAGACCACGTTGGGATCTTTAGTCCCAGGAAAGGCCCCTGGCGGGTGTGGGTCAATGTTCTCTACCCATCCCCCTTGGCGGGGGGAGGTTTTCACCATACAAAGCAGCAGCACAATTATTCGTCGCCGGAGAGGTTGCATCTGCCCACAAGCTCCCCCTGGCCATGGTCCGCCCCTACTGTATTGCGCGTGTCAGTCAACAGAAGCTAAGACCTTCCAGAGAGACTACCTGCTATTCTGTCCCCACGGGGAAGCAGTACAGCCAGAAGCCTCCCCCGTTCCATCTCTAGGCTCTCTCTCAGGCCCCTCATACTTGTGATGTGTCTCAGGGGTAGAATGAAGAGATTCCTCTGAGTGAACACATACGTGAGAGGCCACAGATGCTGAGGAAGGGCGCCTTGCCTAGTGATATCCTAGCGTAAGTGGAAAAGAGGTACCTGCCTGCTGTCCCAGTGTGTCGAACGTGTTCACATCAGGGGTTGCCTACTGTGAAGTTATTCCCTGGGTGCCCTGGATTTTGTGGCCAAAGACGCAAGGGGCCGTTGTCTGTCCACGGGTAAAATGGAGGGCTCTGCGGAACTGGCCGGTTAGGCTGGACCTCTCCTATTGGCTGAGTGTTTGTGACTCGTCCCCGTCCGAAGTTCCGCCCAGCCTTCCGGTGGCTGTCAGCATGGTGATTGGGAAAGAAGCCTTAGGCCCCACACTCAGCCCTCACCTGGCCTACCTGGCCTCTTTCCCCTCATCTAGACCGCTGTGTGGATGAAAGAAAGGATGTCGGCCAGTGAGCACGTGTCCTGATTTCCTTGGAAGGATTAGGTTCCTTGCCTGGGCAGAAGACAGCCAAGGTCAGCCTGAGCCTAGACACCTAGTGACCTGTGACACTGCAGCCAGTGATAGATGTTGATGTCCACGCTCAGGTATCCGCAGGTGGCGGATTCAGTGTGGTGGGAAGAGAAGTGGAAGTAGAGATGACACACTCACGAGGGCACGGTCCAAAGGTCAGGGAAAATAGCTGAGGTCGTGGAGCTCTAGCGGAGCCAGTCTAGGGCCCAGGCCTCCCTGCTGTACGAGGCAAAGAGGTGATCCATATGCCACCATCCGTAGATTCTGGACGGCTGGGGCCCTGGATGCCCGGATTTCGTCCTTGTCTACCGAGAAGTGACGCACATGCAGTGTGCCACCGGAGGCTGTGGAGCAGCAGAGGGCAAAATCTTGAAAATGGGGGCTTCAGTTGACTTGGCCTGTGCTCTCCTTTGGCTGAGTGACATCGTGTGTTTCCTAGCAGGTGAAGACATTCGTGGAGAGAGGCGGTTTCCATGCGTGCAGGCAAAGTGTGTGCTGAGATAATGAGTTCCTGGAGACCAGGGTGGACTCTTCAGACCCAGAATAGGCCTCTGGCAGGTATGTGTCAATGTTTTCTGCCCCTGGCACTCAGCCGGTTATTTGCATAGAATGTTAGGAGCGGAATTAGTAGTCTCCGGAGAGGCTGCCACTTGTCAGCGAGCTTCACCTGGCCAGGTCCCACGGTGATGTCAAGCTTCACCTGGCCAGGTCCGCCCGTGATGTAGCTCCCCAATCAATCACTACTCTCTAGACCTTCCAGATAGACTCCCAGAACTTCTCTCCCCATGGGGAAGCAGTAGAGCCAGAGGCCTTCCCCCTTTGCTCTTTCGTCTCTAGGCCCTCTGTCAGGCACTCCAAGGTATGAAGTGATAAGGGGGAGAAGGAAGAGATTTCAGAGAACGAAGACAAGCAGAGAGAGAGAGAGAGAGGCAAGAGATGCTGAGTGGGGATGCCTTGCCTACTGATATCCTCAGGAAAGTGGGAAAGAGGTACCTGGCGTGCTCTGCCAATGCCCTGAAGCAGTCCGCACCAGGGGCTCCCTTGTGCCTGCGTAGCCTTTCCCGGGGCGTGCTCAAATCCTGTGGCCACTAGGGGTCATAGGTCCCAATGGAGGGCCCTGTGTCATCTGCCTGGCGGGCCGGATCTCTGCCATTGGCTCAGTCTTGTCACCAGGCCCATCCCAAGCTCCGCCCACTCTTGCGGTGGGGGGACTGTCTCTATGGTGATTGCAAAGAAGCCTCAGCCCCGCCCACCTGGCCTTCACTTCACCTACCTGGCCCTCTGACCCTCACTCAGACCTCTGTGTTGATAAAAATCAATGTCCGCCAGTGCCCAGGTGTCAGCATCTGGGATAAAGGATTCGGGACCTTGCCTGGGGCAGAAGGCAGCCTAGGTCAGCGGGTAGCTGGAAGTCTAGTGACTTGTGACACTGCTGCCAGTGACAAATGGTGACTCCCACACTCACATATCCCTGGTGGCAGAACGCTACTGATGGGTGGAGAAACATCGCTCCGGAGCACACGTTTAATGGGGCACCAGCCAAAGCAAAGGCCAGGGCCAGTAGTGGACGTCGTGGAGCTGAATGGCGAGCCAGTGAAGGGCCCAAGGATCCCTCCTGTATGTGGCGAACAGGTCATCTGTGTCCCCACGTCCATCAACCATTGCACTGCTGGGGCCCAGGCTGCCAGGATTTCGGCCTTGCCTTCGGAGCCCGGCCACATAGGCAGCCTTGCACCGGAGGCGGGGACGTGTAGACAGCAAAAATTTGGAAACTGGCAGTGTTTCCTCGATTTCCCTGGCATCGGCCTTTTAGAGCGGCTTGCTTTTTTTCCTGGTAGGATAGGGCCCTGACGGAGAAAGGCAGGATTACGTGTGCAGGAAAGGTGTGTGTTGAGAGGGTGACGACGTTGAGACCACGTTGGGATCTTTAGTCCCAGGAAAGGCCCCTGGCGGGTGTGGGTCAATGTTCTCTACCCATCCCCCTTGGCGGGGGGAGGTTTTCACCATACAAAGCAGCAGCGCAATTATTCGTCGCCGGAGAGGTTGCATCTGCCCACAAGCTCCCCCTGGCCAGGGTCCGCCCCTACTGTATTGCGCGTGTCAGTCAACAGAAGCTAAGACCTTCCAGAGAGACTACCTGCTATTCTGTCCCCACGGGGAAGCAGTACAGCCAGAAGCCTCCCCCGTTCCATCTCTAGGCTCTCTCTCAGGCCCCTCATACTTGTGATGTGTCTCAGGGGTAGAATGAAGAGATTCCTCTGAGTGAACACATACGTGAGAGGCCACAGATGCTGAGGAAGGGCGCCTTGCCTAGTGATATCCTAGCGTAAGTGGAAAAGAGGTACCTGCCTGCTGTCCCAGTGTGTC
The DNA here is from genome assembly GCF_030014295.1 of Loxodonta africana. Lineage (NCBI taxonomy): Eukaryota > Metazoa > Chordata > Mammalia > Proboscidea > Elephantidae > Loxodonta > Loxodonta africana. The sequence goes on along the minus strand of NW_026974875.1, from coordinate 581,124 downwards.
GAACGTGTTCACATCAGGGGTTGCCTACTGTGAAGTTATTCCCTGGGTGCCCTGGATTTTGTGGCCAAAGACGCAAGGGGCCGTTGTCTGTCCATGGGTAAAATGGAGGGCTCTGCGGAACTGGCCGGTTAGGCTGGACCTCCTATTGGCTGAGTGTTTGTGACTCGTCCCCGTCCGAAGTTCCGCCCAGCCTTCCGGTGGCTGTCACCATGGTGATTGGGAAAGAAGCCTTAGGCCCCACACTCAGCCCTCACCTTGCCTACCTGGCCTCATTACCCTCATCTAGACCGCTGTGTGGATGAAAGAAAGGATGTCGGCCAGTGAGCACGTGTCCTGATTTCCTTGGAAGGATTAGGTTCCTTGCCTGGGCAGAAGACAGCCAAGGTCAGCCTGAGCCTAGACACATAGTGACCTGTGACACTGCAGCCAGTGATAGATGTTGATGTCCACGCTCAGGTATCCGCAGGTGGCGGATTCAGTGTGGTGGGAAGAGAAGTGGAAGTGGAGATGACACACTCACGAGGGCACGGGCCAAAGGTCAGGGAAAATAGCTGAGGTCGTGGAGCTCTAGCGGAGCCAGTCTAGGGCCCAGGCCTCCCTGCTGTACGAGGCAAAGAGGTGTTCCATATGCCGCCATCCGTAGACTGTGGACGGCTGGGGCCCTGGATGCCCGGATTTCGTCCTTGTCTACCGAGAAGTGACGCACATGCAGTGTGCCACCGGAGGCTGTGGAGCAGCAGAGGGCAAAATCTTGAAAATGGGGGCTTCAGTTGACTTGGCCTGTGCTCTCCTTTGGCTGAGTGACATCGTGTGTTTCCTAGCAGGTGAAGACATTCGTGGAGAGAGGCGGTTTCCATGCGTGCAGGGAAAGTGTGTGCTGAGATAATGAGTTCCTGGAGACCAGGGTGGACTCTTCAGACCCAGAATAGGCCTCTGGCAGGTATGTGTCAATGTTTTCTGCCCATGGCACTCAGCCGGTTATTTGCATAGAATGTTAGGAGCGGAATTAGTAGTCTCCGGAGAGGCTGCCCCTTGTCAGCGAGCTTAACCTGGCCAGGTCCGCCCATGATGTAGCTCCCCAATCAATCACTGCTCTCTAGACCTTCCAGATAGACTCCCAGAACTTCTCTAACCATGGGCAAGCAGTAGAGCCAGAGGGCTTCCCCCTTTGCTCTTTCGTCTCTAGGCCCTCTGTCAGGCACTCCAAGGTATGAAGTGACAAGGGGGAGAAGGAAGAGATTTCAGAGAACGAAGACAAGCAGAGAGAGAGAGAGAGAGGCAAGAGATGCTGAGTGGGGATGCCTTGCCTACTGATATCCTCAGGAAAGTGGGAAAGAGGTACCTGGCGTGCTCTGCCAATGCCCTGAAGCAGTCCGCTCCAGGGGCTCCCTTGTGCCTGCGTAGCCTTTCCTGGGGCGTGCTCAAATCCTGTGGCCACTAGGGGTCATAGGTCACAATGGAGGGCCCTGTGTCATCTGCCTGGCGGGCCGGATCTCTGCCATTGGCTCAGTCTTGTCACCAGGCCCATCCCAAGCTCCGCCCACTCTTGCGGTGGGGGGACTGTCTCTATGGTGATGGCAAAGAAGCCTCAGCCCCGCCCACCTGGCCTTCACTTCACCTACCTGGCCCTCTGACCCTCACTCAGACCTCTGTGTTGATAAAAATCAATGTCCGCCAGTGCCCAGGTGTCAGCATCTGGGATAAAGGATTCGGGACCTTGCCTGGGGCAGAAGGCAGCCTAGGTCAGCGGGTAGCTGGAAGTCTAGTGACTTGTGACGCTGCTGCCAGTGACAAATGGTGACTCCCACACTCACATATCCCCTGGTGGCAGAACGCTAGTGATGGGTGGAGAAACATCGCTCCGGAGCACACGTTTAATGGGGCACCAGCCAAAGCAAAGGCCAGGGCCAGTAGTGGACGTCGTGGAGCTGAATGGCGAGCCAGTGAAGGGCCCAAGGATCCCTCCTGTATGTGGCGAACAGGTCATCTGTGTCCCCACGTCCATCAACCATTGCACTGCTGGGGCCCAGGCTGCCAGGATTTCGGCCTTGCCTTCGGAGCCCGGCCACATAGGCAGCCTTGCACCGGAGGCGGGGACGTGTAGACAGCAAAAATTTGGAAACTGGCAGTGTTTCCTCGATTTCCCTGGCATCGGCCTTTTAGAGCGGCTTGCTTTTTTTCCTGGTAGGATAGGGCCCTGACGGAGAAAGGCAGGATTACGTGTGCAGGAAAGGTGTGTGTTGAGAGGGTGACGACGTTGAGACCACGTTGGGATCTTTAGTCCCAGGAAAGGCCCCTGGCGGGTGTGGGTCAATGTTCTCTACCCATCCCCCTTGGCGGGGGGAGGTTTTCACCATACAAAGCAGCAGCGCAATTATTCGTCGCCGGAGAGGTTGCATCTGCCCACAAGCTCCCCCTGGCCAGGGTCCGCCCCTACTGTATTGCGCGTGTCAGTCAACAGAAGCTAAGACCTTCCAGAGAGACTACCTGCTATTCTGTCCCCACGGGGAAGCAGTACAGCCAGAAGCCTCCCCCGTTCCATCTCTAGGCTCTCTCTCAGGCCCCTCATACTTGTGATGTGTCTCAGGGGTAGAATGAAGAGATTCCTCTGAGTGAACACATACGTGAGAGGCCACAGATGCTGAGGAAGGGCGCCTTGCCTAGTGATATCCTAGCGTAAGTGGAAAAGAGGTACCTGCCTGCTGTCCCAGTGTGTCGAACGTGTTCACATCAGGGGTTGCCTACTGTGAAGTTATTCCCTGGGTGCCCTGGATTTTGTGGCCAAAGACGCAAGGGGCCGTTGTCTGTCCATGGGTAAAATGGAGGGCTCTGCGGAACTGGCCGGTTAGGCTGGACCTCTCCTATTGGCTGAGTGTTTGTGACTCGTCCCCGTCCGAAGTTCCGCCCAGCCTTCCGGTGGCTGTCAGCATGGTGATTGGGAAAGAAACCTTAGGCCCCACACTCAGCCCTCACCTGGCCTACCTGGCCTCTTTCCCCTCATCTAGACCGCTGTGTGGATGAAAGAAAGGATGTCGGCCAGTGAGCACGTGTCCTGATTTCCTTGGAAGGATTAGGTTCCTTGCCTGGGCAGAAGACAGCCAAGGTCAGCCTGAGCCTAGACACCTAGTGACCTGTGACACTGCAGCCAGTGATAGATGTTGATGTCCACGCTCAGGTATCCGCAGGTGGCGGATTCAGTGTGGTGGGAAGAGAAGTGGAAGTAGAGATGACACACTCACGAGGGCACAGGCCAAAGGTCAGGGAAAATAGCTGAGGTCGTGGAGCTCTAGCGGAGCCAGTCTAGGGCCCAGGCCTCCCTGCTGTACGAGGCAAAGAGGTGATCCATATGCCGCCATCCGTAGATTCTGGACGGCTGGGGCCCTGGATGCCCGGATTTCGGCCTCGTCTACCGAGAAGTGACGCACATGCAGTGTGCCACCGGAGGCTGTGGAGCAGCAGAGGGCAAAATCTTGAAAATGGGGGCTTCAGTTGACTTGGCCTGTGCTCTCCTTTGGCTGAGTGACATCGTGTGTTTCCTAGCAGGTGAAGACATTCGTGGAGAGAGGCGGTTTCCATGCGTGCAGGCAAAGTGTGTGCTGAGATGATGAGTTGCAGGGGAGACCAGGGTGGACTCTCCAGACCCAGAATAGGCCTCTGGCAGGTATGTGTCAATGTTTTCTGCCCATGGCACTCAGCCGGTTATTTGCATAGAATGTTAGGAGCGGAATTAGTAGTCTCCGGAGAGGCTGCCACTTGTCAGCGAGCTTCACCTGGCCAGGTCCCACGGTGATGTCAAGCTTCACCTGGCCAGGTCCGCCCGTGATGTAGCTCCCCAATCAATCACTACTCTCTAGACCTTCCAGATAGACTCCCAGAACTTCTCTCCCCATGGGCAAGCAGTAGAGCCAGAGGCCTTCCCCCTTTGCTCTTTGGTCTCTAGGCCCTCTGTCAGGCACTCCAAGGTGTGAAGTGACAAGGGGGAGAAGGAAGAGATTTCAGAGAACGAAGACAAGCAGAGAGAGAGAGAGAGAGAGGCAAGAGATGCTGAGTGGGGATGCCTTGCCTACTGATATCCTCAGGAAAGTGGGAAAGAGGTACCTGGCGTGCTCTGCCAATGCCCTGAAGCAGTCCGCACCAGGGGCTCCCTTGTGCCTGCGTAGCCTTTCCCGGGGCGTGCTCAAATCCTGTGGCCACTAGGGGTCATAGGTCACAATGGAGGGCCCTGTGTCATCTGCCTGGCGGGCCGGATCTCTGCCATTGGCTCAGTCTTGTCACCAGGCCCATCCCAAGCTCCGCCCACTCTTGCGGTGGGGGGACTGTCTCTATGGTGATGGCAAAGAAGCCTCAGCCCCGCCCACCTGGCCTTCACTTCACCTACCTGGCCCTCTGACCCTCACTCAGACCTCTGTGTTGATAAAAATCAATGTCCGCCAGTGCCCAGGTGTCAGCATCTGGGATAAAGGATTCGGGACCTTGCCTGGGGCAAAAGGCAGCCTAGGTCAGCGGGTAGCTGGAAGTCTAGTGACTTGTGACGCTGCTGCCAGTGACAAATGGTGACTCCCACACTCACATATCCCCTGGTGGCAGAACGCTAGTGATGGGTGGAGAAACATCGCTCCGGAGCACACGTTTAATGGGGCACCAGCCAAAGCAAAGGCCAGGGCCAGTAGTGGACGTCGTGGAGCTGAATGGCGAGCCAGTGAAGGGCCCAAGGATCCCTCCTGTATGTGGCGAACAGGTCATCTGTGTCCCCACGTCCATCAACCATTGCACTGCTGGGGCCCAGGCTGCCAGGATTTCGGCCTTGCCTTCGGAGCCCGGCCACATAGGCAGCCTTGCACCGGAGGCGGGGACGTGTAGACAGCAAAAATTTGGAAACTGGCAGTGTTTCCTCGATTTCCCTGGCATCGGCCTTTTAGAGCGGCTTGCTTTTTTTCCTGGTAGGATAGGGCCCTGACGGAGAAAGGCAGGATTACGTGTGCAGGAAAGGTGTGTGTTGAGAGGGTGACGACGTTGAGACCACGTTGGGATCTTTAGTCCCAGGAAAGGCCCCTGGCGGGTGTGGGTCAATGTTCTCTACCCATCCCCCTTGGCGGGGGGAGGTTTTCACCATACAAAGCAGCAGCGCAATTATTCGTCGCCGGAGAGGTTGCATCTGCCCACAAGCTCCCCCTGGCCAGGGTCCGCCCCTACTGTATTGCGCGTGTCAGTCAACAGAAGCTAAGACCTTCCAGAGAGACTACCTGCTATTCTGTCCCCACGGGGAAGCAGTACAGCCAGAAGCCTCCCCCGTTCCATCTCTAGGCTCTCTCTCAGGCCCCTCATACTTGTGATGTGTCTCAGGGGTAGAATGAAGAGATTCCTCTGAGTGAACACATACGTGAGAGGCCACAGATGCTGAGGAAGGGCGCCTTGCCTAGTGATATCCTAGCGTAAGTGGAAAAGAGGTACCTGCCTGCTGTCCCAGTGTGTCGAACGTGTTCACATCAGGGGTTGCCTACTGTGAAGTTATTCCCTGGGTGCCCTGGATTTTGTGGCCAAAGACGCAAGGGGCCGTTGTCTGTCCATGGGTAAAATGGAGGGCTCTGCGGAACTGGCCGGTTAGGCTGGACCTCTCCTATTGGCTGAGTGTTTGTGACTCGTCCCCGTCCGAAGTTCCGCCCAGCCTTCCGGTGGCTGTCAGCATGGTGATTGGGAAAGAAACCTTAGGCCCCACACTCAGCCCTCACCTGGCCTACCTGGCCTCTTTCCCCTCATCTAGACCGCTGTGTGGATGAAAGAAAGGATGTCGGCCAGTGAGCACGTGTCCTGATTTCCTTGGAAGGATTAGGTTCCTTGCCTGGGCAGAAGACAGCCAAGGTCAGCCTGAGCCTAGACACCTAGTGACCTGTGACACTGCAGCCAGTGATAGATGTTGATGTCCACGCTCAGGTATCCGCAGGTGGCGGATTCAGTGTGGTGGGAAGAGAAGTGGAAGTAGAGATGACACACTCACGAGGGCACGGTCCAAAGGTCAGGGAAAATAGCTGAGGTCGTGGAGCTCTAGCGGAGCCAGTCTAGGGCCCAGGTCTCCCTGCTGTACGAGGCAAAGAGGTGATCCATATGCCGCCATCCGTAGATTCTGGACGGCTGGGGCCCTGGATGCCCGGATTTCGGCCTCGTCTACCGAGAAGTGACGCACATGCAGTGTGCCACCGGAGGCTGTGGAGCAGCAGAGGGCAAAATCTTGAAAATGGGGGCTTCAGTTGACTTGGCCTGTGCTCTCCTTTGGCTGAGTGACATCGTGTGTTTCCTAGCAGGTGAAGACATTCGTGGAGAGAGGCGGTTTCCATGCGTGCAGGCAAAGTGTGTGCTGAGATGATGAGTTGCAGGGGAGACCAGGGTGGACTCTCCAGACCCAGAATAGGCCTCTGGCAGGTATGTGTCAATGTTTTCTGCCCATGGCACTCAGCCGGTTATTTGCATAGAATGTTAGGAGCGGAATTAGTAGTCTCCGGAGAGGCTGCCACTTGTCAGCGAGCTTCACCTGGCCAGGTCCCACGGTGATGTCAAGCTTCACCTGGCCAGGTCCGCCCGTGATGTAGCTCCCCAATCAATCACTACTCTCTAGACCTTCCAGATAGACTCCCAGAACTTCTCTCCCCATGGGCAAGCAGTAGAGCCAGAGGCCTTCCCCCTTTGCTCTTTGGTCTCTAGGCCCTCTGTCAGGCACTCCAAGGTGTGAAGTGACAAGGGGGAGAAGGAAGAGATTTCAGAGAACGAAGACAAGCAGAGAGAGAGAGAGAGAGGCAAGAGATGCTGAGTGGGGATGCCTTGCCTACTGATATCCTCAGGAAAGTGGGAAAGAGGTACCTGGCGTGCTCTGCCAATGCCCTGAAGCAGTCCGCACCAGGGGCTCCCTTGTGCCTGCGTAGCCTTTCCCGGGGCGTGCTCAAATCCTGTGGCCACTAGGGGTCATAGGTCACAATGGAGGGCCCTGTGTCATCTGCCTGGCGGGCCGGATCTCTGCCATTGGCTCAGTCTTGTCACCAGGCCATCCCAAGCTCCGCCCACTCTTGCGGTGGGGGGACTGTCTCTATGGTGATGGCAAAGAAGCCTCAGCCCCGCCCACCTGGCCTTCACTTCACCTACCTGGCCCTCTGACCCTCACTCAGACCTCTGTGTTGATAAAAATCAATGTCCGCCAGTGCCCAGGTGTCAGCATCTGGGATAAAGGATTCGGGACCTTGCCTGGGGCAGAAGGCAGCCTAGGTCAGCGGGTAGCTGGAAGTCTAGTGACTTGTGACACTGCTGCCAGTGACAAATGGTGACTCCCACACTCACATATCCCCTGGTGGCAGAATGCTAGTGATGGGTGGAGAAACATCGCTCCGGAGCACACGTTTAATGGGGCACCAGCCAAAGCAAAGGCCAGGGCCAGTAGTGGACATCGTGGAGCTGAATGGCGAGCCAGTGAAGGGCCCAAGGATCCCTCCTGTATGTGGCGAACAGGTCATCCGTGTCCCCACGTCCATCAACCATTGCACTGCTGGGGCCCAGGCTGCCAGGATTTCGGCCTTGCCTTCGGAGCCCGGCCACATAGGCAGCCTTGCACCGGAGGCGGGGACGTGTAGACAGCAAAAATTTGGAAACTGGCAGTGTTTCCTCGATTTCCCTGGCATCGGCCTCTTTGAGCGGCTTGCTTTTTTTCCTGGTAGGATAGGGCCCTGACGGAGAAAGGCAGGATTACGTGTGCAGGAAAAGTGTGTGTTGAGAGGGTGACGACGTTGAGACCACGTTGGGATCTTTAGTCCCAGGAAAGGCCCCTGGCGGGTGTGGGTCAATGTTCTCTACCCATCCCCCTTGGCGGGGGGAGGTTTTCACCATACAAAGCAGCAGCGCAATTATTCGTCGCCGGGGAGGTTGCATCTGCCCACAAGCTCCCCCTGGCCTGGGTCCGCCCCTACTGTATTGCGCGTGTCAGTCAACAGAAGCTAAGACCTTCCAGAGAGACTACCTGCTATTCTGTCCCCACGGGGAAGCAGTACAGCCAGAAGCCTCCCCCGTTCCATCTCTAGGCTCTCTCTCAGGCCCCTCATACTTGTGATGTGTCTCAGGGGTAGAATGAAGAGATTCCTCTGAGTGAACACATACGTGAGAGGCCACAGATGCTGAGGAAGGGTGCCTTGCCTAGTGATATCCTAGCGTAAGTGGAAAAGAGGTACCTGCCTGCTGTCCCAGTGTGTCGAACGTGTTCACATCAGGGGTTGCCTACTGTGAAGTTATTCCCTGGGTGCCCTGGATTTTGTGGCCAAAGACGCAAGGGGGCGTTGTCTGTCCATGGGTAAAATGGAGGGCTCTGCGGAACTGGCCGGTTAGGCTGGACCTCTCCTATTGGCTGAGTGTTTGTGACTCGTCCCCGTCCGAAGTTCCGCCCAGCCTTCCGGTGGCTGTCAGCATGGTGATTGGGAAAGAAACCTTAGGCCCCACACTCAGCCCTCACCTGGCCTACCTGGCCTCATTACCCTCATCTAGACCGCTGTGTGGATGAAAGAAAGGATGTCGGCCAGTGAGCACGTGTCCTGATTTCCTTGGAAGGATTAGGTTCCTTGCCTGGGCAGAAGACAGCCAAGGTCAGCCTGAGCCTAGACACCTAGTGACCTGTGACACTGCAGCCAGTGATAGATGTTGATGTCCACGCTCAGGTATCCGCAGGTGGCGGATTCAGTGTGGTGGGAAGAGAAGTGGAAGTAGAGATGACACACTCACGAGGGCAGGGGCCAAAGGTCAGGGAAAATAGCTGAGGTCGTGGAGCTCTAGCGGAGCCAGTCTAGGGCCCAGGCCTCCTTGCTGTACGAGGCAAAGAGGTGTTCCATATGCCGCCATCCGTAGACTGTGGACGGCTGGGGCCCTGGATGCCCTGATTTCGTCCTTGTCTACCGAGAAGTGACGCACATGCAGTGTGCCACCGGAGGCTGTGGAGCAGCAGAGGGCAAAATCCTGAAAATGGGTGCTTCAGTTGACTTGGCCTGTGCTCTCCTTTGGCTGAGTGACATCGTGTGTTTCCTAGCAGGTGAAGACATTCGTGGAGAGAGGCGGTTTCCATCCGTGCAGGCAAAGTGTGTGCTGAGATAATGAGTTCCTGGAGACCAGGGTGGACTCTTCAGACCGAGAATAGGCCTCTGGCAGGTATGTGTCAATGTTTTCTGCCCATGGCACTCAGCCGGTTATTTGCATAGAATGTTAGGAGCGGAATTAGTAGTCTCCGGAGAGGCTGCCACTTGTCAGCGAGCTTAACCTGGCCAGGTCCGCCCATGATGTAGCTCCCCAATCAATCACTGCTCTCTAGACCTTCCAGATAGACTACCAGAACTTCTCTCGCCATGGGGAAGCAGTAGAGCCAGAGGCCTTCCCCCTTTGCTCTTTCGTCTCTAGGCCCTCTGTCAGGCACTCCAAGGTATGAAGTGACAAGGGGGAGAAGGAAGAGATTTCAGAGAACGAAGACAAGCAGAGAGAGAGAGAGAGAGGCAAGAGATGCTGAGTGGGGATGCCTTGCCTACTGATATCCTCAGGAAAGTGGGAAAGAGGTACCTGGCGTGCTCTGCCAATGCCCTGAAGCAGTCCGCACCAGGGGCTCCCTTGTGCCTGCGTAGCCTTTCCCGGGGCGTGCTCAAATCCTGTGGCCACTAGGGGTCATAGGTCACAATGGAGGGCCCTGTGTCATCTGCCTGGCGGGCCGGATCTCTGCCATTGGCTCAGTCTTTTCACCAGGCCCATCCCAAGCTCCGCCCACTCTTGCGGTGGGGGGACTGTCTCTATGGTGATGGCAAAGAAGCCTCAGCCCCGCCCACCTGGCCTTCACTTCACCTACCTGGCCCTCTGACCCTCACTCAGACCTCTGTGTTGATAAAAATCAATGTCCGCCAGTGCCCAGGTGTCAGCATCTGGGATAAAGGATTCGGGACCTTGCCTGGGGCAAAAGGCAGCCTAGGTCAGCGGGTAGCTGGAAGTCTAGTGACTTGTGACGCTGCTGCCAGTGACAAATGGTGACTCCCACACTCACATATCCCCTGGTGGCAGAACGCTAGTGATGGGTGGAGAAACATCGCTCCGGAGCACACGTTTAATGGGGCACCAGCCAAAGCAAAGGCCAGGGCCAGTAGTGGACGTCGTGGAGCTGAATGGCGAGTCAGTGAAGGGCCCAAGGATCCCTCCTGTATGTGGCGAACAGGTCATCTGTGTCCCCACGTCCATCAACCATTGCACTGCTGGGGCCCAGGCTGCCAGGATTTCGGCCTTGCCTTCGGAGCCCGGCCACATAGGCAGCCTTGCACCGGAGGCGGGGACGTGTAGACAGCAAAAATTTGGAAACTGGCAGTGTTTCCTCGATTTCCCTGGCATCGGCCTTTTAGAGCGGCTTGCTTTTTTTCCTGGTAGGATAGGGCCCTGACGGAGAAAGGCAGGATTACGTGTGCAGGAAAGGTGTGTGTTGAGAGGGTGACGACGTTGAGACCACGTTGGGATCTTTAGTCCCAGGAAAGGCCCCTGGCGGGTGTGGGTCAATGTTCTCTACCCATCCCCCTTGGCGGGGGGAGGTTTTCACCATACAAAGCAGCAGCGCAATTATTCGTCGCCGGAGAGGTTGCATCTGCCCACAAGCTCCCCCTGGCCAGGGTCCGCCCCTACTGTATTGCGCGTGTCAGTCAACAGAAGCTAAGACCTTCCAGAGAGACTACCTGCTATTCTGTCCCCACGGGGAAGCAGTACAGCCAGAAGCCTCCCCCGTTCCATCTCTAGGCTCTCTCTCAGGCCCCTCATACTTGTGATGTGTCTCAGGGGTAGAATGAAGAGATTCCTCTGAGTGAACACATACGTGAGAGGCCACAGATGCTGAGGAAGGGCGCCTTGCCTAGTGATATCCTAGCGTAAGTGGAAAAGAGGTACCTGCCTGCTGTCCCAGTGTGTCGAACGTGTTCACATCAGGGGTTGCCTACTGTGAAGTTATTCCCTGGGTGCCCTGGATTTTGTGGCCAAAGACGCAAGGGGCCGTTGTCTGTCCATGGGTAAAATGGAGGGCTCTGCGGAACTGGCCGGTTAGGCTGGACCTCTCCTATTGGCTGAGTGTTTGTGACTCGTCCCCGTCCGAAGTTCCGCCCAGCCTTCCGGTGGCTGTCAGCATGGTGATTGGGAAAGAAACCTTAGGCCCCACACTCAGCCCTCACCTGGCCTACCTGGCCTCTTTCCCCTCATCTAGACCGCTGTGTGGATGAAAGAAAGGATGTCGGCCAGTGAGCACGTGTCCTGATTTCCTTGGAAGGATTAGGTTCCTTGCCTGGGCAGAAGACAGCCAAGGTCAGCCTGAGCCTAGACACCTAGTGACCTGTGACACTGCAGCCAGTGATAGATGTTGATGTCCACGCTCAGGTATCCGCAGGTGGCGGATTCAGTGTGGTGGGAAGAGAAGTGGAAGTAGAGATGACACACTCACGAGGGCACGGTCCAAAGGTCAGGGAAAATAGCTGAGGTCGTGGAGCTCTAGCGGAGCCAGTCTAGGGCCCAGGTCTCCCTGCTGTACGAGGCAAAGAGGTGATCCATATGCCGCCATCCGTAGATTCTGGACGGCTGGGGCCCTGGATGCCCGGATTTCGGCCTCGTCTACCGAGAAGTGACGCACATGCAGTGTGCCACCGGAGGCTGTGGAGCAGCAGAGGGCAAAATCTTGAAAATGGGGGCTTCAGTTGACTTGGCCTGTGCTCTCCTTTGGCTGAGTGACATCGTGTGTTTCCTAGCAGGTGAAGACATTCGTGGAGAGAGGCGGTTTCCATGCGTGCAGGCAAAGTGTGTGCTGAGATGATGAGTTGCAGGGGAGACCAGGGTGGACTCTCCAGACCCAGAATAGGCCTCTGGCAGGTATGTGTCAATGTTTTCTGCCCATGGCACTCAGCCGGTTATTTGCATAGAATGTTAGGAGCGGAATTAGTAGTCTCCGGAGAGGCTGCCACTTGTCAGCGAGCTTCACCTGGCCAGGTCCCACGGTGATGTCAAGCTTCACCTGGCCAGGTCCGCCCGTGATGTAGCTCCCCAATCAATCACTACTCTCTAGACCTTCCAGATAGACTCCCAGAACTTCTCTCCCCATGGGCAAGCAGTAGAGCCAGAGGCCTTCCCCCTTTGCTCTTTGGTCTCTAGGCCCTCTGTCAGGCACTCCAAGGTGTGAAGTGACAAGGAGGAGAAGGAAGAGATTTCAGAGAACGAAGACAAGCAGAGAGAGACAGAGAGAGGCAAGAGATGCTGAGTGGGGATGCCTTGCCTACTGATATCCTCAGGAAAGTGGGAAAGAGGTACCTGGCGTGCTCTGCCAATGCCCTGAAGCAGTCCGCACCAGGGGCTCCCTTGTGCCTGCGTAGCCTTTCCCGGGGCGTGCTCAAATCCTGTGGCCACTAGGGGTCATAGGTCCCAATGGAGGGCCCTGTGTCATCTGCCTGGCGGGCCGGATCTCTGCCATTGGCTCAGTCTTGTCACCAGGCCCATCCCAAGCTCCGCCCACTCTTGCGGTGGGGGGACTGTCTCTATGGTGATGGCAAAGAAGCCTCAGCCCCGCCCACCTGGCCTTCACTTCACCTACCTGGCCCTCTGACCCTCACTCAGACCTCTGTGTTGATAAAAATCAATGTCCGCCAGTGCCCAGGTGTCAGCATCTGGGATAAAGGATTCGGGACCTTGCCTGGGGCAGAAGGCAGCCTAGGTCAGCGGGTAGCTGGAAGTCTAGTGACTTGTGACACTGCTGCCAGTGACAAATGGTGACTCCCACACTCACATATCCCCTGGTGGCAGAATGCTAGTGATGGGTGGAGAAACATCGCTCCGGAGCACACGTTTAATGGGGCACCAGCCAAAGCAAAGGCCAGGGACAGTAGTGGACGTCGTGGAGCTGAATGACGAGCCAGTGAAGGGCCCAAGGATCCCTCCTGTATGTGGCGAACAGGTCATCCGTGTCCCCACGTCCATCAACCATTGGACTGCTGGGGCCCAGGCTGCCAGGATTTCGGCCTTGCCTTCGGAGCCCGGCCACATAGGCAGCCTTGCACCGGAGGCGGGGACGTGTAGACAGCAAAAATTTGGAAACTGGCAGTGTTTCCTCGATTTCCCTGGCGTCGGCCTTTTTGAGCAGCTTGCTTTTTTTCCTGGTAGGATAGGGCCCTGACGGAGAAAGGCAGGATTACGTGTGCAGGAAAGGTGTGTGTTGAGAGGGTGACGACGTTGAGACCACGTTGGGATCTTTAGTCCCAGGAAAGGCCCCTGGCGGGTGTGGGTCAATGTTCTCTACCCATCCCCCTTGGCGGGGGGAGGTTTTCACCATACAAAGCAGCAGCGCAATTATTCGTCGCCGGAGAGGTTGCATCTGCCCACAAGCTCCCCCTGGCCAGGGTCCGCCCCTACTGTATTGCGCGTGTCAGTCAACAGAAGCTAAGACCTTCCAGAGAGACTACCTGCTATTCTGTCCCCACGGGGAAGCAGTACAGCCAGAAGCCTCCCCCGTTCCATCTCTAGGCTCTCTCTCAGGCCCCTCATACTTGTGATGTGTCTCAGGGGTAGAATGAAGAGATTCCTCTGAGTGAACACATACGTGAGAGGCCAGAGATGCTGAGGAAGGGCGCCTTGCCTAGTGATATCCTAGCGTAAGTGGAAAAGAGGTACCTGCCTGCTGTCCCAGTGTGTCGAACGTGTTCACATCAGGGGTTGCCTACTGTGAAGTTATTCCCTGGGTGCCCTGGATTTTGTGGCCAAAGACGCAAGGGGGCGTTGTCTGTCCATGGGTAAAATGGAGGGCTCTGCGGAACTGGCCGGTTAGGCTGGACCTCTCCTATTGGCTGAGTGTTTGTGACTCGTCCCCGTCCGAAGTTCCGCCCAGCCTTCCGGTGGCTGTCACCATGGTGATTGGGAAAGAAGCCTTAGGCCCCACACTCAGCCCTCACCTGGCCTACCTGGCCTCATTACCCTCATCTAGACCGCTGTGTGGATGAAAGAAAGGATGTCGGCCAGTGAGCACGTGTCCTGATTTCCTTGGAAGGATTAGGTTCCTTGCCTGGGCAGAAGACAGCCAAGGTCAGCCTGAGCCTAGACACCTAGTGACCTGTGACACTGCAGCCAGTGATAGATGTTGATGTCCACGCTCAGGTATCCGCAGGTGGCGGATTCAGTGTGGTGGGAAGAGAAGTGGAAGTAGAGATGACACACTCACGAGGGCACGGTCCAAAGGTCAGGGAAAATAGCTGAGGTCGTGGAGCTCTAGCGGAGCCAGTCTAGGGCCCAGGCCTCCCTGCTGTACGAGGCAAAGAGGTGATCCATATGCCGCCATCCGTAGACTGTGGACGGCTGGGGCCCTGGATGCCCGGATTTCGTCCTTGTCTACCGAGAAGTGACGCACATGCAGTGTGCCACCGGAGGCTGTGGAGCAGCAGAGGGCAAAATCTTGAAAATGGGGGCTTCAGTTGACTTGGCCTGTGCTCTCCTTTGGCTGAGTGACATCGTGTGTTTCCTAGCAGGTGAAGACATTCGTGGAGAGAGGCGGTTTCCATGCGTGCAGGCAAAGTGTGTGCTGAGATGATGAGTTGCAGGGGAGACCAGGGTGGACTCTCCAGACCCAGAATAGGCCTCTGGCAGGTATGTGTCAATGTTTTCTGCCCCTGGCACTCAGCCGGTTATTTGCATAGAATGTTAGGAGCGGAATTAGTAGTCTCCGGAGAGGCTGCCACTTGTCAGCGAGCTTCACCTGGCCAGGTCCCACGGTGATGTCAAGCTTCACCTGGCCAGGTCCGCCCGTGATGTAGCTCCCCAATCAATCACTACTCTCTAGACCTTCCAGATAGACTCCCAGAACTTCTGTCCCCATGGGCAAGCAGTAGAGCCAGAGGCCTTCCCCCTTTGCTCTTTGGTCTCTAGGCCCTCTGTCAGGCACTCCAAGGTGTGAAGTAACAAGGGGGAGAAGGAAGAGATTTCAGAGAACGAAGACAAGCAGAGAGAGACAGAGAGAGGCAAGAGATGCTGAGTGGGGATGCCTTGCCTACTGATATCCTCAGGAAAGTGGGAAAGAGGTACCTGGCGTGCTCTGCCAATGCCCTGAAGCAGTCCGCACCAGGGGCTCCCTTGTGCCTGCGTAGCCTTTCCCGGGGCGTGCTCAAATCCTGTGGCCACTAGGGGTCATAGGTCACAATGGAGGGCCCTGTGTCATCTGCCTGGCGGGCCGGATCTCTGCCATTGGCTCAGTCTTGTCACCAGGCCCATCCCAAGCTCCGCCCACTCTTGCGGTGGGGGGACTGTCTCTATGGTGATGGCAAAGAAGCCTCAGCCCCGCCCACCTGGCCTTCACTTCACCTACCTGGCCCTCTCACCCTCACTCAGACCTCTGTGTTGATAAAAATCAATGTCCGCCAGTGCCCAGGTGTCAGCATCTGGGATAAAGGATTCGGGACCTTGCCTGGGGCAGAAGGCAGCCTAGGTCAGCGGGTAGCTGGAAGTCTAGTGACTTGTGACGCTGCTGCCAGTGACAAATGGTGACTCCCACACTCACATATCCCCTGGTGGCAGAACGCTAGTGATGGGTGGAGAAACATCGCTCCGGAGCACACGTTTAATGGGGCACCAGCCAAAGCAAAGGCCAGGGCCAGTAGTGGACGTCGTGGAGCTGAATGGCGAGCCAGTGAAGGGCCCAAGGATCCCTCCTGTATGTGGCGAACAGGTCATCCGTGTCCCCACGTCCATCAACCATTGCACTGCTGGGGCCCAGGCTGCCAGGATTTCGGCCTTGCCTTCGGAGCCCGGCCACATAGGCAGCCTTGCACCGGAGGCGGGGACGTGTAGACAGCAAAAATTTGGAAACTGGCAGTGTTTCCTCGATTTCCCTGGCATCGGCCTCTTTGAGCGGCTTGCTTTTTTTCCTGGTAGGATAGGGCCCTGACGGAGAAAGGCAGGATTACGTGTGCAGGAAAGGTGTGTGTTGAGAGGGTGACGACGTTGAGACCACGTTGGGATCTTTAGTCCCAGGAAAGGCCCCTGGCGGGTGTGGGTCAATGTTCTCTACCCATCCCCCTTGGCGGGGGGAGGTTTTCACCATACAAAGCAGCAGCACAATTATTCGTCGCCGGAGAGGTTGCATCTGCCCACAAGCTCCCCCTGGCCATGGTCCGCCCCTACTGTATTGCGCGTGTCAGTCAACAGAAGCTAAGACCTTCCAGAGAGACTACCTGCTATTCTGTCCCCACGGGGAAGCAGTACAGCCAGAAGCCTCCCCCGTTCCATCTCTAGGCTCTCTCTCAGGCCCCTCATACTTGTGATGTGTCTCAGGGGTAGAATGAAGAGATTCCTCTGAGTGAACACATACGTGAGAGGCCACAGATGCTGAGGAAGGGCGCCTTGCCTAGTGATATCCTAGCGTAAGTGGAAAAGAGGTACCTGCCTGCTGTCCCAGTGTGTCGAACGTGTTCACATCAGGGGTTGCCTACTGTGAAGTTATTCCCTGGGTGCCCTGGATTTTGTGGCCAAAGACGCAAGGGGCCGTTGTCTGTCCACGGGTAAAATGGAGGGCTCTGCGGAACTGGCCGGTTAGGCTGGACCTCTCCTATTGGCTGAGTGTTTGTGACTCGTCCCCGTCCGAAGTTCCGCCCAGCCTTCCGGTGGCTGTCACCATGGTGATTGGGAAAGAAGCCTTAGGCCCCACACTCAGCCCTCACCTGGCCTACCTGGCCTCATTACCCTCATCTAGACCGCTGTGTGGATGAAAGAAAGGATGTCGGCCAGTGAGCACGTGTCCTGATTTCCTTGGAAGGATTAGGTTCCTTGCCTGGGCAGAAGACAGCCAAGGTCAGCCTGAGCCTAGACACCTAGTGACCTGTGACACTGCAGCCAGTGATAGATGTTGATGTCCACGCTCAGGTATCCGCAGGTGGCGGATTCAGTGTGGTGGGAAGAGAAGTGGAAGTAGAGATGACACACTCACGAGGGCACGGTCCAAAGGTCAGGGAAAATAGCTGAGGTCGTGGAGCTCTAGCGGAGCCAGTCTAGGGCCCAGGCCTCCCTGCTGTACGAGGCAAAGAGGTGATCCATATGCCGCCATCCGTAGACTGTGGACGGCTGGGGCCCTGGATGCCCGGATTTCGTCCTTGTCTACCGAGAAGTGACGCACATGCAGTGTGCCACCGGAGGCTGTGGAGCAGCAGAGGGCAAAATCTTGAAAATGGGGGCTTCAGTTGACTTGGCCTGTGCTCTCCTTTGGCTGAGTGACATCGTGTGTTTCCTAGCAGGTGAAGACATTCGTGGAGAGAGGCGGTTTCCATGCGTGCAGGCAAAGTGTGTGCTGAGATGATGAGTTGCAGGGGAGACCAGGGTGGACTCTCCAGACCCAGAATAGGCCTCTGGCAGGTATGTGTCAATGTTTTCTGCCCCTGGCACTCAGCCGGTTATTTGCATAGAATGTTAGGAGCGGAATTAGTAGTCTCCGGAGAGGCTGCCACTTGTCAGCGAGCTTCACCTGGCCAGGTCCCACGGTGATGTCAAGCTTCACCTGGCCAGGTCCGCCCGTGATGTAGCTCCCCAATCAATCACTACTCTCTAGACCTTCCAGATAGACTCCCAGAACTTCTGTCCCCATGGGCAAGCAGTAGAGCCAGAGGCCTTCCCCCTTTGCTCTTTGGTCTCTAGGCCCTCTGTCAGGCACTCCAAGGTGTGAAGTAACAAGGGGGAGAAGGAAGAGATTTCAGAGAACGAAGACAAGCAGAGAGAGACAGAGAGAGGCAAGAGATGCTGAGTGGGGATGCCTTGCCTACTGATATCCTCAGGAAAGTGGGAAAGAGGTACCTGGCGTGCTCTGCCAATGCCCTGAAGCAGTCCGCACCAGGGGCTCCCTTGTGCCTGCGTAGCCTTTCCCGGGGCGTGCTCAAATCCTGTGGCCACTAGGGGTCATAGGTCACAATGGAGGGCCCTGTGTCATCTGCCTGGCGGGCCGGATCTCTGCCATTGGCTCAGTCTTGTCACCAGGCCCATCCCAAGCTCCGCCCACTCTTGCGGTGGGGGGACTGTCTCTATGGTGATGGCAAAGAAGCCTCAGCCCCGCCCACCTGGCCTTCACTTCACCTACCTGGCCCTCTCACCCTCACTCAGACCTCTGTGTTGATAAAAATCAATGTCCGCCAGTGCCCAGGTGTCAGCATCTGGGATAAAGGATTCGGGACCTTGCCTGGGGCAGAAGGCAGCCTAGGTCAGCGGGTAGCTGGAAGTCTAGTGACTTGTGACGCTGCTGCCAGTGACAAATGGTGACTCCCACACTCACATATCCCCTGGTGGCAGAACGCTAGTGATGGGTGGAGAAACATCGCTCCGGAGCACACGTTTAATGGGGCACCAGCCAAAGCAAAGGCCAGGGCCAGTAGTGGACGTCGTGGAGCTGAATGGCGAGCCAGTGAAGGGCCCAAGGATCCCTCCTGTATGTGGCGAACAGGTCATCCGTGTCCCCACGTCCATCAACCATTGCACTGCTGGGGCCCAGGCTGCCAGGATTTCGGCCTTGCCTTCGGAGCCCGGCCACATAGGCAGCCTTGCACCGGAGGCGGGGACGTGTAGACAGCAAAAATTTGGAAACTGGCAGTGTTTCCTCGATTTCCCTGGCATCGGCCTCTTTGAGCGGCTTGCTTTTTTTCCTGGTAGGATAGGGCCCTGACGGAGAAAGGCAGGATTACGTGTGCAGGAAAGGTGTGTGTTGAGAGGGTGACGACGTTGAGACCACGTTGGGATCTTTAGTCCCAGGAAAGGCCCCTGGCGGGTGTGGGTCAATGTTCTCTACCCATCCCCCTTGGCGGGGGGAGGTTTTCACCATACAAAGCAGCAGCACAATTATTCGTCGCCGGAGAGGTTGCATCTGCCCACAAGCTCCCCCTGGCCATGGTCCGCCCCTACTGTATTGCGCGTGTCAGTCAACAGAAGCTAAGACCTTCCAGAGAGACTACCTGCTATTCTGTCCCCACGGGGAAGCAGTACAGCCAGAAGCCTCCCCCGTTCCATCTCTAGGCTCTCTCTCAGGCCCCTCATACTTGTGATGTGTCTCAGGGGTAGAATGAAGAGATTCCTCTGAGTGAACACATACGTGAGAGGCCAGAGATGCTGAGGAAGGGCGCCTTGCCTAGTGATATCCTAGCGTAAGTGGAAAAGAGGTACCTGCCTGCTGTCCCAGTGTGTCGAACGTGTTCACATCAGGGGTTGCCTACTGTGAAGTTATTCCCTGGGTGCCCTGGATTTTGTGGCCAAAGACGCAAGGGGCCGTTGTCTGTCCACGGGTAAAATGGAGGGCTCTGCGGAACTGGCCGGTTAGGCTGGACCTCTCCTATTGGCTGAGTGTTTGTGACTCGTCCCCGTCCGAAGTTCCGCCCAGCCTTCCGGTGGCTGTCAGCATGGTGATTGGGAAAGAAGCCTTAGGCCCCACACTCAGCCCTCACCTGGCCTACCTGGCCTCTTTCCCCTCATCTAGACCGCTGTGTGGATGAAAGAAAGGATGTCGGCCAGTGAGCACGTGTCCTGATTTCCTTGGAAGGATTAGGTTCCTTGCCTGGGCAGAAGACAGCCAAGGTCAGCCTGAGCCTAGACACCTAGTGACCTGTGACACTGCAGCCAGTGATAGATGTTGATGTCCACGCTCAGGTATCCGCAGGTGGCGGATTCAGTGTGGTGGGAAGAGAAGTGGAAGTAGAGATGACACACTCACGAGGGCACAGGCCAAAGGTCAGGGAAAATAGCTGAGGTCGTGGAGCTCTAGCGGAGCCAGTCTAGGGCCCAGGCCTCCCTGCTGTACGAGGCAAAGAGGTGATCCATATGCCACCATCCGTAGATTCTGGACGGCTGGGGCCCTGGATGCCCGGATTTCGGCCTCATCTACCGAGAAGTGACGCACATGCAGTGTGCCACCGGAGGCTGTGGAGCAGCAGAGGGCAAAATCTTGAAAATGGGGGCTTCAGTTGACTTGGCCTGTGCTCTCCTTTGGCTGAGTGACATCGTGTGTTTCCTAGCAGGTGAAGACATTCGTGGAGAGAGGCGGTTTCCATGTGTGCAGGCAAAGTGTGTGCTGAGATGATGAGTTGCAGGGGAGACCAGGGTGGACTCTCCAGACCCAGAATAGGCCTCTGGCAGGTATGTGTCAATGTTTTCTGCCCCTGGCACTCAGCCGGTTATTTGCATAGAATGTTAGGAGCGGAATTAGTAGTCTCCGGAGAGGCTGCCACTTGTCAGCGAGCTTCACCTGGCCAGGTCCCACGGTGATGTCAAGCTTCACCTGGCCAGGTCCGCCCGTGATGTAGCTCCCCAATCAATCACTGCTCTCTAGACCTTCCAGATAGACTCCCAGAACTTCTCTCCCCATGGGCAAGCAGTAGAGCCAGAGGCCTTCCCCCTTTGCTCTTTGGTCTCTAGGCCCTCTGTCAGGCACTCCAAGGTGTGAAGTGACAAGGGGGAGAAGGAAGAGATTTCAGAGAACGAAGACAAGCAGAGAGAGACAGAGAGAGGCAAGAGATGCTGAGTGGGGATGCCTTGCCTACTGATATCCTCAGGAAAGTGGGAAAGAGGTACCTGGCGTGCTCTGCCAATGCCCTGAAGCAGTCCGCACCAGGGGCTCCCTTGTGCCTGCGTAGCCTTTCCCGGGGCGTGCTCAAATCCTGTGGCCACTAGGGGTCATAGGTCACAATGGAGGGCCCTGTGTCATCTGCCTGGCGGGCCGGATCTCTGCCATTGGCTCAGTCTTGTCACCAGGCCCATCCCAAGCTCCGCCCACTCTTGTGGTGGGGGGACTGTCTCTATGGTGATGGCAAAGAAGCCTCAGCCCCGCCCACCTGGCCTTGACTTCACCTACCTGGCCCTCTGACCCTCACTCAGACCTCTGTGTTGATAAAAATCAATGTCCGCCAGTGCCCAGGTGTCAGCATCTGGGATAAAGGATTCGGGACCTTGCCTGGGGCAGAAGGCAGCCTAGGTCAGCGGGTAGCTGGAAGTCTAGTGACTTGTGACGCTGCTGCCAGTGACAAATGGTGACTCCCACACTCACATATCCCCTGGTGGCAGAATGCTAGTGATGGGTGGAGAAACATCGCTCCGGAGCACACGTTTAATGGGGCACCAGCCAAAGCAAAGGCCAGGGCCAGTAGTGGACGTCGTGGAGCTGAATGGCGAGCCAGTGAAGGGCCCAAGGATCCCTCCTGTATGTGGCGAACAGGTCATCCGTGTCCCCACGTCCATCAACCATTGGACTGCTGGGGCCCAGGCTGCCAGGATTTCGGCCTTGCCTTCGGAGCCCGGCCACATAGGCAGCCTTGCACCGGAGGCGGGGACGTGTAGACAGCAAAAATTTGGAAACTGGCAGTGTTTCCTCGATTTCCCTGGCATGGGCCTCTTTGAGCGGCTTGCTTTTTTTCCTGGTAGGATAGGGCCCTGACGGAGAAAGGCAGGATTACGTGTGCAGGAAAGGTGTGTGTTGAGAGGGTGACGACGTTGAGACCACGTTGGGATCTTTAGTCCCAGGAAAGGCCCCTGGCGGGTGTGGGTCAATGTTCTCTACCCATCCCCCTTGGCGGGGGGAGGTTTTCACCATACAAAGCAGCAGCGCAATTATTCGTCGCCGGAGAGGTTGCATCTGCCCACAAGCTCCCCCTGGCCAGGGTCCGCCCCTACTGTATTGCGCGTGTCAGTCAACAGAAGCTAAGACCTTCCAGAGAGACTACCTGCTATTCTGTCCCCACGGGGAAGCAGTACAGCCAGAAGCCTCCCCCGTTCCATCTCTAGGCTCTCTCTCAGGCCCCTCATACTTGTGATGTGTCTCAGGGGTAGAATGAAGAGATTCCTCTGAGTGAACACATACGTGAGAGGCCACAGATGCTGAGGAAGGGCGCCTTGCCTAGTGATATCCTAGCGTAAGTGGAAAAGAGGTACCTGCCTGCTGTCCCAGTGTGTCGAACGTGTTCACATCAGGGGTTGCCTACTGTGAAGTTATTCCCTGGGTGCCCTGGATTTTGTGGCCAAAGACGCAAGGGGCCGTTGTCTGTCCATGGGTAAAATGGAGGGCTCTGCGGAACTGGCCGGTTAGGCTGGACCTCTCCTATTGGCTGAGTGTTTGTGACTCGTCCCCGTCCGAAGTTCCGCCCAGCCTTCCGGTGGCTGTCAGCATGGTGATTGGGAAAGAAACCTTAGGCCCCACACTCAGCCCTCACCTGGCCTACCTGGCCTCTTTCCCCTCATCTAGACCGCTGTGTGGATGAAAGAAAGGATGTCGGCCAGTGAGCACGTGTCCTGATTTCCTTGGAAGGATTAGGTTCCTTGCCTGGGCAGAAGACAGCCAAGGTCAGCCTGAGCCTAGACACCTAGTGACCTGTGACACTGCAGCCAGTGATAGATGTTGATGTCCACGCTCAGGTATCCGCAGGTGGCGGATTCAGTGTGGTGGGAAGAGAAGTGGAAGTAGAGATGACACACTCACGAGGGCACAGGCCAAAGGTCAGGGAAAATAGCTGAGGTCGTGGAGCTCTAGCGGAGCCAGTCTAGGGCCCAGGCCTCCCTGCTGTACGAGGCAAAGAGGTGTTCCATATGCCGCCATCCGTAGACTGTGGACGGCTGGGGCCCTGGATGCCCGGATTTCGTCCTTGTCTACCGAGAAGTGACGCACATGCAGTGTGCCACCGGAGGCTGTGGAGCAGCAGAGGGCAAAATCTTGAAAATGGGGGCTTCAGTTGACTTGGCCTGTGCTCTCCTTTGGCTGAGTGACATCGTGTGTTTCCTAGCAGGTGAAGACATTCGTGGAGAGAGGCGGTTTCCATGCGTGCAGGCAAAGTGTGTGCTGAGATAATGAGTTCCTGGAGACCAGGGTGGACTCTTCAGACCCAGAATAGGCCTCTGGCAGGTATGTGTCAATGTTTTCTGCCCCTGGCACTCAGCCGGTTATTTGCATAGAATGTTAGGAGCGGAATTAGTAGTCTCCGGAGAGGCTGCCACTTGTCAGCGAGCTTCACCTGGCCAGGTCCCACGGTGATGTCAAGCTTCACCTGGCCAGGTCCGCCCGTGATGTAGCTCCCCAATCAATCACTACTCTCTAGACCTTCCAGATAGACTCCCAGAACTTCTCTCCCCATGGGCAAGCAGTAGAGCCAGAGGCCTTCCCCCTTTGCTCTTTGGTCTCTAGGCCCTCTGTCAGGCACTCCAAGGTGTGAAGTGACAAGGGGGAGAAGGAAGAGATTTCAGAGAACGAAGACAAGCAGAGAGAGACAGAGAGAGGCAAGAGATGCTGAGTGGGGATGCCTTGCCTACTGATATCCTCAGGAAAGTGGGAAAGAGGTACCTGGCGTGCTCTGCCAATGCCCTGAAGCAGTCCGCACCAGGGGCTCCCTTGTGCCTGCGTAGCCTTTCCCGGGGGGTGCTCAAATCCTGTGGCCACTAGGGGTCATAGGTCACAATGGAGGGCCCTGTGTCATCTGCCTGGCGGGCCGGATCTCTGCCATTGGCTCAGTCTTGTCACCAGGCCCATCCCAAGCTCCGCCCACTCTTGCGGTGGGGGGACTGTCTCTATGGTGATGGCAAAGAAGCCTCAGCCCCGCCCACCTGGCCTTCACTTCACCTACCTGGCCCTCTGACCCTCACTCAGACCTCTGTGTTGATAAAAATCAATGTCCGCCAGTGCCCAGGTGTCAGCATCTGGGATAAAGGATTCGGGACCTTGCCTGGGGCAGAAGGCAGCCTAGGTCAGCGGGTAGCTGGAAGTCTAGTGACTTGTGACGCTGCTGCCAGTGACAAATGGTGACTCCCACACTCACATATCCCCTGGTGGCAGAACGCTACTGATGGGTGGAGAAACATCGCTCCGGAGCACACGTTTAATGGGGCACCAGCCAAAGCAAAGGCCAGGGCCAGTAGTGGACGTCGTGGAGCTGAATGGCGAGCCAGTGAAGGGCCCAAGGATCCCTCCTGTATGTGGCGAACAGGTCATCCGTGTCCCCACGTCCATCAACCATTGCACTGCTGGGGCCCAGGCTGCCAGGATTTCGGCCTTGCCTTCGGAGCCCGGCCACATAGGCAGCCTTGCACCGGAGGCGGGGACGTGTAGACAGCAAAAATTTGGAAACTGGCAGTGTTTCCTCGATTTCCCTGGCATCGGCCTCTTTGAGCGGCTTGCTTTTTTTCCTGGTAGGATAGGGCCCTGACGGAGAAAGGCAGGATTACGTGTGCAGGAAAGGTGTGTGTTGAGAGGGTGACGACGTTGAGACCACGTTGGGATCTTTAGTCCCAGGAAAGGCCCCTGGCGGGTGTGGGTCAATGTTCTCTACCCATCCCCCTTGGCGGGGGGAGGTTTTCACCATACAAAGCAGCAGCGCAATTATTCGTCGCCGGAGAGGTTGCATCTGCCCACAAGCTCCCCCTGGCCAGGGTCCGCCCCTACTGTATTGCGCGTGTCAGTCAACAGAAGCTAAGACCTTCCAGAGAGACTACCTGCTATTCTGTCCCCACGGGGAAGCAGTACAGCCAGAAGCCTCCCCCGTTCCATCTCTAGGCTCTCTCTCAGGCCCCTCATACTTGTGATGTGTCTCAGGGGTAGAATGAAGAGATTCCTCTGAGTGAACACATACGTGAGAGGCCACAGATGCTGAGGAAGGGCGCCTTGCCTAGTGATATCCTAGCGTAAGTGGAAAAGAGGTACCTGCCTGCTGTCCCAGTGTGTCGAACGTGTTCACATCAGGGGTTGCCTACTGTGAAGTTATTCCCTGGGTGCCCTGGATTTTGTGGCCAAAGACGCAAGGGGCCGTTGTCTGTCCATGGGTAAAATGGAGGGCTCTGCGGAACTGGCCGGTTAGGCTGGACCTCTCCTATTGGCTGAGTGTTTGTGACTCGTCCCCGTCCGAAGTTCCGCCCAGCCTTCCGGTGGCTGTCACCATGGTGATTGGGAAAGAAGCCTTAGGCCCCACACTCAGCCCTCACCTTGCCTACCTGGCCTCATTACCCTCATCTAGACCGCTGTGTGGATGAAAGAAAGGATGTCGGCCAGTGAGCACGTGTCCTGATTTCCTTGGAAGGATTAGGTTCCTTGCCTGGGCAGAAGACAGCCAAGGTCAGCCTGAGCCTAGACACATAGTGACCTGTGACACTGCAGCCAGTGATAGATGTTGATGTCCACGCTCAGGTATCCGCAGGTGGCGGATTCAGTGTGGTGGGAAGAGAAGTGGAAGTGGAGATGACACACTCACGAGGGCACGGGCCAAAGGTCAGGGAAAATAGCTGAGGTCGTGGAGCTCTAGCGGAGCCAGTCTAGGGCCCAGGCCTCCCTGCTGTACGAGGCAAAGAGGTGTTCCATATGCCGCCATCCGTAGACTGTGGACGGCTGGGGCCCTGGATGCCCGGATTTCGTCCTTGTCTACCGAGAAGTGACGCACATGCAGTGTGCCACCGGAGGCTGTGGAGCAGCAGAGGGCAAAATCTTGAAAATGGGGGCTTCAGTTGACTTGGCCTGTGCTCTCCTTTGGCTGAGTGACATCGTGTGTTTCCTAGCAGGTGAAGACATTCGTGGAGAGAGGCGGTTTCCATGCGTGCAGGGAAAGTGTGTGCTGAGATAATGAGTTCCTGGAGACCAGGGTGGACTCTTCAGACCCAGAATAGGCCTCTGGCAGGTATGTGTCAATGTTTTCTGCCCATGGCACTCAGCCGGTTATTTGCATAGAATGTTAGGAGCGGAATTAGTAGTCTCCGGAGAGGCTGCCCCTTGTCAGCGAGCTTAACCTGGCCAGGTCCGCCCATGATGTAGCTCCCCAATCAATCACTGCTCTCTAGACCTTCCAGATAGACTCCCAGAACTTCTCTAACCATGGGCAAGCAGTAGAGCCAGAGGGCTTCCCCCTTTGCTCTTTCGTCTCTAGGCCCTCTGTCAGGCACTCCAAGGTATGAAGTGACAAGGGGGAGAAGGAAGAGATTTCAGAGAACGAAGACAAGCAGAGAGAGAGAGAGAGAGGCAAGAGATGCTGAGTGGGGATGCCTTGCCTACTGATATCCTCAGGAAAGTGGGAAAGAGGTACCTGGCGTGCTCTGCCAATGCCCTGAAGCAGTCCGCTCCAGGGGCTCCCTTGTGCCTGCGTAGCCTTTCCTGGGGCGTGCTCAAATCCTGTGGCCACTAGGGGTCATAGGTCACAATGGAGGGCCCTGTGTCATCTGCCTGGCGGGCCGGATCTCTGCCATTGGCTCAGTCTTGTCACCAGGCCCATCCCAAGCTCCGCCCACTCTTGCGGTGGGGGGACTGTCTCTATGGTGATGGCAAAGAAGCCTCAGCCCCGCCCACCTGGCCTTCACTTCACCTACCTGGCCCTCTGACCCTCACTCAGACCTCTGTGTTGATAAAAATCAATGTCCGCCAGTGCCCAGGTGTCAGCATCTGGGATAAAGGATTCGGGACCTTGCCTGGGGCAGAAGGCAGCCTAGGTCAGCGGGTAGCTGGAAGTCTAGTGACTTGTGACGCTGCTGCCAGTGACAAATGGTGACTCCCACACTCACATATCCCCTGGTGGCAGAACGCTAGTGATGGGTGGAGAAACATCGCTCCGGAGCACACGTTTAATGGGGCACCAGCCAAAGCAAAGGCCAGGGCCAGTAGTGGACGTCGTGGAGCTGAATGGCGAGCCAGTGAAGGGCCCAAGGATCCCTCCTGTATGTGGCGAACAGGTCATCTGTGTCCCCACGTCCATCAACCATTGCACTGCTGGGGCCCAGGCTGCCAGGATTTCGGCCTTGCCTTCGGAGCCCGGCCACATAGGCAGCCTTGCACCGGAGGCGGGGACGTGTAGACAGCAAAAATTTGGAAACTGGCAGTGTTTCCTCGATTTCCCTGGCATCGGCCTTTTAGAGCGGCTTGCTTTTTTTCCTGGTAGGATAGGGCCCTGACGGAGAAAGGC
Organism: Loxodonta africana; assembly: GCF_030014295.1. NCBI lineage: Eukaryota > Metazoa > Chordata > Mammalia > Proboscidea > Elephantidae > Loxodonta > Loxodonta africana. Next base: position 554,197 of record NW_026974875.1, on the reverse strand, counting down.
AGGATTACGTGTGCAGGAAAGGTGTGTGTTGAGAGGGTGACGACGTTGAGACCACGTTGGGATCTTTAGTCCCAGGAAAGGCCCCTGGCGGGTGTGGGTCAATGTTCTCTACCCATCCCCCTTGGCGGGGGGAGGTTTTCACCATACAAAGCAGCAGCGCAATTATTCGTCGCCGGAGAGGTTGCATCTGCCCACAAGCTCCCCCTGGCCAGGGTCCGCCCCTACTGTATTGCGCGTGTCAGTCAACAGAAGCTAAGACCTTCCAGAGAGACTACCTGCTATTCTGTCCCCACGGGGAAGCAGTACAGCCAGAAGCCTCCCCCGTTCCATCTCTAGGCTCTCTCTCAGGCCCCTCATACTTGTGATGTGTCTCAGGGGTAGAATGAAGAGATTCCTCTGAGTGAACACATACGTGAGAGGCCACAGATGCTGAGGAAGGGCGCCTTGCCTAGTGATATCCTAGCGTAAGTGGAAAAGAGGTACCTGCCTGCTGTCCCAGTGTGTCGAACGTGTTCACATCAGGGGTTGCCTACTGTGAAGTTATTCCCTGGGTGCCCTGGATTTTGTGGCCAAAGACGCAAGGGGCCGTTGTCTGTCCATGGGTAAAATGGAGGGCTCTGCGGAACTGGCCGGTTAGGCTGGACCTCTCCTATTGGCTGAGTGTTTGTGACTCGTCCCCGTCAGAAGTTCCGCCCAGCCTTCCGGTGGCTGTCACCATGGTGATTGGGAAAGAAGCCTTAGGCCCCACACTCAGCCCTCACCTGGCCTACCTGGCCTCATTACCCTCATCTAGACCGCTGTGTGGATGAAAGAAAGGATGTCGGCCAGTGAGCACGTGTCCTGATTTCCTTGGAAGGATTAGGTTCCTTGCCTGGGCAGAAGACAGCCAAGGTCAGCCTGAGCCTAGACACCTAGTGACCTGTGACACTGCAGCCAGTGATAGATGTTGATGTCCACGCTCAGGTATCCGCAGGTGGCGGATTCAGTGTGGTGGGAAGAGAAGTGGAAGTAGAGATGACACACTCACGAGGGCACGGTCCAAAGGTCAGGGAAAATAGCTGAGGTCGTGGAGCTCTAGCGGAGCCAGTCTAGGGCCCAGGTCTCCCTGCTGTACGAGGCAAAGAGGTGATCCATATGCCGCCATCCGTAGATTCTGGACGGCTGGGGCCCTGGATGCCCGGATTTCGGCCTCGTCTACCGAGAAGTGACGCACATGCAGTGTGCCACCGGAGGCTGTGGAGCAGCAGAGGGCAAAATCTTGAAAATGGGGGCTTCAGTTGACTTGGCCTGTGCTCTCCTTTGGCTGAGTGACATCGTGTGTTTCCTAGCAGGTGAAGACATTCGTGGAGAGAGGCGGTTTCCATGCGTGCAGGCAAAGTGTGTGCTGAGATGATGAGTTGCAGGGGAGACCAGGGTGGACTCTCCAGACCCAGAATAGGCCTCTGGCAGGTATGTGTCAATGTTTTCTGCCCATGGCACTCAGCCGGTTATTTGCATAGAATGTTAGGAGCGGAATTAGTAGTCTCCGGAGAGGCTGCCACTTGTCAGCGAGCTTCACCTGGCCAGGTCCCACGGTGATGTCAAGCTTCACCTGGCCAGGTCCGCCCGTGATGTAGCTCCCCAATCAATCACTACTCTCTAGACCTTCCAGATAGACTCCCAGAACTTCTCTCCCCATGGGCAAGCAGTAGAGCCAGAGGCCTTCCCCCTTTGCTCTTTGGTCTCTAGGCCCTCTGTCAGGCACTCCAAGGTGTGAAGTGACAAGGGGGAGAAGGAAGAGATTTCAGAGAACGAAGACAAGCAGAGAGAGAGAGAGAGAGAGGCAAGAGATGCTGAGTGGGGATGCCTTGCCTACTGATATCCTCAGGAAAGTGGGAAAGAGGTACCTGGCGTGCTCTGCCAATGCCCTGAAGCAGTCCGCACCAGGGGCTCCCTTGTGCCTGCGTAGCCTTTCCCGGGGCGTGCTCAAATCCTGTGGCCACTAGGGGTCATAGGTCACAATGGAGGGCCCTGTGTCATCTGCCTGGCGGGCCGGATCTCTGCCATTGGCTCAGTCTTGTCACCAGGCCCATCCCAAGCTCCGCCCACTCTTGCGGTGGGGGGACTGTCTCTATGGTGATGGCAAAGAAGCCTCAGCCCCGCCCACCTGGCCTTCACTTCACCTACCTGGCCCTCTGACCCTCACTCAGACCTCTGTGTTGATAAAAATCAATGTCCGCCAGTGCCCAGGTGTCAGCATCTGGGATAAAGGATTCGGGACCTTGCCTGGGGCAAAAGGCAGCCTAGGTCAGCGGGTAGCTGGAAGTCTAGTGACTTGTGACGCTGCTGCCAGTGACAAATGGTGACTCCCACACTCACATATCCCCTGGTGGCAGAACGCTAGTGATGGGTGGAGAAACATCGCTCCGGAGCACACGTTTAATGGGGCACCAGCCAAAGCAAAGGCCAGGGCCAGTAGTGGACGTCGTGGAGCTGAATGGCGAGCCAGTGAAGGGCCCAAGGATCCCTCCTGTATGTGGCGAACAGGTCATCTGTGTCCCCACGTCCATCAACCATTGCACTGCTGGGGCCCAGGCTGCCAGGATTTCGGCCTTGCCTTCGGAGCCCGGCCACATAGGCAGCCTTGCACCGGAGGCGGGGACGTGTAGACAGCAAAAATTTGGAAACTGGCAGTGTTTCCTCGATTTCCCTGGCATCGGCCTTTTAGAGCGGCTTGCTTTTTTTCCTGGTAGGATAGGGCCCTGACGGAGAAAGGCAGGATTACGTGTGCAGGAAAGGTGTGTGTTGAGAGGGTGACGACGTTGAGACCACGTTGGGATCTTTAGTCCCAGGAAAGGCCCCTGGCGGGTGTGGGTCAATGTTCTCTACCCATCCCCCTTGGCGGGGGGAGGTTTTCACCATACAAAGCAGCAGCGCAATTATTCGTCGCCGGAGAGGTTGCATCTGCCCACAAGCTCCCCCTGGCCAGGGTCCGCCCCTACTGTATTGCGCGTGTCAGTCAACAGAAGCTAAGACCTTCCAGAGAGACTACCTGCTATTCTGTCCCCACGGGGAAGCAGTACAGCCAGAAGCCTCCCCCGTTCCATCTCTAGGCTCTCTCTCAGGCCCCTCATACTTGTGATGTGTCTCAGGGGTAGAATGAAGAGATTCCTCTGAGTGAACACATACGTGAGAGGCCACAGATGCTGAGGAAGGGCGCCTTGCCTAGTGATATCCTAGCGTAAGTGGAAAAGAGGTACCTGCCTGCTGTCCCAGTGTGTCGAACGTGTTCACATCAGGGGTTGCCTACTGTGAAGTTATTCCCTGGGTGCCCTGGATTTTGTGGCCAAAGACGCAAGGGGCCGTTGTCTGTCCATGGGTAAAATGGAGGGCTCTGCGGAACTGGCCGGTTAGGCTGGACCTCTCCTATTGGCTGAGTGTTTGTGACTCGTCCCCGTCCGAAGTTCCGCCCAGCCTTCCGGTGGCTGTCAGCATGGTGATTGGGAAAGAAACCTTAGGCCCCACACTCAGCCCTCACCTGGCCTACCTGGCCTCTTTCCCCTCATCTAGACCGCTGTGTGGATGAAAGAAAGGATGTCGGCCAGTGAGCACGTGTCCTGATTTCCTTGGAAGGATTAGGTTCCTTGCCTGGGCAGAAGACAGCCAAGGTCAGCCTGAGCCTAGACACCTAGTGACCTGTGACACTGCAGCCAGTGATAGATGTTGATGTCCACGCTCAGGTATCCGCAGGTGGCGGATTCAGTGTGGTGGGAAGAGAAGTGGAAGTAGAGATGACACACTCACGAGGGCACGGTCCAAAGGTCAGGGAAAATAGCTGAGGTCGTGGAGCTCTAGCGGAGCCAGTCTAGGGCCCAGGTCTCCCTGCTGTACGAGGCAAAGAGGTGATCCATATGCCGCCATCCGTAGATTCTGGACGGCTGGGGCCCTGGATGCCCGGATTTCGGCCTCGTCTACCGAGAAGTGACGCACATGCAGTGTGCCACCGGAGGCTGTGGAGCAGCAGAGGGCAAAATCTTGAAAATGGGGGCTTCAGTTGACTTGGCCTGTGCTCTCCTTTGGCTGAGTGACATCGTGTGTTTCCTAGCAGGTGAAGACATTCGTGGAGAGAGGCGGTTTCCATGCGTGCAGGCAAAGTGTGTGCTGAGATGATGAGTTGCAGGGGAGACCAGGGTGGACTCTCCAGACCCAGAATAGGCCTCTGGCAGGTATGTGTCAATGTTTTCTGCCCATGGCACTCAGCCGGTTATTTGCATAGAATGTTAGGAGCGGAATTAGTAGTCTCCGGAGAGGCTGCCACTTGTCAGCGAGCTTCACCTGGCCAGGTCCCACGGTGATGTCAAGCTTCACCTGGCCAGGTCCGCCCGTGATGTAGCTCCCCAATCAATCACTACTCTCTAGACCTTCCAGATAGACTCCCAGAACTTCTCTCCCCATGGGCAAGCAGTAGAGCCAGAGGCCTTCCCCCTTTGCTCTTTGGTCTCTAGGCCCTCTGTCAGGCACTCCAAGGTGTGAAGTGACAAGGGGGAGAAGGAAGAGATTTCAGAGAACGAAGACAAGCAGAGAGAGAGAGAGAGAGGCAAGAGATGCTGAGTGGGGATGCCTTGCCTACTGATATCCTCAGGAAAGTGGGAAAGAGGTACCTGGCGTGCTCTGCCAATGCCCTGAAGCAGTCCGCACCAGGGGCTCCCTTGTGCCTGCGTAGCCTTTCCCGGGGCGTGCTCAAATCCTGTGGCCACTAGGGGTCATAGGTCACAATGGAGGGCCCTGTGTCATCTGCCTGGCGGGCCGGATCTCTGCCATTGGCTCAGTCTTGTCACCAGGCCATCCCAAGCTCCGCCCACTCTTGCGGTGGGGGGACTGTCTCTATGGTGATGGCAAAGAAGCCTCAGCCCCGCCCACCTGGCCTTCACTTCACCTACCTGGCCCTCTGACCCTCACTCAGACCTCTGTGTTGATAAAAATCAATGTCCGCCAGTGCCCAGGTGTCAGCATCTGGGATAAAGGATTCGGGACCTTGCCTGGGGCAGAAGGCAGCCTAGGTCAGCGGGTAGCTGGAAGTCTAGTGACTTGTGACACTGCTGCCAGTGACAAATGGTGACTCCCACACTCACATATCCCCTGGTGGCAGAATGCTAGTGATGGGTGGAGAAACATCGCTCCGGAGCACACGTTTAATGGGGCACCAGCCAAAGCAAAGGCCAGGGCCAGTAGTGGACATCGTGGAGCTGAATGGCGAGCCAGTGAAGGGCCCAAGGATCCCTCCTGTATGTGGCGAACAGGTCATCCGTGTCCCCACGTCCATCAACCATTGCACTGCTGGGGCCCAGGCTGCCAGGATTTCGGCCTTGCCTTCGGAGCCCGGCCACATAGGCAGCCTTGCACCGGAGGCGGGGACGTGTAGACAGCAAAAATTTGGAAACTGGCAGTGTTTCCTCGATTTCCCTGGCATCGGCCTCTTTGAGCGGCTTGCTTTTTTTCCTGGTAGGATAGGGCCCTGACGGAGAAAGGCAGGATTACGTGTGCAGGAAAAGTGTGTGTTGAGAGGGTGACGACGTTGAGACCACGTTGGGATCTTTAGTCCCAGGAAAGGCCCCTGGCGGGTGTGGGTCAATGTTCTCTACCCATCCCCCTTGGCGGGGGGAGGTTTTCACCATACAAAGCAGCAGCGCAATTATTCGTCGCCGGGGAGGTTGCATCTGCCCACAAGCTCCCCCTGGCCTGGGTCCGCCCCTACTGTATTGCGCGTGTCAGTCAACAGAAGCTAAGACCTTCCAGAGAGACTACCTGCTATTCTGTCCCCACGGGGAAGCAGTACAGCCAGAAGCCTCCCCCGTTCCATCTCTAGGCTCTCTCTCAGGCCCCTCATACTTGTGATGTGTCTCAGGGGTAGAATGAAGAGATTCCTCTGAGTGAACACATACGTGAGAGGCCACAGATGCTGAGGAAGGGTGCCTTGCCTAGTGATATCCTAGCGTAAGTGGAAAAGAGGTACCTGCCTGCTGTCCCAGTGTGTCGAACGTGTTCACATCAGGGGTTGCCTACTGTGAAGTTATTCCCTGGGTGCCCTGGATTTTGTGGCCAAAGACGCAAGGGGGCGTTGTCTGTCCATGGGTAAAATGGAGGGCTCTGCGGAACTGGCCGGTTAGGCTGGACCTCTCCTATTGGCTGAGTGTTTGTGACTCGTCCCCGTCCGAAGTTCCGCCCAGCCTTCCGGTGGCTGTCAGCATGGTGATTGGGAAAGAAACCTTAGGCCCCACACTCAGCCCTCACCTGGCCTACCTGGCCTCATTACCCTCATCTAGACCGCTGTGTGGATGAAAGAAAGGATGTCGGCCAGTGAGCACGTGTCCTGATTTCCTTGGAAGGATTAGGTTCCTTGCCTGGGCAGAAGACAGCCAAGGTCAGCCTGAGCCTAGACACCTAGTGACCTGTGACACTGCAGCCAGTGATAGATGTTGATGTCCACGCTCAGGTATCCGCAGGTGGCGGATTCAGTGTGGTGGGAAGAGAAGTGGAAGTAGAGATGACACACTCACGAGGGCAGGGGCCAAAGGTCAGGGAAAATAGCTGAGGTCGTGGAGCTCTAGCGGAGCCAGTCTAGGGCCCAGGCCTCCTTGCTGTACGAGGCAAAGAGGTGTTCCATATGCCGCCATCCGTAGACTGTGGACGGCTGGGGCCCTGGATGCCCTGATTTCGTCCTTGTCTACCGAGAAGTGACGCACATGCAGTGTGCCACCGGAGGCTGTGGAGCAGCAGAGGGCAAAATCCTGAAAATGGGTGCTTCAGTTGACTTGGCCTGTGCTCTCCTTTGGCTGAGTGACATCGTGTGTTTCCTAGCAGGTGAAGACATTCGTGGAGAGAGGCGGTTTCCATGCGTGCAGGCAAAGTGTGTGCTGAGATAATGAGTTCCTGGAGACCAGGGTGGACTCTTCAGACCGAGAATAGGCCTCTGGCAGGTATGTGTCAATGTTTTCTGCCCATGGCACTCAGCCGGTTATTTGCATAGAATGTTAGGAGCGGAATTAGTAGTCTCCGGAGAGGCTGCCACTTGTCAGCGAGCTTAACCTGGCCAGGTCCGCCCATGATGTAGCTCCCCAATCAATCACTGCTCTCTAGACCTTCCAGATAGACTACCAGAACTTCTCTCGCCATGGGGAAGCAGTAGAGCCAGAGGCCTTCCCCCTTTGCTCTTTCGTCTCTAGGCCCTCTGTCAGGCACTCCAAGGTATGAAGTGACAAGGGGGAGAAGGAAGAGATTTCAGAGAACGAAGACAAGCAGAGAGAGAGAGAGAGAGGCAAGAGATGCTGAGTGGGGATGCCTTGCCTACTGATATCCTCAGGAAAGTGGGAAAGAGGTACCTGGCGTGCTCTGCCAATGCCCTGAAGCAGTCCGCACCAGGGGCTCCCTTGTGCCTGCGTAGCCTTTCCCGGGGCGTGCTCAAATCCTGTGGCCACTAGGGGTCATAGGTCACAATGGAGGGCCCTGTGTCATCTGCCTGGCGGGCCGGATCTCTGCCATTGGCTCAGTCTTGTCACCAGGCCCATCCCAAGCTCCGCCCACTCTTGCGGTGGGGGGACTGTCTCTATGGTGATGGCAAAGAAGCCTCAGCCCCGCCCACCTGGCCTTCACTTCACCTACCTGGCCCTCTGACCCTCACTCAGACCTCTGTGTTGATAAAAATCAATGTCCGCCAGTGCCCAGGTGTCAGCATCTGGGATAAAGGATTCGGGACCTTGCCTGGGGCAAAAGGCAGCCTAGGTCAGCGGGTAGCTGGAAGTCTAGTGACTTGTGACGCTGCTGCCAGTGACAAATGGTGACTCCCACACTCACATATCCCCTGGTGGCAGAACGCTAGTGATGGGTGGAGAAAGATCGCTCCGGAGCACACGTTTAATGGGGCACCAGCCAAAGCAAAGGCCAGGGCCAGTAGTGGACGTCGTGGAGCTGAATGGCGAGTCAGTGAAGGGCCCAAGGATCCCTCCTGTATGTGGCGAACAGGTCATCTGTGTCCCCACGTCCATCAACCATTGCACTGCTGGGGCCCAGGCTGCCAGGATTTCGGCCTTGCCTTCGGAGCCCGGCCACATAGGCAGCCTTGCACCGGAGGCGGGGACGTGTAGACAGCAAAAATTTGGAAACTGGCAGTGTTTCCTCGATTTCCCTGGCATCGGCCTTTTAGAGCGGCTTGCTTTTTTTCCTGGTAGGATAGGGCCCTGACGGAGAAAGGCAGGATTACGTGTGCAGGAAAGGTGTGTGTTGAGAGGGTGACGACGTTGAGACCACGTTGGGATCTTTAGTCCCAGGAAAGGCCCCTGGCGGGTGTGGGTCAATGTTCTCTACCCATCCCCCTTGGCGGGGGGAGGTTTTCACCATACAAAGCAGCAGCGCAATTATTCGTCGCCGGAGAGGTTGCATCTGCCCACAAGCTCCCCCTGGCCAGGGTCCGCCCCTACTGTATTGCGCGTGTCAGTCAACAGAAGCTAAGACCTTCCAGAGAGACTACCTGCTATTCTGTCCCCACGGGGAAGCAGTACAGCCAGAAGCCTCCCCCGTTCCATCTCTAGGCTCTCTCTCAGGCCCCTCATACTTGTGATGTGTCTCAGGGGTAGAATGAAGAGATTCCTCTGAGTGAACACATACGTGAGAGGCCACAGATGCTGAGGAAGGGCGCCTTGCCTAGTGATATCCTAGCGTAAGTGGAAAAGAGGTACCTGCCTGCTGTCCCAGTGTGTCGAACGTGTTCACATCAGGGGTTGCCTACTGTGAAGTTATTCCCTGGGTGCCCTGGATTTTGTGGCCAAAGACGCAAGGGGCCGTTGTCTGTCCATGGGTAAAATGGAGGGCTCTGCGGAACTGGCCGGTTAGGCTGGACCTCTCCTATTGGCTGAGTGTTTGTGACTCGTCCCCGTCCGAAGTTCCGCCCAGCCTTCCGGTGGCTGTCAGCATGGTGATTGGGAAAGAAACCTTAGGCCCCACACTCAGCCCTCACCTGGCCTACCTGGCCTCTTTCCCCTCATCTAGACCGCTGTGTGGATGAAAGAAAGGATGTCGGCCAGTGAGCACGTGTCCTGATTTCCTTGGAAGGATTAGGTTCCTTGCCTGGGCAGAAGACAGCCAAGGTCAGCCTGAGCCTAGACACCTAGTGACCTGTGACACTGCAGCCAGTGATAGATGTTGATGTCCACGCTCAGGTATCCGCAGGTGGCGGATTCAGTGTGGTGGGAAGAGAAGTGGAAGTAGAGATGACACACTCACGAGGGCACGGTCCAAAGGTCAGGGAAAATAGCTGAGGTCGTGGAGCTCTAGCGGAGCCAGTCTAGGGCCCAGGTCTCCCTGCTGTACGAGGCAAAGAGGTGATCCATATGCCGCCATCCGTAGATTCTGGACGGCTGGGGCCCTGGATGCCCGGATTTCGGCCTCGTCTACCGAGAAGTGACGCACATGCAGTGTGCCACCGGAGGCTGTGGAGCAGCAGAGGGCAAAATCTTGAAAATGGGGGCTTCAGTTGACTTGGCCTGTGCTCTCCTTTGGCTGAGTGACATCGTGTGTTTCCTAGCAGGTGAAGACATTCGTGGAGAGAGGCGGTTTCCATGCGTGCAGGCAAAGTGTGTGCTGAGATGATGAGTTGCAGGGGAGACCAGGGTGGACTCTCCAGACCCAGAATAGGCCTCTGGCAGGTATGTGTCAATGTTTTCTGCCCATGGCACTCAGCCGGTTATTTGCATAGAATGTTAGGAGCGGAATTAGTAGTCTCCGGAGAGGCTGCCACTTGTCAGCGAGCTTCACCTGGCCAGGTCCCACGGTGATGTCAAGCTTCACCTGGCCAGGTCCGCCCGTGATGTAGCTCCCCAATCAATCACTACTCTCTAGACCTTCCAGATAGACTCCCAGAACTTCTCTCCCCATGGGCAAGCAGTAGAGCCAGAGGCCTTCCCCCTTTGCTCTTTGGTCTCTAGGCCCTCTGTCAGGCACTCCAAGGTGTGAAGTGACAAGGGGGAGAAGGAAGAGATTTCAGAGAACGAAGACAAGCAGAGAGAGAGAGAGAGGCAAGAGATGCTGAGTGGGGATGCCTTGCCTACTGATATCCTCAGGAAAGTGGGAAAGAGGTACCTGGCGTGCTCTGCCAATGCCCTGAAGCAGTCCGCACCAGGGGCTCCCTTGTGCCTGCGTAGCCTTTCCCGGGGCGTGCTCAAATCCTGTGGCCACTAGGGGTCATAGGTCACAATGGAGGGCCCTGTGTCATCTGCCTGGCGGGCCGGATCTCTGCCATTGGCTCAGTCTTGTCACCAGGCCCATCCCAAGCTCCGCCCACTCTTGCGGTGGGGGGACTGTCTCTATGGTGATGGCAAAGAAGCCTCAGCCCCGCCCACCTGGCCTTCACTTCACCTACCTGGCCCTCTGACCCTCACTCAGACCTCTGTGTTGATAAAAATCAATGTCCGCCAGTGCCCAGGTGTCAGCATCTGGGATAAAGGATTCGGGACCTTGCCTGGGGCAGAAGGCAGCCTAGGTCAGCGGGTAGCTGGAAGTCTAGTGACTTGTGACACTGCTGCCAGTGACAAATGGTGACTCCCACACTCACATATCCCCTGGTGGCAGAATGCTAGTGATGGGTGGAGAAACATCGCTCCGGAGCACACGTTTAATGGGGCACCAGCCAAAGCAAAGGCCAGGGCCAGTAGTGGACATCGTGGAGCTGAATGGCGAGCCAGTGAAGGGCCCAAGGATCCCTCCTGTATGTGGCGAACAGGTCATCCGTGTCCCCACGTCCATCAACCATTGCACTGCTGGGGCCCAGGCTGCCAGGATTTCGGCCTTGCCTTCGGAGCCCGGCCACATAGGCAGCCTTGCACCGGAGGCGGGGACGTGTAGACAGCAAAAATTTGGAAACTGGCAGTGTTTCCTCGATTTCCCTGGCATCGGCCTCTTTGAGCGGCTTGCTTTTTTTCCTGGTAGGATAGGGCCCTGACGGAGAAAGGCAGGATTACGTGTGCAGGAAAAGAGTGTGTTGAGAGGGTGACGACGTTGAGACCACGTTGGGATCTTTAGTCCCAGGAAAGGCCCCTGGCGGGTGTGGGTCAATGTTCTCTACCCATCCCCCTTGGCGGGGGGAGGTTTTCACCATACAAAGCAGCAGCGCAATTATTCGTCGCCGGGGAGGTTGCATCTGCCCACAAGCTCCCCCTGGCCTGGGTCCGCCCCTACTGTATTGCGCGTGTCAGTCAACAGAAGCTAAGACCTTCCAGAGAGACTACCTGCTATTCTGTCCCCACGGGGAAGCAGTACAGCCAGAAGCCTCCCCCGTTCCATCTCTAGGCTCTCTCTCAGGCCCCTCATACTTGTGATGTGTCTCAGGGGTAGAATGAAGAGATTCCTCTGAGTGAACACATACGTGAGAGGCCACAGATGCTGAGGAAGGGTGCCTTGCCTAGTGATATCCTAGCGTAAGTGGAAAAGAGGTACCTGCCTGCTGTCCCAGTGTGTCGAACGTGTTCACATCAGGGGTTGCCTACTGTGAAGTTATTCCCTGGGTGCCCTGGATTTTGTGGCCAAAGACGCAAGGGGGCGTTGTCTGTCCATGGGTAAAATGGAGGGCTCTGCGGAACTGGCCGGTTAGGCTGGACCTCTCCTATTGGCTGAGTGTTTGTGACTCGTCCCCGTCCGAAGTTCCGCCCAGCCTTCCGGTGGCTGTCAGCATGGTGATTGGGAAAGAAACCTTAGGCCCCACACTCAGCCCTCACCTGGCCTACCTGGCCTCATTACCCTCATCTAGACCGCTGTGTGGATGAAAGAAAGGATGTCGGCCAGTGAGCACGTGTCCTGATTTCCTTGGAAGGATTAGGTTCCTTGCCTGGGCAGAAGACAGCCAAGGTCAGCCTGAGCCTAGACACCTAGTGACCTGTGACACTGCAGCCAGTGATAGATGTTGATGTCCACGCTCAGGTATCCGCAGGTGGCGGATTCAGTGTGGTGGGAAGAGAAGTGGAAGTAGAGATGACACACTCACGAGGGCAGGGGCCAAAGGTCAGGGAAAATAGCTGAGGTCGTGGAGCTCTAGCGGAGCCAGTCTAGGGCCCAGGCCTCCTTGCTGTACGAGGCAAAGAGGTGTTCCATATGCCGCCATCCGTAGACTGTGGACGGCTGGGGCCCTGGATGCCCTGATTTCGTCCTTGTCTACCGAGAAGTGACGCACATGCAGTGTGCCACCGGAGGCTGTGGAGCAGCAGAGGGCAAAATCCTGAAAATGGGGGCTTCAGTTGACTTGGCCTGTGCTCTCCTTTGGCTGAGTGACATCGTGTGTTTCCTAGCAGGTGAAGACATTCGTGGAGAGAGGCGGTTTCCATGCGTGCAGGCAAAGTGTGTGCTGAGATAATGAGTTCCTGGAGACCAGGGTGGACTCTTCAGACCGAGAATAGGCCTCTGGCAGGTATGTGTCAATGTTTTCTGCCCATGGCACTCAGCCGGTTATTTGCATAGAATGTTAGGAGCGGAATTAGTAGTCTCCGGAGAGGCTGCCACTTGTCAGCGAGCTTCACCTGGCCAGGTCCCACGGTGATGTCAAGCTTCACCTGGCCAGGTCCGCCCGTGATGTAGCTCCCCAATCAATCACTACTCTCTAGACCTTCCAGATAGACTCCCAGAACTTCTCTCCCCATGGGCAAGCAGTAGAGCCAGAGGCCTTCCCCCTTTGCTCTTTGGTCTCTAGGCCCTCTGTCAGGCACTCCAAGGTGTGAAGTGACAAGGGGGAGAAGGAAGAGATTTCAGAGAACGAAGACAAGCAGAGAGAGAGAGAGAGAGGCAAGAGATGCTGAGTGGGGATGCCTTGCCTACTGATATCCTCAGGAAAGTGGGAAAGAGGTACCTGGCGTGCTCTGCTAATGCCCTGAAGCAGTCCGCACCAGGGGCTCCCTTGTGCCTGCGTAGCCTTTCCCGGGGCGTGCTCAAATCCTGTGGCCACTAGGGGTCATAGGTCACAATGGAGGGCCCTGTGTCATCTGCCTGGCGGGCCGGATCTCTGCCATTGGCTCAGTCTTGTCACCAGGCCCATCCCAAGCTCCGCCCACTCTTGCGGTGGGGGGACTGTCTCTATGGTGATGGCAAAGAAGCCTCAGCCCCGCCCACCTGGCCTTCACTTCACCTACCTGGCCCTCTGACCCTCACTCAGACCTCTGTGTTGATAAAAATCAATGTCCGCCAGTGCCCAGGTGTCAGCATCTGGGATAAAGGATTCGGGACCTTGCCTGGGGCAGAAGGCAGCCTAGGTCAGCGGGTAGCTGGAAGTCTAGTGACTTGTGACACTGCTGCCAGTGACAAATGGTGACTCCCACACTCACATATCCCTGGTGGCAGAACGCTACTGATGGGTGGAGAAACATCGCTCCGGAGCACACGTTTAATGGGGCACCAGCCAAAGCAAAGGCCAGGGCCAGTAGTGGACGTCGTGGAGCTGAATGGCGAGCCAGTGAAGGGCCCAAGGATCCCTCCTGTATGTGGCGAACAGGTCATCTGTGTCCCCACGTCCATCAACCATTGCACTGCTGGGGCCCAGGCTGCCAGGATTTCGGCCTTGCCTTCGGAGCCCGGCCACATAGGCAGCCTTGCACCGGAGGCGGGGACGTGTAGACAGCAAAAATTTGGAAACTGGCAGTGTTTCCTCGATTTCCCTGGCATCGGCCTTTTTGAGCGGCTTGCTTTTTTTCCTGGTAGGATAGGGCCCTGACGGAGAAAGGCAGGATTACGTGTGCAGGAAAGGTGTGTGTTGAGAGGGTGACGACGTTGAGACCACGTTGGGATCTTTAGTCCCAGGAAAGGCCCCTGGCGGGTGTGGGTCAATGTTCTCTACCCATCCCCCTTGGCGGGGGGAGGTTTTCACCATACAAAGCAGCAGCGCAATTATTCGTCGCCGGAGAGGTTGCATCTGCCCACAAGCTCCCCCTGGCCAGGGTCCGCCCCTACTGTATTGCGCGTGTCAGTCAACAGAAGCTAAGACCTTCCAGAGAGACTACCTGCTATTCTGTCCCCACGGGGAAGCAGTACAGCCAGAAGCCTCCCCCGTTCCATCTCTAGGCTCTCTCTCAGGCCCCTCATACTTGTGATGTGTCTCAGGGGTAGAATGAAGAGATTCCTCTGAGTGAACACATACGTGAGAGGCCACAGATGCTGAGGAAGGGCGCCTTGCCTAGTGATATCCTAGCGTAAGTGGAAAAGAGGTACCTGCCTGCTGTCCCAGTGTGTCGAACGTGTTCACATCAGGGGTTGCCTACTGTGAAGTTATTCCCTGGGTGCCCTGGATTTTGTGGCCAAAGACGCAAGGGGCCGTTGTCTGTCCATGGGTAAAATGGAGGGCTCTGCGGAACTGGCCGGTTAGGCTGGACCTCTCCTATTGGCTGAGTGTTTGTGACTCGTCCCCGTCCGAAGTTCCGCCCAGCCTTCTGGTGGCTGTCAGCATGGTGATTGGGAAAGAAGCCTTAGGCCCCACACTCAGCCCTCACCTGGCCTACCTGGCCTCTTTCCCCTCATCTAGACCGCTGTGTGGATGAAAGAAAGGATGTCGGCCAGTGAGCACGTGTCCTGATTTCCTTGGAAGGATTAGGTTCCTTGCCTGGGCAGAAGACAGCCAAGGTCAGCCTGAGCCTAGACACCTAGTGACCTGTGACACTGCAGCCAGTGATAGATGTTGATGTCCACGCTCAGGTATCCGCAGGTGGCGGATTCAGTGTGGTGGGAAGAGAAGTGGAAGTAGAGATGACACACTCACGAGGGCACGGTCCAAAGGTCAGGGAAAATAGCTGAGGTCGTGGAGCTCTAGCGGAGCCAGTCTAGGGCCCAGGTCTCCCTGCTGTACGAGGCAAAGAGGTGATCCATATGCCGCCATCCGTAGATTCTGGACGGCTGGGGCCCTGGATGCCCGGATTTCGGCCTCGTCTACCGAGAAGTGACGCACATGCAGTGTGCCACCGGAGGCTGTGGAGCAGCAGAGGGCAAAATCTTGAAAATGGGGGCTTCAGTTGACTTGGCCTGTGCTCTCCTTTGGCTGAGTGACATCGTGTGTTTCCTACCAGGTGAAGACATTCGTGGAGAGAGGCGGTTTCCATGCGTGCAGGCAAAGTGTGTGCTGAGATGATGAGTTGCAGGGGAGACCAGGGTGGACTCTCCAGACCCAGAATAGGCCTCTGGCAGGTATGTGTCAATGTTTTCTGCCCATGGCACTCAGCCGGTTATTTGCATAGAATGTTAGGAGCGGAATTAGTAGTCTCCGGAGAGGCTGCCGCTTGTCAGCGAGCTTCACCTGGCCAGGTCCCACGGTGATGTCAAGCTTCACCTGGCCAGGTCCGCCCGTGATGTAGCTCCCCAATCAATCACTACTCTCTAGACCTTCCAGATAGACTCCCAGAACTTCTCTCCCCATGGGCAAGCAGTAGAGCCAGAGGCCTTCCCCCTTTGCTCTTTGGTCTCTAGGCCCTCTGTCAGGCACTCCAAGGTGTGAAGTGACAAGGGGGAGAAGGAAGAGATTTCAGAGAACGAAGACAAGCAGAGAGAGACAGAGAGAGGCAAGAGATGCTGAGTGGGGATGCCTTGCCTACTGATATCCTCAGGAAAGTGGGAAAGAGGTACCTGGCGTGCTCTGCCAATGCCCTGAAGCAGTCCGCACCAGGGGCTCCCTTGTGCCTGCGTAGCCTTTCCCGGGGCGTGCTCAAATCCTGTGGCCACTAGGGGTCATAGGTCACAATGGAGGGCCCTGTGTCATCTGCCTGGCGGGCCGGATCTCTGCCATTGGCTCAGTCTTGTCACCAGGCCCATCCCAAGCTCCGCCCACTCTTGCGGTGGGGGGACTGTCTCTATGGTGATGGCAAAGAAGCCTCAGCCCCGCCCACCTGGCCTTCACTTCACCTACCTGGCCCTCTGACCCTCACTCAGACCTCTGTGTTGATAAAAATCAATGTCCGCCAGTGCCCAGGTGTCAGCATCTGGGATAAAGGATTCGGGACCTTGCCTGGGGCAGAAGGCAGCCTAGGTCAGCGGGTAGCTGGAAGTCTAGTGACTTGTGACACTGCTGCCAGTGACAAATGGTGACTCCCACACTCACATATCCCCTGGTGGCAGAATGCTAGTGATGGGTGGAGAAAGATCGCTCCGGAGCACACGTTTAATGGGGCACCAGCCAAAGCAAAGGCCAGGGCCAGTAGTGGACGTCGTGGAGCTGAATGGCGAGCCAGTGAAGGGCCCAAGGATCCCTCCTGTATGTGGCGAACAGGTCATCCGTGTCCCCACGTCCATCAACCATTGCACTGCTGGGGCCCAGGCTGCCAGGATTTCGTCCTTGCCGTCGGAGCCCGGCCACATAGGCAGCCTTGCACCGGAGGCGGGGACATGTAGACAGCAAAAATTTGGAAACTGGCAGTGTTTCCTCGATTTCCCTGGCATG
Source organism: Loxodonta africana (assembly GCF_030014295.1). Taxonomy (NCBI): domain Eukaryota; kingdom Metazoa; phylum Chordata; class Mammalia; order Proboscidea; family Elephantidae; genus Loxodonta; species Loxodonta africana. Next base: position 537,771 of record NW_026974875.1, on the reverse strand, counting down.
GGCCTCTTTGAGCGGCTTGCTTTTTTTCCTGGTAGGATAGGGCTCTGACGGAGAAAGGCAGGATTACGTGTGCAGGAAAGGTGTGTGTTGAGAGGGTGACGACGTTGAGACCACGTTGGGATCTTTAGTCCCAGGAAAGGCCCCTGGCGGGTGTGGGTCAATGTTCTCTACCCATCCCCCTTGGCGGGGGGAGGTTTTCACCATACAAAGCAGCAGCGCAATTATTCGTCGCCGGAGAGGTTGCATCTGCCCACAAGCTCCCCCTGGCCAGGGTCCGCCCCTACTGTATTGCGCGTGTCAGTCAACAGAAGCTAAGACCTTCCAGAGAGACTACCTGCTATTCTGTCCCCACGGGGAAGCAGTACAGCCAGAAGCCTCCCCCGTTCCATCTCTAGGCTCTCTCTCAGGCCCCTCATACTTGTGATGTGTCTCAGGGGTAGAATGAAGAGATTCCTCTGAGTGAACACATACGTGAGAGGCCACAGATGCTGAGGAAGGGCGCCTTGCCTAGTGATATCCTAGCGTAAGTGGAAAAGAGGTACCTGCCTGCTGTCCCAGTGTGTCGAACGTGTTCACATCAGGGGTTGCCTACTGTGAAGTTATTCCCTGGGTGCCCTGGATTTTGTGGCCAAAGACGCAAGGGGCCGTTGTCTGTCCACGGGTAAAATGGAGGGCTCTGCGGAACTGGCCGGTTAGGCTGGACCTCTCCTATTGGCTGAGTGTTTGTGACTCGTCCCCGTCCGAAGTTCCGCCCAGCCTTCCGGTGGCTGTCAGCATGGTGATTGGGAAAGAAGCCTTAGGCCCCACACTCAGCCCTCCCCTGGCCTACCTGGCCTCTTTCCCCTCATCTAGACCGCTGTGTGGATGAAAGAAAGGATGTCGGCCAGTGAGCACGTGTCCTGATTTCCTTGGAAGGATTAGGTTCCTTGCCTGGGCAGAAGACAGCCAAGGTCAGCCTGAGCCTAGACACCTAGTGACCTGTGACACTGCAGCCAGTGATAGATGTTGATGTCCACGCTCAGGTATCCGCAGGTGGCGGATTCAGTGTGGTGGGAAGAGAAGTGGAAGTAGAGATGACACACTCACGAGGGCACAGGCCAAAGGTCAGGGAAAATAGCTGAGGTCGTGGAGCTCTAGCGGAGCCAGTCTAGGGCCCAGGCCTCCCTGCTGTACGAGGCAAAGAGGTGATCCATATGCCGCCATCCGTAGATTCTGGACGGCTGGGGCCCTGGATGCCCGGATTTCGGCCTCGTCTACCGAGAAGTGACGCACATGCAGTGTGCCACCGGAGGCTGTGGAGCAGCAGAGGGCAAAATCTTGAAAATGGGGGCTTCAGTTGACTTGGCCTGTGCTCTCCTTTGGCTGAGTGACATCGTGTGTTTCCTAGCAGGTGAAGACATTCGTGGAGAGAGGCGGTTTCCATGCGTGCAGGCAAAGTGTGTGCTGAGATGATGAGTTGCAGGGGAGACCAGGGTGGACTCTCCAGACCCAGAATAGGCCTCTGGCAGGTATGTGTCAATGTTTTCTGCCCATGGCACTCAGCCGGTTATTTGCATAGAATGTTAGGAGCGGAATTAGTAGTCTCCGGAGAGGCTGCCACTTGTCAGCGAGCTTAACCTGGCCAGGTCCGCCCATGATGTAGCTCCCCAATCAATCACTGCTCTCTAGACCTTCCAGATAGACTACCAGAACTTCTCTCGCCATGGGGAAGCAGTAGAGCCAGAGGCCTTCCCCCTTTGCTCTTTCGTCTCTAGGCCCTCTGTCAGGCACTCCAAGGTATGAAGTGACAAGGGGGAGAAGGAAGAGATTTCAGAGAACGAAGACAAGCAGAGAGAGAGAGAGAGAGGCAAGAGATGCTGAGTGGGGATGCCTTGCCTACTGATATCCTCAGGAAAGTGGGAAAGAGGTACCTGGCGTGCTCTGCCAATGCCCTGAAGCAGTCCGCTCCAGGGGCTCCCTTGTGCCTGCGTAGCCTTTCCCGGGGCGTGCTCAAATCCTGTGGCCACTAGGGGTCATAGGTCACAATGGAGGGCCCTGTGTCATCTGCCTGGCGGGCCGGATCTCTGCCATTGGCTCAGTCTTGTCACCAGGCCCATCCCAAGCTCCGCCCACTCTTGCGGTGGGGGGACTGTCTCTATGGTGATGGCAAAGAAGCCTCAGCCCCGCCCACCTGGCCTTGACTTCACCTACCTGGCCCTCTGACCCTCACTCAGACCTCTGTGTTGATAAAAATCAATGTCCGCCAGTGCCCAGGTGTCAGCATCTGGGATAAAGGATTCGGGACCTTGCCTGGGGCAAAAGGCAGCCTAGGTCAGCGGGTAGCTGGAAGTCTAGTGACTTGTGACGCTGCTGCCAGTGACAAATGGTGACTCCCACACTCACATATCCCCTGGTGGCAGAACGCTAGTGATGGGTGGAGAAACATCGCTCCGGAGCACACGTTTAATGGGGCACCAGCCAAAGCAAAGGCCAGGGCCAGTAGTGGACGTCGTGGAGCTGAATGTCGAGCCAGTGAAGGGCCCAAGGATCCCTCCTGTATGTGGCGAACAGGTCATCCGTGTCCCCACGTCCATCAACCATTGCACTGCTGGGGCCCAGGCTGCCAGGATTTCGGCCTTGCCTTCGGAGCCCGGCCACATAGGCAGCCTTGCACCGGAGGCGGGGACGTGTAGACAGCAAAAATTTGGAAACTGGCAGTGTTTCCTCGATTTCCCTGGCATGGGGCTTTTTGAGCGGCTTGCTTTTTTTCCTGGTAGGATAGGGCCCTGACGGAGAAAGGCAGGATTACGTGTGCAGGAAAGGTGTGTGTTGAGAGGGTGACGACGTTGAGACCACGTTGGGATCTTTAGTCCCAGGAAAGGCCCCTGGCGGGTGTGGGTCAATGTTCTCTACCCATCCCCCTTGGCGGGGGGAGGTTTTCACCATACAAAGCAGCAGCGCAATTATTCGTCGCCGGAGAGGTTGCATCTGCCCACAAGCTCCCCCTGGCCAGGGTCCGCCCCTACTGTATTGCGCGTGTCAGTCAACAGAAGCTAAGACCTTCCAGAGAGACTACCTGCTATTCTGTCCCCACGGGGAAGCAGTACAGCCAGAAGCCTCCCCCGTTCCATCTCTAGGCTCTCTCTCAGGCCCCTCATACTTGTGATGTGTCTCAGGGGTAGAATGAAGAGATTCCTCTGAGTGAACACATACGTGAGAGGCCACAGATGCTGAGGAAGGGCGCCTTGCCTAGTGATATCCTAGCGTAAGTGGAAAAGAGGTACCTGCCTGCTGTCCCAGTGTGTCGAACGTGTTCACATCAGGGGTTGCCTACTGTGAAGTTATTCCCTGGGTGCCCTGGATTTTGTGGCCAAAGACGCAAGGGGGCGTTGTCTGTCCATGGGTAAAATGGAGGGCTCTGCGGAACTGGCCGGTTAGGCTGGACCTCTCCTATTGGCTGAGTGTTTGTGACTCGTCCCCGTCCGAAGTTCCGCCCAGCCTTCCGGTGGCTGTCAGCATGGTGATTGGGAAAGAAACCTTAGGCCCCACACTCAGCCCTCACCTGGCCTACCTGGCCTCATTACCCTCATCTAGACCGCTGTGTGGATGAAAGAAAGGATGTCGGCCAGTGAGCACGTGTCCTGATTTCCTTGGAAGGATTAGGTTCCTTGCCTGGGCAGAAGACAGCCAAGGTCAGCCTGAGCCTAGACACCTAGTGACCTGTGACACTGCAGCCAGTGATAGATGTTGATGTCCACGCTCAGGTATCCGCAGGTGGCGGATTCAGTGTGGTGGGAAGAGAAGTGGAAGTAGAGATGACACACTCACGAGGGCAGGGGCCAAAGGTCAGGGAAAATAGCTGAGGTCGTGGAGCTCTAGCGGAGCCAGTCTAGGGCCCAGGCCTCCTTGCTGTACGAGGCAAAGAGGTGTTCCATATGCCGCCATCCGTAGACTGTGGACGGCTGGGGCCCTGGATGCCCTGATTTCGTCCTTGTCTACCGAGAAGTGACGCACATGCAGTGTGCCACCGGAGGCTGTGGAGCAGCAGAGGGCAAAATCCTGAAAATGGGGGCTTCAGTTGACTTGGCCTGTGCTCTCCTTTGGCTGAGTGACATCGTGTGTTTCCTAGCAGGTGAAGACATTCGTGGAGAGAGGCGGTTTCCATGCGTGCAGGCAAAGTGTGTGCTGAGATAATGAGTTCCTGGAGACCAGGGTGGACTCTTCAGACCGAGAATAGGCCTCTGGCAGGTATGTGTCAATGTTTTCTGCCCATGGCACTCAGCCGGTTATTTGCATAGAATGTTAGGAGCGGAATTAGTAGTCTCCGGAGAGGCTGCCACTTGTCAGCGAGCTTCACCTGGCCAGGTCCCACGGTGATGTCAAGCTTCACCTGGCCAGGTCCGCCCGTGATGTAGCTCCCCAATCAATCACTACTCTCTAGACCTTCCAGATAGACTCCCAGAACTTCTCTCCCCATGGGCAAGCAGTAGAGCCAGAGGCCTTCCCCCTTTGCTCTTTGGTCTCTAGGCCCTCTGTCAGGCACTCCAAGGTGTGAAGTGACAAGGGGGAGAAGGAAGAGATTTCAGAGAACGAAGACAAGCAGAGAGAGAGAGAGAGAGGCAAGAGATGCTGAGTGGGGATGCCTTGCCTACTGATATCCTCAGGAAAGTGGGAAAGAGGTACCTGGCGTGCTCTGCTAATGCCCTGAAGCAGTCCGCACCAGGGGCTCCCTTGTGCCTGCGTAGCCTTTCCCGGGGCGTGCTCAAATCCTGTGGCCACTAGGGGTCATAGGTCACAATGGAGGGCCCTGTGTCATCTGCCTGGCGGGCCGGATCTCTGCCATTGGCTCAGTCTTGTCACCAGGCCCATCCCAAGCTCCGCCCACTCTTGCGGTGGGGGGACTGTCTCTATGGTGATGGCAAAGAAGCCTCAGCCCCGCCCACCTGGCCTTCACTTCACCTACCTGGCCCTCTGACCCTCACTCAGACCTCTGTGTTGATAAAAATCAATGTCCGCCAGTGCCCAGGTGTCAGCATCTGGGATAAAGGATTCGGGACCTTGCCTGGGGCAGAAGGCAGCCTAGGTCAGCGGGTAGCTGGAAGTCTAGTGACTTGTGACACTGCTGCCAGTGACAAATGGTGACTCCCACACTCACATATCCCTGGTGGCAGAACGCTACTGATGGGTGGAGAAACATCGCTCCGGAGCACACGTTTAATGGGGCACCAGCCAAAGCAAAGGCCAGGGCCAGTAGTGGACGTCGTGGAGCTGAATGGCGAGCCAGTGAAGGGCCCAAGGATCCCTCCTGTATGTGGCGAACAGGTCATCTGTGTCCCCACGTCCATCAACCATTGCACTGCTGGGGCCCAGGCTGCCAGGATTTCGGCCTTGCCTTCGGAGCCCGGCCACATAGGCAGCCTTGCACCGGAGGCGGGGACGTGTAGACAGCAAAAATTTGGAAACTGGCAGTGTTTCCTCGATTTCCCTGGCATCGGCCTTTTTGAGCGGCTTGCTTTTTTTCCTGGTAGGATAGGGCCCTGACGGAGAAAGGCAGGATTACGTGTGCAGGAAAGGTGTGTGTTGAGAGGGTGACGACGTTGAGACCACGTTGGGATCTTTAGTCCCAGGAAAGGCCCCTGGCGGGTGTGGGTCAATGTTCTCTACCCATCCCCCTTGGCGGGGGGAGGTTTTCACCATACAAAGCAGCAGCGCAATTATTCGTCGCCGGAGAGGTTGCATCTGCCCACAAGCTCCCCCTGGCCAGGGTCCGCCCCTACTGTATTGCGCGTGTCAGTCAACAGAAGCTAAGACCTTCCAGAGAGACTACCTGCTATTCTGTCCCCACGGGGAAGCAGTACAGCCAGAAGCCTCCCCCGTTCCATCTCTAGGCTCTCTCTCAGGCCCCTCATACTTGTGATGTGTCTCAGGGGTAGAATGAAGAGATTCCTCTGAGTGAACACATACGTGAGAGGCCACAGATGCTGAGGAAGGGCGCCTTGCCTAGTGATATCCTAGCGTAAGTGGAAAAGAGGTACCTGCCTGCTGTCCCAGTGTGTCGAACGTGTTCACATCAGGGGTTGCCTACTGTGAAGTTATTCCCTGGGTGCCCTGGATTTTGTGGCCAAAGACGCAAGGGGCCGTTGTCTGTCCATGGGTAAAATGGAGGGCTCTGCGGAACTGGCCGGTTAGGCTGGACCTCTCCTATTGGCTGAGTGTTTGTGACTCGTCCCCGTCCGAAGTTCCGCCCAGCCTTCTGGTGGCTGTCAGCATGGTGATTGGGAAAGAAGCCTTAGGCCCCACACTCAGCCCTCACCTGGCCTACCTGGCCTCTTTCCCCTCATCTAGACCGCTGTGTGGATGAAAGAAAGGATGTCGGCCAGTGAGCACGTGTCCTGATTTCCTTGGAAGGATTAGGTTCCTTGCCTGGGCAGAAGACAGCCAAGGTCAGCCTGAGCCTAGACACCTAGTGACCTGTGACACTGCAGCCAGTGATAGATGTTGATGTCCACGCTCAGGTATCCGCAGGTGGCGGATTCAGTGTGGTGGGAAGAGAAGTGGAAGTAGAGATGACACACTCACGAGGGCACGGTCCAAAGGTCAGGGAAAATAGCTGAGGTCGTGGAGCTCTAGCGGAGCCAGTCTAGGGCCCAGGTCTCCCTGCTGTACGAGGCAAAGAGGTGATCCATATGCCGCCATCCGTAGATTCTGGACGGCTGGGGCCCTGGATGCCCGGATTTCGGCCTCGTCTACCGAGAAGTGACGCACATGCAGTGTGCCACCGGAGGCTGTGGAGCAGCAGAGGGCAAAATCTTGAAAATGGGGGCTTCAGTTGACTTGGCCTGTGCTCTCCTTTGGCTGAGTGACATCGTGTGTTTCCTACCAGGTGAAGACATTCGTGGAGAGAGGCGGTTTCCATGCGTGCAGGCAAAGTGTGTGCTGAGATGATGAGTTGCAGGGGAGACCAGGGTGGACTCTCCAGACCCAGAATAGGCCTCTGGCAGGTATGTGTCAATGTTTTCTGCCCATGGCACTCAGCCGGTTATTTGCATAGAATGTTAGGAGCGGAATTAGTAGTCTCCGGAGAGGCTGCCGCTTGTCAGCGAGCTTCACCTGGCCAGGTCCCACGGTGATGTCAAGCTTCACCTGGCCAGGTCCGCCCGTGATGTAGCTCCCCAATCAATCACTACTCTCTAGACCTTCCAGATAGACTCCCAGAACTTCTCTCCCCATGGGCAAGCAGTAGAGCCAGAGGCCTTCCCCCTTTGCTCTTTGGTCTCTAGGCCCTCTGTCAGGCACTCCAAGGTGTGAAGTGACAAGGGGGAGAAGGAAGAGATTTCAGAGAACGAAGACAAGCAGAGAGAGACAGAGAGAGGCAAGAGATGCTGAGTGGGGATGCCTTGCCTACTGATATCCTCAGGAAAGTGGGAAAGAGGTACCTGGCGTGCTCTGCCAATGCCCTGAAGCAGTCCGCACCAGGGGCTCCCTTGTGCCTGCGTAGCCTTTCCCGGGGCGTGCTCAAATCCTGTGGCCACTAGGGGTCATAGGTCACAATGGAGGGCCCTGTGTCATCTGCCTGGCGGGCCGGATCTCTGCCATTGGCTCAGTCTTGTCACCAGGCCCATCCCAAGCTCCGCCCACTCTTGCGGTGGGGGGACTGTCTCTATGGTGATGGCAAAGAAGCCTCAGCCCCGCCCACCTGGCCTTCACTTCACCTACCTGGCCCTCTGACCCTCACTCAGACCTCTGTGTTGATAAAAATCAATGTCCGCCAGTGCCCAGGTGTCAGCATCTGGGATAAAGGATTCGGGACCTTGCCTGGGGCAGAAGGCAGCCTAGGTCAGCGGGTAGCTGGAAGTCTAGTGACTTGTGACACTGCTGCCAGTGACAAATGGTGACTCCCACACTCACATATCCCCTGGTGGCAGAATGCTAGTGATGGGTGGAGAAAGATCGCTCCGGAGCACACGTTTAATGGGGCACCAGCCAAAGCAAAGGCCAGGGCCAGTAGTGGACGTCGTGGAGCTGAATGGCGAGCCAGTGAAGGGCCCAAGGATCCCTCCTGTATGTGGCGAACAGGTCATCCGTGTCCCCACGTCCATCAACCATTGCACTGCTGGGGCCCAGGCTGCCAGGATTTCGTCCTTGCCGTCGGAGCCCGGCCACATAGGCAGCCTTGCACCGGAGGCGGGGACATGTAGACAGCAAAAATTTGGAAACTGGCAGTGTTTCCTCGATTTCCCTGGCATGGGCCTCTTTGAGCGGCTTGCTTTTTTTCCTGGTAGGATAGGGCTCTGACGGAGAAAGGCAGGATTACGTGTGCAGGAAAGGTGTGTGTTGAGAGGGTGACGACGTTGAGACCACGTTGGGATCTTTAGTCCCAGGAAAGGCCCCTGGCGGGTGTGGGTCAATGTTCTCTACCCATCCCCCTTGGCGGGGGGAGGTTTTCACCATACAAAGCAGCAGCGCAATTATTCGTCGCCGGAGAGGTTGCATCTGCCCACAAGCTCCCCCTGGCCAGGGTCCGCCCCTACTGTATTGCGCGTGTCAGTCAACAGAAGCTAAGACCTTCCAGAGAGACTACCTGCTATTCTGTCCCCACGGGGAAGCAGTACAGCCAGAAGCCTCCCCCGTTCCATCTCTAGGCTCTCTCTCAGGCCCCTCATACTTGTGATGTGTCTCAGGGGTAGAATGAAGAGATTCCTCTGAGTGAACACATACGTGAGAGGCCACAGATGCTGAGGAAGGGCGCCTTGCCTAGTGATATCCTAGCGTAAGTGGAAAAGAGGTACCTGCCTGCTGTCCCAGTGTGTCGAACGTGTTCACATCAGGGGTTGCCTACTGTGAAGTTATTCCCTGGGTGCCCTGGATTTTGTGGCCAAAGACGCAAGGGGCCGTTGTCTGTCCACGGGTAAAATGGAGGGCTCTGCGGAACTGGCCGGTTAGGCTGGACCTCTCCTATTGGCTGAGTGTTTGTGACTCGTCCCCGTCCGAAGTTCCGCCCAGCCTTCCGGTGGCTGTCAGCATGGTGATTGGGAAAGAAGCCTTAGGCCCCACACTCAGCCCTCCCCTGGCCTACCTGGCCTCTTTCCCCTCATCTAGACCGCTGTGTGGATGAAAGAAAGGATGTCGGCCAGTGAGCACGTGTCCTGATTTCCTTGGAAGGATTAGGTTCCTTGCCTGGGCAGAAGACAGCCAAGGTCAGCCTGAGCCTAGACACCTAGTGACCTGTGACACTGCAGCCAGTGATAGATGTTGATGTCCACGCTCAGGTATCCGCAGGTGGCGGATTCAGTGTGGTGGGAAGAGAAGTGGAAGTAGAGATGACACACTCACGAGGGCACAGGCCAAAGGTCAGGGAAAATAGCTGAGGTCGTGGAGCTCTAGCGGAGCCAGTCTAGGGCCCAGGCCTCCCTGCTGTACGAGGCAAAGAGGTGATCCATATGCCGCCATCCGTAGATTCTGGACGGCTGGGGCCCTGGATGCCCGGATTTCGGCCTCGTCTACCGAGAAGTGACGCACATGCAGTGTGCCACCGGAGGCTGTGGAGCAGCAGAGGGCAAAATCTTGAAAATGGGGGCTTCAGTTGACTTGGCCTGTGCTCTCCTTTGGCTGAGTGACATCGTGTGTTTCCTAGCAGGTGAAGACATTCGTGGAGAGAGGCGGTTTCCATGCGTGCAGGCAAAGTGTGTGCTGAGATGATGAGTTGCAGGGGAGACCAGGGTGGACTCTCCAGACCCAGAATAGGCCTCTGGCAGGTATGTGTCAATGTTTTCTGCCCATGGCACTCAGCCGGTTATTTGCATAGAATGTTAGGAGCGGAATTAGTAGTCTCCGGAGAGGCTGCCACTTGTCAGCGAGCTTAACCTGGCCAGGTCCGCCCATGATGTAGCTCCCCAATCAATCACTGCTCTCTAGACCTTCCAGATAGACTACCAGAACTTCTCTCGCCATGGGGAAGCAGTAGAGCCAGAGGCCTTCCCCCTTTGCTCTTTCGTCTCTAGGCCCTCTGTCAGGCACTCCAAGGTATGAAGTGACAAGGGGGAGAAGGAAGAGATTTCAGAGAACGAAGACAAGCAGAGAGAGAGAGAGAGAGGCAAGAGATGCTGAGTGGGGATGCCTTGCCTACTGATATCCTCAGGAAAGTGGGAAAGAGGTACCTGGCGTGCTCTGCCAATGCCCTGAAGCAGTCCGCTCCAGGGGCTCCCTTGTGCCTGCGTAGCCTTTCCCGGGGCGTGCTCAAATCCTGTGGCCACTAGGGGTCATAGGTCACAATGGAGGGCCCTGTGTCATCTGCCTGGCGGGCCGGATCTCTGCCATTGGCTCAGTCTTGTCACCAGGCCCATCCCAAGCTCCGCCCACTCTTGCGGTGGGGGGACTGTCTCTATGGTGATGGCAAAGAAGCCTCAGCCCCGCCCACCTGGCCTTGACTTCACCTACCTGGCCCTCTGACCCTCACTCAGACCTCTGTGTTGATAAAAATCAATGTCCGCCAGTGCCCAGGTGTCAGCATCTGGGATAAAGGATTCGGGACCTTGCCTGGGGCAAAAGGCAGCCTAGGTCAGCGGGTAGCTGGAAGTCTAGTGACTTGTGACGCTGCTGCCAGTGACAAATGGTGACTCCCACACTCACATATCCCCTGGTGGCAGAACGCTAGTGATGGGTGGAGAAACATCGCTCCGGAGCACACGTTTAATGGGGCACCAGCCAAAGCAAAGGCCAGGGCCAGTAGTGGACGTCGTGGAGCTGAATGTCGAGCCAGTGAAGGGCCCAAGGATCCCTCCTGTATGTGGCGAACAGGTCATCCGTGTCCCCACGTCCATCAACCATTGCACTGCTGGGGCCCAGGCTGCCAGGATTTCGGCCTTGCCTTCGGAGCCCGGCCACATAGGCAGCCTTGCACCGGAGGCGGGGACGTGTAGACAGCAAAAATTTGGAAACTGGCAGTGTTTCCTCGATTTCCCTGGCATGGGGCTTTTTGAGCGGCTTGCTTTTTTTCCTGGTAGGATAGGGCCCTGACGGAGAAAGGCAGGATTACGTGTGCAGGAAAGGTGTGTGTTGAGAGGGTGACGACGTTGAGACCACGTTGGGATCTTTAGTCCCAGGAAAGGCCCCTGGCGGGTGTGGGTCAATGTTCTCTACCCATCCCCCTTGGCGGGGGGAGGTTTTCACCATACAAAGCAGCAGCGCAATTATTCGTCGCCGGAGAGGTTGCATCTGCCCACAAGCTCCCCCTGGCCAGGGTCCGCCCCTACTGTATTGCGCGTGTCAGTCAACAGAAGCTAAGACCTTCCAGAGAGACTACCTGCTATTCTGTCCCCACGGGGAAGCAGTACAGCCAGAAGCCTCCCCCGTTCCATCTCTAGGCTCTCTCTCAGGCCCCTCATACTTGTGATGTGTCTCAGGGGTAGAATGAAGAGATTCCTCTGAGTGAACACATACGTGAGAGGCCACAGATGCTGAGGAAGGGCGCCTTGCCTAGTGATATCCTAGCGTAAGTGGAAAAGAGGTACCTGCCTGCTGTCCCAGTGTGTCGAACGTGTTCACATCAGGGGTTGCCTACTGTGAAGTTATTCCCTGGGTGCCCTGGATTTTGTGGCCAAAGACGCAAGGGGCCGTTGTCTGTCCATGGGTAAAATGGAGGGCTCTGCGGAACTGGCCGGTTAGGCTGGACCTCTCCTATTGGCTGAGTGTTTGTGACTCGTCCCCGTCCGAAGTTCCGCCCAGCCTTCCGGTGGCTGTCACCATGGTGATTGGGAAAGAAGCCTTAGGCCCCACACTCAGCCCTCACCTGGCCTACCTGGCCTCATTACCCTCATCTAGACCACTGTGTGGATGAAAGAAAGGATGTCGGCCAGTGAGCACGTGTCCTGATTTCCTTGGAAGGATTAGGTTCCTTGCCTGGGCAGAAGACAGCCAAGGTCAGCCTGAGCCTAGACACCTAGTGACCTGTGACACTGCAGCCAGTGATAGATGTTGATGTCCACGCTCAGGTATCCGCAGGTGGCGGATTCAGTGTGGTGGGAAGAGAAGTGGAAGTAGAGATGACACACTCACGAGGGCACAGGCCAAAGGTCAGGGAAAATAGCTGAGGTCGTGGAGCTCTAGCGGAGCCAGTCTAGGGCCCAGGCCTCCCTGCTGTACGAGGCAAAGAGGTGATCCATATGCCGCCATCCGTAGATTCTGGACGGCTGGGGCCCTGGATGCCCGGATTTCGGCCTCGTCTACCGAGAAGTGACGCACATGCAGTGTGCCACCGGAGGCTGTGGAGCAGCAGAGGGCAAAATCTTGAAAATGGGGGCTTCAGTTGACTTGGCCTGTGCTCTCCTTTGGCTGAGTGACATCGTGTGTTTCCTAGCAGGTGAAGACATTCGTGGAGAGAGGCGGTTTCCATGCGTGCAGGCAAAGTGTGTGCTGAGATGATGAGTTGCAGGGGAGACCAGGGTGGACTCTCCAGACCCAGAATAGGCCTCTGGCAGGTATGTGTCAATGTTTTCTGCCCATGGCACTCAGCCGGTTATTTGCATAGAATGTTAGGAGCGGAATTAGTAGTCTCCGGAGAGGCTGCCACTTGTCAGCGAGCTTCACCTGGCCAGGTCCCACGGTGATGTCAAGCTTCACCTGGCCAGGTCCGCCCGTGATGTAGCTCCCCAATCAATCACTACTCTCTAGACCTTCCAGATAGACTCCCAGAACTTCTCTCCCCATGGGCAAGCAGTAGAGCCAGAGGCCTTCCCCCTTTGCTCTTTGGTCTCTAGGCCCTCTGTCAGGCACTCCAAGGTGTGAAGTGACAAGGAGGAGAAGGAAGAGATTTCAGAGAACGAAGACAAGCAGAGAGAGACAGAGAGAGGCAAGAGATGCTGAGTGGGGATGCCTTGCCTACTGATATCCTCAGGAAAGTGGGAAAGAGGTACCTGGCGTGCTCTGCCAATGCCCTGAAGCAGTCCGCACCAGGGGCTCCCTTGTGCCTGCGTAGCCTTTCCCGGGGCGTGCTCAAATCCTGTGGCCACTAGGGGTCATAGGTCCCAATGGAGGGCCCTGTGTCATCTGCCTGGCGGGCCGGATCTCTGCCATTGGCTCAGTCTTGTCACCAGGCCCATCCCAAGCTCCGCCCACTCTTGCGGTGGGGGGACTGTCTCTATGGTGATGGCAAAGAAGCCTCAGCCCCGCCCACCTGGCCTTCACTTCACCTACCTGGCCCTCTGACCCTCACTCAGACCTCTGTGTTGATAAAAATCAATGTCCGCCAGTGCCCAGGTGTCAGCATCTGGGATAAAGGATTCGGGACCTTGCCTGGGGCAGAAGGCAGCCTAGGTCAGCGGGTAGCTGGAAGTCTAGTGACTTGTGACACTGCTGCCAGTGACAAATGGTGACTCCCACACTCACATATCCCCTGGTGGCAGAATGCTAGTGATGGGTGGAGAAACATCGCTCCGGAGCACACGTTTAATGGGGCACCAGCCAAAGCAAAGGCCAGGGACAGTAGTGGACGTCGTGGAGCTGAATGACGAGCCAGTGAAGGGCCCAAGGATCCCTCCTGTATGTGGCGAACAGGTCATCCGTGTCCCCACGTCCATCAACCATTGGACTGCTGGGGCCCAGGCTGCCAGGATTTCGGCCTTGCCTTCGGAGCCCGGCCACATAGGCAGCCTTGCACCGGAGGCGGGGACGTGTAGACAGCAAAAATTTGGAAACTGGCAGTGTTTCCTCGATTTCCCTGGCGTCGGCCTTTTTGAGCAGCTTGCTTTTTTTCCTGGTAGGATAGGGCCCTGACGGAGAAAGGCAGGATTACGTGTGCAGGAAAGGTGTGTGTTGAGAGGGTGACGACGTTGAGACCACGTTGGGATCTTTAGTCCCAGGAAAGGCCCCTGGCGGGTGTGGGTCAATGTTCTCTACCCATCCCCCTTGGCGGGGGGAGGTTTTCACCATACAAAGCAGCAGCGCAATTATTCGTCGCCGGAGAGGTTGCATCTGCCCACAAGCTCCCCCTGGCCAGGGTCCGCCCCTACTGTATTGCGCGTGTCAGTCAACAGAAGCTAAGACCTTCCAGAGAGACTACCTGCTATTCTGTCCCCACGGGGAAGCAGTACAGCCAGAAGCCTCCCCCGTTCCATCTCTAGGCTCTCTCTCAGGCCCCTCATACTTGTGATGTGTCTCAGGGGTAGAATGAAGAGATTCCTCTGAGTGAACACATACGTGAGAGGCCACAGATGCTGAGGAAGGGCGCCTTGCCTAGTGATATCCTAGCGTAAGTGGAAAAGAGGTACCTGCCTGCTGTCCCAGTGTGTCGAACGTGTTCACATCAGGGGTTGCCTACTGTGAAGTTATTCCCTGGGTGCCCTGGATTTTGTGGCCAAAGACGCAAGGGGGCGTTGTCTGTCCATGGGTAAAATGGAGGGCTCTGCGGAACTGGCCGGTTAGGCTGGACCTCTCCTATTGGCTGAGTGTTTGTGACTCGTCCCCGTCCGAAGTTCCGCCCAGCCTTCCGGTGGCTGTCAGCATGGTGATTGGGAAAGAAGCCTTAGGCCCCACACTCAGCCCTCACCTGGCCTACCTGGCCTCATTACCCTCATCTAGACCACTGTGTGGATGAAAGAAAGGATGTCGGCCAGTGAGCACGTGTCCTGATTTCCTTGGAAGGATTAGGTTCCTTGCCTGGGCAGAAGACAGCCAAGGTCAGCCTGAGCCTAGACACCTAGTGACCTGTGACACTGCAGCCAGTGATAGATGTTGATGTCCACGCTCAGGTATCCGCAGGTGGCGGATTCAGTGTGGTGGGAAGAGAAGTGGAAGTAGAGATGACACACTCACGAGGGCACGGTCCAAAGGTCAGGGAAAATAGCTGAGGTCGTGGAGCTCTAGCGGAGCCAGTCTAGGGCCCAGGCCTCCCTGCTGTACGAGGCAAAGAGGTGATCCATATGCCGCCATCCGTAGATTCTGGACGGCTGGGGCCCTGGATGCCCGGATTTCGGCCTCGTCTACCGAGAAGTGACGCACATGCAGTGTGCCACCGGAGGCTGTGGAGCAGCAGAGGGCAAAATCTTGAAAATGGGGGCTTCAGTTGACTTGGCCTGTGCTCTCCTTTGGCTGAGTGACATCGTGTGTTTCCTAGCAGGTGAAGACATTCGTGGAGAGAGGCGGTTTCCATGCGTGCAGGCAAAGTGTGTGCTGAGATGATGAGTTGCAGGGGAGACCAGGGTGGACTCTCCAGACCCAGAATAGGCCTCTGGCAGGTATGTGTCAATGTTTTCTGCCCATGGCACTCAGCCGGTTATTTGCATAGAATGTTAGGAGCGGAATTAGTAGTCTCCGGAGAGGCTGCCACTTGTCAGCGAGCTTCATCTGGCCAGGTCCCACGGTGATGTCAAGCTTCACCTGGCCAGGTCCGCCCGTGATGTAGCTCCCCAATCAATCACTGCTCTCTAGACCTTCCAGATAGACTCCCAGAACTTCTCTCCCCATGGGCAAGCAGTAGAGCCAGAGGCCTTCCCCCTTTGCTCTTTCGTCTCTAGGCCCTCTGTCAGGCACTCCAAGGTGTGAAGTGACAAGGGGGAGAAGGAAGAGATTTCAGAGAACGAAGACAAGCAGAGAGAGACAGAGAGAGGCAAGAGATGCTGAGTGGGGATGCCTTGCCTACTGATATCCTCAGGAAAGTGGGAAAGAGGTACCTGGCGTGCTCTGCCAATGCCCTGAAGCAGTCCGCACCAGGGGCTCCCTTGTGCCTGCGTAGCCTTTCCCGGGGCGTGCTCAAATCCTGTGGCCACTAGGGGTCATAGGTCACAATGGAGGGCCCTGTGTCATCTGCCTGGCGGGCCGGATCTCTGCCATTGGCTCAGTCTTGTCACCAGGCCCATCCCAAGCTCCGCCCACTCTTGCGGTGGGGGGACTGTCTCTATGGTGATGGCAAAGAAGCCTCAGCCCCGCCCACCTGGCCTTGACTTCACCTACCTGGCCCTCTGACCCTCACTCAGACCTCTGTGTTGATAAAAATCAATGTCCGCCAGTGCCCAGGTGTCAGCATCTGGGATAAAGGATTCGGGACCTTGCCTGGGGCAGAAGGCAGCCTAGGTCAGCGGGTAGCTGGAAGTCTAGTGACTTGTGACGCTGCTGCCAGTGACAAATGGTGACTCCCACACTCACATATCCCCTGGTGGCAGAATGCTAGTGATGGGTGGAGAAACATCGCTCCGGAGCACACGTTTAATGGGGCACCAGCCAAAGCAAAGGCCAGGGCCAGTAGTGGACGTCGTGGAGCTGAATGGCGAGCCAGTGAAGGGCCCAAGGATCCCTCCTGTATGTGGCGAACAGGTCATCCGTGTCCCCACGTCCATCAACCATTGCACTGCTGGGGCCCAGGCTGCCAGGATTTCGGCCTTGCCTTCGGAGCCCGGCCACATAGGCAGCCTTGCACCGGAGGCGGGGACGTGTAGACAGCAAAAATTTGGAAACTGGCAGTGTTTCCTCGATTTCCCTGGCATCGGCCTCTTTGAGCGGCTTCCTTTTTTTCCTGGTAGGATAGGGCCCTGACGGAGAAAGGCAGGATTACGTGTGCAGGAAAGGTGCGTGTTGAGAGGGTGACGACGTTGAGACCACGTTGGGATCTTTAGTCCCAGGAAAGGCCCCTGGCGGGTGTGGGTCAATGTTCTCTACCCATCCCCCTTGGCGGGGGGAGGTTTTCACCATACAAAGCAGCAGCGCAATTATTCGTCGCCGGGGAGGTTGCATCTGCCCACAAGCTCCCCCTGGCCTGGGTCCGCCCCTACTGTATTGCGCGTGTCAGTCAACAGAAGCTAAGACCTTCCAGAGAGACTACCTGCTATTCTGTCCCCACGGGGAAGCAGTACAGCCAGAAGCCTCCCCCGTTCCATCTCTAGGCTCTCTCTCAGGCCCCTCATACTTGTGATGTGTCTCAGGGGTAGAATGAAGAGATTCCTCTGAGTGAACACATACGTGAGAGGCCACAGATGCTGAGGAAGGGCGCCTTGCCTAGTGATATCCTAGCGTAAGTGGAAAAGAGGTACCTGCCTGCTGTCCCAGTGTGTCGAACGTGTTCACATCAGGGGTTGCCTACTGTGAAGTTATTCCCTGGGTGCCCTGGATTTTGTGGCCAAAGACGCAAGGGGCCGTTGTCTGTCCATGGGTAAAATGGAGGGCTCTGCGGAACTGGCCGGTTAGGCTGGACCTCTCCTATTGGCTGAGTGTTTGTGACTCGTTCCCGTCCGAAGTTCCGCCCAGCCTTCCGGTGGCTGTCAGCATGGTGATTGGGAAAGAAGCCTTAGGCCCCACACTCAGCCCTCACCTGGCCTACCTGGCCTCATTACCCTCATCTAGACCGCTGTGTGGATGAAAGAAAGGATGTCGGCCAGTGAGCACGTGTCCTGATTTCCTTGGAAGGATTAGGTTCCTTGCCTGGGCAGAAGACAGCCAAGGTCAGCCTGAGCCTAGACACCTAGTGACCTGTGACACTGCAGCCAGTGATAGATGTTGATGTCCACGCTCAGGTATCCGCAGGTGGCGGATTCAGTGTGGTGGGAAGAGAAGTGGAAGTAGAGATGACACACTCACGAGGGCAGGGGCCAAAGGTCAGGGAAAATAGCTGAGGTCGTGGAGCTCTAGCGGAGCCAGTCTAGGGCCCAGGCCTCCTTGCTGTACGAGGCAAAGAGGTGTTCCATATGCCGCCATCCGTAGACTGTGGACGGCTGGGGCCCTGGATGCCCTGATTTCGTCCTTGTCTACCGAGAAGTGACGCACATGCAGTGTGCCACCGGAGGCTGTGGAGCAGCAGAGGGCAAAATCCTGAAAATGGGGGCTTCAGTTGACTTGGCCTGTGCTCTCCTTTGGCTGAGTGACATCGTGTGTTTCCTAGCAGGTGAAGACATTCGTGGAGAGAGGCGGTTTCCATCCGTGCAGGCAAAGTGTGTGCTGAGATAATGAGTTCCTGGAGACCAGGGTGGACTCTTCAGACCCAGAATAGGCCTCTGGCAGGTATGTGTCAATGTTTTCTGCCCCTGGCACTCAGCCGGTTATTTGCATAGAATGTTAGGAGCAGAATTAGTAGTCTCCGGAGAGGCTGCCACTTGTCAGCGAGCTTCACCTGGCCAGGTCCCACGGTGATGTCAAGCTTCACCTGGCCAGGTCCGCCCGTGATGTAGCTCCCCAATCAATCACTACTCTCTAGACCTTCCAGATAGACTCCCAGAACTTCTGTCCCCATGGGCAAGCAGTAGAGCCAGAGGCCTTCCCCCTTTGCTCTTTGGTCTCTAGGCCCTCTGTCAGGCACTCCAAGGTGTGAAGTAACAAGGGGGAGAAGGAAGAGATTTCAGAGAACGAAGACAAGCAGAGAGAGACAGAGAGAGGCAAGAGATGCTGAGTGGGGATGCCTTGCCTACTGATATCCTCAGGAAAGTGGGAAAGAGGTACCTGGCGTGCTCTGCCAATGCCCTGAAGCAGTCCGCACCAGGGGCTCCCTTGTGCCTGCGTAGCCTTTCCCGGGGCGTGCTCAAATCCTGTGGCCACTAGGGGTCATAGGTCACAATGGAGGGCCCTGTGTCATCTGCCTGGCGGGCCGGATCTCTGCCATTGGCTCAGTCTTGTCACCAGGCCCATCCCAAGCTCCGCCCACTCTTGCGGTGGGGGGACTGTCTCTATGGTGATGGCAAAGAAGCCTCAGCCCCGCCCACCTGGCCTTGACTTCACCTACCTGGCCCTCTGACCCTCACTCAGACCTCTGTGTTGATAAAAATCAATGTCCGCCAGTGCCCAGGTGTCAGCATCTGGGATAAAGGATTCGGGACCTTGCCTGGGGCAGAAGGCAGCCTAGGTCAGCGGGTAGCTGGAAGTCTAGTGACTTGTGACGCTGCTGCCAGTGACAAATGGTGACTCCCACACTCACATATCCCCTGGTGGCAGAACGCTAGTGATGGGTGGAGAAACATCGCTCCGGAGCACATGTTTAATGGGGCACCAGCCAAAGCAAAGGCCAGGGCCAGTAGTGGACGTCGTGGAGCTGAATGGCGAGCCAGTGAAGGGCCCAAGGATCCCTCCTGTATGTGGCGAACAGGTCATCCGTGTCCCCACGTCCATCAACCATTGCACTGCTGGGGCCCAGGCTGCCAGGATTTCGGCCTTGCCTTCGGAGCCCGGCCACATAGGCAGCCTTGCACCGGAGGCGGGGACGTGTAGACAGCAAAAATTTGGAAACTGGCAGTGTTTCCTCGATTTCCCTGGCATCGGCCTCTTTGAGCGGCTTTCTTTTTTTCCTGGTAGGATAGGGCCCTGACGGAGAAAGGCAGGATTACGTGTGCAGGAAAGGTGTGTGTTGAGAGGGTGACGACGTTGAGACCACGTTGGGATCTTTAGTCCCAGGAAAGGCCCCTGGCGGGTGTGGGTCAATGTTCTCTACCCATCCCCCTTGGCGGGGGGAGGTTTTCACCATACAAAGCAGCAGCGCAATTATTCGTCGCCAGAGAGGTTGCATCTGCCCACAAGCTCCCCCTGGCCAGGGTCCGCCCCTACTGTATTGCGCGTGTCAGTCAACAGAAGCTAAGACCTTCCAGAGAGACTACCTGCTATTCTGTCCCCACGGGGAAGCAGTACAGCCAGAAGCCTCCCCCGTTCCATCTCTAGGCTCTCTCTCAGGCCCCTCATACTTGTGATGTGTCTCAGGGGTAGAATGAAGATATTCCTCTGAGTGAACACATACGTGAGAGGCCACAGATGCTGAGGAAGGGCGCCTTGCCTAGTGATATCCTAGCGTAAGTGGAAAAGAGGTACCTGCCTGCTGTCCCAGTGTGTCGAACGTGTTCACATCAGGGGTTGCCTACTGTGAAGTTATTCCCTGGGTGCCCTGGATTTTGTGGCCAAAGACGCAAGGGGCCGTTGTCTGTCCATGGGTAAAATGGAGGGCTCTGCGGAACTGGCCGGTTAGGCTGGACCTCTCCTATTGGCTGAGTGTTTGTGACTCGTCCCCGTCCGAAGTTCCGCCCAGCCTTCCGGTGGCTGTCAGCATGGTGATTGGGAAAGAAGCCTTAGGCCCCACACTCAGCCCTCACCTGGCCTACCTGGCCTCTTTCCCCTCATCTAGACCGCTGTGTGGATGAAAGAAAGGATGTCGGCCAGTGAGCACGTGTCCTGATTTCCTTGGAAGGATTAGGTTCCTTGCCTGGGCAGAAGACAGCCAAGGTCAGCCTGAGCCTAGACACCTAGTGACCTGTGACACTGCAGCCAGTGATAGATGTTGATGTCCACGCTCAGGTATCCGCAGGTGGCGGATTCAGTGTGGTGGGAAGAGAAGTGGAAGTAGAGATGACACACTCACGAGGGCACAGGCCAAAGGTCAGGGAAAATAGCTGAGGTCGTGGAGCTCTAGCGGAGCCAGTCTAGGGCCCAGGCCTCCCTGCTGTACGAGACAAAGAGGTGTTCCATATGCCGCCATCCGTAGACTGTGGACGGCTGGGGCCCTGGATGCCCGGATTTCGTCCTTGTCTACCGAGAAGTGACGCACATGCAGTGTGCCACCGGAGGCTGTGGAGCAGCAGAGGGCAAAATCTTGAAAATGGGGGCTTCAGTTGACTTGGCCTGTGCTCTCCTTTGGCTGAGTGACATCGTGTGTTTCCTAGCAGGTGAAGACATTCGTGGAGAGAGGCGGTTTCCATGCGTGCAGGCAAAGTGTGTGCTGAGATAATGAGTTCCTGGAGACCAGGGTGGACTCTTCAGACCCAGAATAGGCCTCTGGCAGGTATGTGTCAATGATTTCTGCCCCTGGCACTCAGCCGGTTATTTGCATAGAATGTTAGGAGCGGAATTAGTAGTCTCCGGAGAGGCTGCCACTTGTCAGCGAGCTTCACCTGGCCAGGTCCCACGGTGATGTCAAGCTTCACCTGGCCAGGTCCGCCCGTGATGTAGCTCCCCAATCAATCACTACTCTCTAGACCTTCCAGATAGACTCCCAGAACTTCTCTCCCCATGGGCAAGCAGTAGAGCCAGAGGCCTTCCCCCTTTGCTCTTTGGTCTCTAGGCCCTCTGTCAGGCACTCCAAGGTGTGAAGTGACAAGGGGGAGAAGGAAGAGATTTCAGAGAACGAAGACAAGCAGAGAGAGACAGAGAGAGGCAAGAGATGCTGAGTGGGGATGCCTTGCCTACTGATATCCTCAGGAAAGTGGGAAAGAGGTACCTGGCGTGCTCTGCCAATGCCCTGAAGCAGTCCGCACCAGGGGCTCCCTTGTGCCTGCGTAGCCTTTCCCGGGGGGTGCTCAAATCCTGTGGCCACTAGGGGTCATAGGTCACAATGGAGGGCCCTGTGTCATCTGCCTGGCGGGCCGGATCTCTGCCATTGGCTCAGTCTTGTCACCAGGCCCATCCCAAGCTCCGCCCACTCTTGTGGTGGGGGGACTGTCTCTATGGTGATGGCAAAGAAGCCTCAGCCCCGCCCACCTGGCCTTCACTTCACCTACCTGGCCCTCTGACCCTCACTCAGACCTCTGTGTTGATAAAAATCAATGTCCGCCAGTGCCCAGGTGTCAGCATCTGGGATAAAGGATTCGGGACCTTGCCTGGGGCAGAAGGCAGCCTAGGTCAGCGGGTAGCTGGAAGTCTAGTGACTTGTGACGCTGCTGCCAGTGACAAATGGTGACTCCCACACTCACATATCCCCTGGTGGCAGAACGCTAGTGATGGGTGGAGAAACATCGCTCCGGAGCACACGTTTAATGGGGCACCAGCCAAAGCAAAGGCCAGGGCCAGTAGTGGACGTCGTGGAGCTGAATGGCGAGCCAGTGAAGGGCCCAAGGATCCCTCCTGTATGTGGCGAACAGGTCATCCGTGTCCCCACGTCCATCAACCATTGCACTGCTGGGGCCCAGGCTGCCAGGATTTCGGCCTTGCCTTCGGAGCCCGGCCACATAGGCAGCCTTGCACCGGAGGCGGGGACGTGTAGACAGCAAAAATTTGGAAACTGGCAGTGTTTCCTCGATTTCCCTGGCATCGGCCTCTTTGAGCGGCTTGCTTTTTTTCCTGGTAGGATAGGGCCCTGACGGAGAAAGGCAGGATTACGTGTGCAGGAAAGGTGTGTGTTGAGAGGGTGACGACGTTGAGACCACGTTGGGATCTTTAGTCCCAGGAAAGGCCCCTGGCGGGTGTGGGTCAATGTTCTCTACCCATCCCCCTTGGCGGGGGGAGGTTTTCACCATACAAAGCAGCAGCACAATTATTCGTCGCCGGAGAGGTTGCATCTGCCCACAAGCTCCCCCTGGCCATGGTCCGCCCCTACTGTATTGCGCGTGTCAGTCAACAGAAGCTAAGACCTTCCAGAGAGACTACCTGCTATTCTGTCCCCACGGGGAAGCAGTACAGCCAGAAGCCTCCCCCGTTCCATCTCTAGGCTCTCTCTCAGGCCCCTCATACTTGTGATGTGTCTCAGGGGTAGAATGAAGAGATTCCTCTGAGTGAACACATACGTGAGAGGCCACAGATGCTGAGGAAGGGCGCCTTGCCTAGTGATATCCTAGCGTAAGTGGAAAAGAGGTACCTGCCTGCTGTCCCAGTGTGTCGAACGTGTTCACATCAGGGGTTGCCTACTGTGAAGTTATTCCCTGGGTGCCCTGGATTTTGTGGCCAAAGACGCAAGGGGCCGTTGTCTGTCCATGGGTAAAATGGAGGGCTCTGCGGAACTGGCCGGTTAGGCTGGACCTCTCCTATTGGCTGAGTGTTTGTGACTCGTCCCCGTCCGAAGTTCCGCCCAGCCTTCCGGTGGCTGTCACCATGGTGATTGGGAAAGAAGCCTTAGGCCCCACACTCAGCCCTCACCTTGCCTACCTGGCCTCATTACCCTCATCTAGACCGCTGTGTGGATGAAAGAAAGGATGTCGGCCAGTGAGCACGTGTCCTGATTTCCTTGGAAGGATTAGGTTCCTTGCCTGGGCAGAAGACAGCCAAGGTCAGCCTGAGCCTAGACACATAGTGACCTGTGACACTGCAGCCAGTGATAGATGTTGATGTCCACGCTCAGGTATCCGCAGGTGGCGGATTCAGTGTGGTGGGAAGAGAAGTGGAAGTGGAGATGACACACTCACGAGGGCACGGTCCAAAGGTCAGGGAAAATAGCTGAGGTCGTGGAGCTCTAGCGGAGCCAGTCTAGGGCCCAGGCCTCCCTGCTGTACGAGGCAAAGAGGTGTTCCATATGCCGCCATCCGTAGACTGTGGACGGCTGGGGCCCTGGATGCCCGGATTTCGTCCTTGTCTACCGAGAAGTGACGCACATGCAGTGTGCCACCGGAGGCTGTGGAGCAGCAGAGGGCAAAATCTTGAAAATGGGGGCTTCAGTTGACTTGGCCTGTGCTCTCCTTTGGCTGAGTGACATCGTGTGTTTCCTAGCAGGTGAAGACATTCGTGGAGAGAGGCGGTTTCCATGCGTGCAGGGAAAGTGTGTGCTGAGATAATGAGTTCCTGGAGACCAGGGTGGACTCTTCAGACCCAGAATAGGCCTCTGGCAGGTATGTGTCAATGTTTTCTGCCCATGGCACTCAGCCGGTTATTTGCATAGAATGTTAGGAGCGGAATTAGTAGTCTCCGGAGAGGCTGCCCCTTGTCAGCGAGCTTAACCTGGCCAGGTCCGCCCATGATGTAGCTCCCCAATCAATCACTGCTCTCTAGACCTTCCAGATAGACTCCCAGAACTTCTCTAACCATGGGCAAGCAGTAGAGCCAGAGGGCTTCCCCCTTTGCTCTTTCGTCTCTAGGCCCTCTGTCAGGCACTCCAAGGTATGAAGTGACAAGGGGGAGAAGGAAGAGATTTCAGAGAACGAAGACAAGCAGAGAGAGAGAGAGAGAGGCAAGAGATGCTGAGTGGGGATGCCTTGCCTACTGATATCCTCAGGAAAGTGGGAAAGAGGTACCTGGCGTGCTCTGCCAATGCCCTGAAGCAGTCCGCTCCAGGGGCTCCCTTGTGCCTGCGTAGCCTTTCCCGGGGCGTGCTCAAATCCTGTGGCCACTAGGGGTCATAGGTCACAATGGAGAGCCCTGTGTCATCTGCCTGGCGGGCCGGATCTCTGCCATTGGCTCAGTCTTGTCACCAGGCCCATCCCAAGCTCCGCCCACTCTTGCGGTGGGGGGACTGTCTCTATGGTGATGGCAAAGAAGCCTCAGCCCCGCCCACCTGGCCTTCACTTCACCTACCTGGCCCTCTGACCCTCACTCAGACCTCTGTGTTGATAAAAATCAATGTCCGCCAGTGCCCAGGTGTCAGCATCTGGGATAAAGGATTCGGGACCTTGCCTGGGGCAAAAGGCAGCCTAGGTCAGCGGGTAGCTGGAAGTCTAGTGACTTGTGACGCTGCTGCCAGTGACAAATGGTGACTCCCACACTCACATATCCCCTGGTGGCAGAACGCTAGTGATGGGTGGAGAAACATCGCTCCGGAGCACACGTTTAATGGGGCACCAGCCAAAGCAAAGGCCAGGGCCAGTAGTGGACGTCGTGGAGCTGAATGGCGAGCCAGTGAAGGGCCCAAGGATCCCTCCTGTATGTGGCGAACAGGTCATCTGTGTCCCCACGTCCATCAACCATTGCACTGCTGGGGCCCAGGCTGCCAGGATTTCGGCCTTGCCTTCGGAGCCCGGCCACATAGGCAGCCTTGCACCGGAGGCGGGGACGTGTAGACAGCAAAAATTTGGAAACTGGCAGTGTTTCCTCGATTTCCCTGGCATCGGCCTTTTAGAGCGGCTTGCTTTTTTTCCTGGTAGGATAGGGCCCTGACGGAGAAAGGCAGGATTACGTGTGCAGGAAAGGTGTGTGTTGAGAGGGTGACGACGTTGAGACCACGTTGGGATCTTTAGTCCCAGGAAAGGCCCCTGGCGGGTGTGGGTCAATGTTCTCTACCCATCCCCCTTGGCGGGGGGAGGTTTTCACCATACAAAGCAGCAGCGCAATTATTCGTCGCCGGAGAGGTTGCATCTGCCCACAAGCTCCCCCTGGCCAGGGTCCGCCCCTACTGTATTGCGCGTGTCAGTCAACAGAAGCTAAGACCTTCCAGAGAGACTACCTGCTATTCTGTCCCCACGGGGAAGCAGTACAGCCAGAAGCCTCCCCCGTTCCATCTCTAGGCTCTCTCTCAGGCCCCTCATACTTGTGATGTGTCTCAGGGGTAGAATGAAGAGATTCCTCTGAGTGAACACATACGTGAGAGGCCACAGATGCTGAGGAAGGGCGCCTTGCCTAGTGATATCCTAGCGTAAGTGGAAAAGAGGTACCTGCCTGCTGTCCCAGTGTGTCGAACGTGTTCACATCAGGGGTTGCCTACTGTGAAGTTATTCCCTGGGTGCCCTGGATTTTGTGGCCAAAGACGCAAGGGGCCGTTGTCTGTCCATGGGTAAAATGGAGGGCTCTGCGGAACTGGCCGGTTAGGCTGGACCTCTCCTATTGGCTGAGTGTTTGTGACTCGTCCCCGTCCGAAGTTCCGCCCAGCCTTCCGGTGGCTGTCAGCATGGTGATTGGGAAAGAAACCTTAGGCCCCACACTCAGCCCTCACCTGGCCTACCTGGCCTCTTTCCCCTCATCTAGACCGCTGTGTGGATGAAAGAAAGGATGTCGGCCAGTGAGCACGTGTCCTGATTTCCTTGGAAGGATTAGGTTCCTTGCCTGGGCAGAAGACAGCCAAGGTCAGCCTGAGCCTAGACACCTAGTGACCTGTGACACTGCAGCCAGTGATAGATGTTGATGTCCACGCTCAGGTATCCGCAGGTGGCGGATTCAGTGTGGTGGGAAGAGAAGTGGAAGTAGAGATGACACACTCACGAGGGCACGGTCCAAAGGTCAGGGAAAATAGCTGAGGTCGTGGAGCTCTAGCGGAGCCAGTCTAGGGCCCAGGTCTCCCTGCTGTACGAGGCAAAGAGGTGATCCATATGCCGCCATCCGTAGATTCTGGACGGCTGGGGCCCTGGATGCCCGGATTTCGGCCTCGTCTACCGAGAAGTGACGCACATGCAGTGTGCCACCGGAGGCTGTGGAGCAGCAGAGGGCAAAATCTTGAAAATGGGGGCTTCAGTTGACTTGGCCTGTGCTCTCCTTTGGCTGAGTGACATCGTGTGTTTCCTAGCAGGTGAAGACATTCGTGGAGAGAGGCGGTTTCCATGCGTGCAGGCAAAGTGTGTGCTGAGATGATGAGTTGCAGGGGAGACCAGGGTGGACTCTCCAGACCCAGAATAGGCCTCTGGCAGGTATGTGTCAATGTTTTCTGCCCATGGCACTCAGCCGGTTATTTGCATAGAATGTTAGGAGCGGAATTAGTAGTCTCCGGAGAGGCTGCCACTTGTCAGCGAGCTTCACCTGGCCAGGTCCCACGGTGATGTCAAGCTTCACCTGGCCAGGTCCGCCCGTGATGTAGCTCCCCAATCAATCACTACTCTCTAGACCTTCCAGATAGACTCCCAGAACTTCTCTCCCCATGGGCAAGCAGTAGAGCCAGAGGCCTTCCCCCTTTGCTCTTTGGTCTCTAGGCCCTCTGTCAGGCACTCCAAGGTGTGAAGTGACAAGGGGGAGAAGGAAGAGATTTCAGAGAACGAAGACAAGCAGAGAGAGAGAGAGAGAGGCAAGAGATGCTGAGTGGGGATGCCTTGCCTACTGATATCCTCAGGAAAGTGGGAAAGAGGTACCTGGCGTGCTCTGCCAATGCCCTGAAGCAGTCCGCACCAGGGGCTCCCTTGTGCCTGCGTAGCCTTTCCCGGGGCGTGCTCAAATCCTGTGGCCACTAGGGGTCATAGGTCACAATGGAGGGCCCTGTGTCATCTGCCTGGCGGGCCGGATCTCTGCCATTGGCTCAGTCTTGTCACCAGGCCCATCCCAAGCTCCGCCCACTCTTGCGGTGGGGGGACTGTCTCTATGGTGATGGCAAAGAAGCCTCAGCCCCGCCCACCTGGCCTTCACTTCACCTACCTGGCCCTCTGACCCTCACTCAGACCTCTGTGTTGATAAAAATCAATGTCCGCCAGTGCCCAGGTGTCAGCATCTGGGATAAAGGATTCGGGACCTTGCCTGGGGCAGAAGGCAGCCTAGGTCAGCGGGTAGCTGGAAGTCTAGTGACTTGTGACACTGCTGCCAGTGACAAATGGTGACTCCCACACTCACATATCCCCTGGTGGCAGAATGCTAGTGATGGGTGGAGAAACATCGCTCCGGAGCACACGTTTAATGGGGCACCAGCCAAAGCAAAGGCCAGGGCCAGTAGTGGACGTCGTGGAGCTGAATGGCGAGCCAGTGAAGGGCCCAAGGATCCCTCCTGTATGTGGCGAACAGGTCATCCGTGTCCCCACGTCCATCAACCATTGCACTGCTGGGGCCCAGGCTGCCAGGATTTCGGCCTTGCCTTCGGAGCCCGGCCACATAGGCAGCCTTGCACCGGAGGCGGTGACGTGTAGACAGCAAAAATTTGGAAACTGGCAGTGTTTCCTCGATTTCCCTGGCATCGGCCTCTTTGAGCGGCTTGCTTTTTTTCCTGGTAGGATAGGGCCCTGACGGAGAAAGGCAGGATTACGTGTGCAGGAAAAGTGTGTGTTGAGAGGGTGACGACGTTGAGACCACGTTGGGATCTTTAGTCCCAGGAAAGGCCCCTGGCGGGTGTGGGTCAATGTTCTCTACCCATCCCCCTTGGCGGGGGGAGGTTTTCACCATACAAAGCAGCAGCGCAATTATTCGTCGCCGGGGAGGTTGCATCTGCCCACAAGCTCCCCCTGGCCTGGGTCCGCCCCTACTGTATTGCGCGTGTCAGTCAACAGAAGCTAAGACCTTCCAGAGAGACTACCTGCTATTCTGTCCCCACGGGGAAGCAGTACAGCCAGAAGCCTCCCCCGTTCCATCTCTAGGCTCTCTCTCAGGCCCCTCATACTTGTGATGTGTCTCAGGGGTAGAATGAAGAGATTCCTCTGAGTGAACACATACGTGAGAGGCCACAGATGCTGAGGAAGGGTGCCTTGCCTAGTGATATCCTAGCGTAAGTGGAAAAGAGGTACCTGCCTGCTGTCCCAGTGTGTCGAACGTGTTCACATCAGGGGTTGCCTACTGTGAAGTTATTCCCTGGGTGCCCTGGATTTTGTGGCCAAAGACGCAAGGGGCCGTTGTCTGTCCATGGGTAAAATGGAGGGCTCTGCGGAACTGGCCGGTTAGGCTGGACCTCTCCTATTGGCTGAGTGTTTGTGACTCGTCCCCGTCCGAAGTTCCGCCCAGCCTTCCGGTGGCTGTCAGCATGGTGATTGGGAAAGAAACCTTAGGCCCCACACTCAGCCCTCACCTGGCCTACCTGGCCTCATTACCCTCATCTAGACCGCTGTGTGGATGAAAGAAAGGATGTCGGCCAGTGAGCACGTGTCCTGATTTCCTTGGAAGGATTAGGTTCCTTGCCTGGGCAGAAGACAGCCAAGGTCAGCCTGAGCCTAGACACCTAGTGACCTGTGACACTGCAGCCAGTGATAGATGTTGATGTCCACGCTCAGGTATCCGCAGGTGGCGGATTCAGTGTGGTGGGAAGAGAAGTGGAAGTAGAGATGACACACTCACGAGGGCAGGGGCCAAAGGTCAGGGAAAATAGCTGAGGTCGTGGAGCTCTAGCGGAGCCAGTCTAGGGCCCAGGCCTCCTTGCTGTACGAGGCAAAGAGGTGTTCCATATGCCGCCATCCGTAGACTGTGGACGGCTGGGGCCCTGGATGCCCTGATTTCGTCCTTGTCTACCGAGAAGTGACGCACATGCAGTGTGCCACCGGAGGCTGTGGAGCAGCAGAGGGCAAAATCCTGAAAATGGGGGCTTCAGTTGACTTGGCCTGTGCTCTCCTTTGGCTGAGTGACATCGTGTGTTTCCTAGCAGGTGAAGACATTCGTGGAGAGAGGCGGTTTCCATCCGTGCAGGCAAAGTGTGTGCTGAGATAATGAGTTCCTGGAGACCAGGGTGGACTCTTCAGACCGAGAATAGGCCTCTGGCAGGTATGTGTCAATGTTTTCTGCCCATGGCACTCAGCCGGTTATTTGCATAGAATGTTAGGAGCGGAATTAGTAGTCTCCGGAGAGGCTGCCACTTGTCAGCGAGCTTAACCTGGCCAGGTCCGCCCATGATGTAGCTCCCCAATCAATCACTGCTCTCTAGACCTTCCAGATAGACTACCAGAACTTCTCTCGCCATGGGGAAGCAGTAGAGCCAGAGGCCTTCCCCCTTTGCTCTTTCGTCTCTAGGCCCTCTGTCAGGCACTCCAAGGTATGAAGTGATAAGGGGGAGAAGGAAGAGATTTCAGAGAACGAAGACAAGCAGAGAGAGAGAGAGAGAGGCAAGAGATGCTGAGTGGGGATGCCTTGCCTACTGATATCCTCAGGAAAGTGGGAAAGAGGTACCTGGCGTGCTCTGCCAATGCCCTGAAGCAGTCCGCACCAGGGGCTCCCTTGTGCCTGCGTAGCCTTTCCCGGGGCGTGCTCAAATCCTGTGGCCACTAGGGGTCATAGGTCACAATGGAGGGCCCTGTGTCATCTGCCTGGCGGGCCGGATCTCTGCCATTGGCTCAGTCTTGTCACCAGGCCCATCCCAAGCTCCGCCCACTCTTGCGGTGGGGGGACTGTCTCTATGGTGATGGCAAAGAAGCCTCAGCCCCGCCCACCTGGCCTTCACTTCACCTACCTGGCCCTCTGACCCTCACTCAGACCTCTGTGTTGATAAAAATCAATGTCCGCCAGTGCCCAGGTGTCAGCATCTGGGATAAAGGATTCGCGACCTTGCCTGGGGCAGAAGGCAGCCTAGGTCAGCGGGTAGCTGGAAGTCTAGTGACTTGTGACACTGCTGCCAGTGACAAATGGTGACTCCCACACTCACATATCCCTGGTGGCAGAACGCTACTGATGGGTGGAGAAACATCGCTCCGGAGCACACGTTTAATGGGGCACCAGCCAAAGCAAAGGCCAGGGCCAGTAGTGGACGTCGTGGAGCTGAATGGCGAGCCAGTGAAGGGCCCAAGGATCCCTCCTGTATGTGGCGAACAGGTCATCTGTGTCCCCACGTCCATCAACCATTGCACTGCTGGGGCCCAGGCTGCCAGGATTTCGGCCTTGCCTTCGGAGCCCGGCCACATAGGCAGCCTTGCACCGGAGGCGGGGACGTGTAGACAGCAAAAATTTGGAAACTGGCAGTGTTTCCTCGATTTCCCTGGCATCGGCCTTTTAGAGCGGCTTGCTTTTTTTCCTGGTAGGATAGGGCCCTGACGGAGAAAGGCAGGATTACGTGTGCAGGAAAGGTGTGTGTTGAGAGGGTGACGACGTTGAGACCACGTTGGGATCTTTAGTCCCAGGAAGGGCCCCTGGCGGGTGTGGGTCAATGTTCTCTACCCATCCCCCTTGGCGGGGGGAGGTTTTCACCATACAAAGCAGCAGCGCAATTATTCGTCGCCGGAGAGGTTGCATCTGCCCACAAGCTCCCCCTGGCCAGGGTCCGCCCCTACTGTATTGCGCGTGTCAGTCAACAGAAGCTAAGACCTTCCAGAGAGACTACCTGCTATTCTGTCCCCACGGGGAAGCAGTACAGCCAGAAGCCTCCCCCGTTCCATCTCTAGGCTCTCTCTCAGGCCCCTCATACTTGTGATGTGTCTCAGGGGTAGAATGAAGAGATTCCTCTGAGTGAACACATACGTGAGAGGCCACAGATGCTGAGGAAGGGCGCCTTGCCTAGTGATATCCTAGCGTAAGTGGAAAAGAGGTACCTGCCTGCTGTCCCAGTGTGTCGAACGTGTTCACATCAGGGGTTGCCTACTGTGAAGTTATTCCCTGGGTGCCCTGGATTTTGTGGCCAAAGACGCAAGGGGCCGTTGTCTGTCCATGGGTAAAATGGAGGGCTCTGCGGAACTGGCCGGTTAGGCTGGACCTCTCCTATTGGCTGAGTGTTTGTGACTCGTCCCCGTCCGAAGTTCCGCCCAGCCTTCCGGTGGCTGTCAGCATGGTGATTGGGAAAGAAGCCTTAGGCCCCACACTCAGCCCTCACCTGGCCTACCTGGCCTCTTTCCCCTCATCTAGACCGCTGTGTGGATGAAAGAAAGGATGTCGGCCAGTGAGCACGTGTCCTGATTTCCTTGGAAGGATTAGGTTCCTTGCCTGGGCAGAAGACAGCCAAGGTCAGCCTGAGCCTAGACACCTAGTGACCTGTGACACTGCAGCCAGTGATAGATGTTGATGTCCACGCTCAGGTATCCGCAGGTGGCGGATTCAGTGTGGTGGGAAGAGAAGTGGAAGTAGAGATGACACACTCACGAGGGCACGGTCCAAAGGTCAGGGAAAATAGCTGAGGTCGTGGAGCTCTAGCGGAGCCAGTCTAGGGCCCAGGTCTCCCTGCTGTACGAGGCAAAGAGGTGATCCATATGCCGCCATCCGTAGATTCTGGACGGCTGGGGCCCTGGATGCCCGGATTTCGGCCTCGTCTACCGAGAAGTGACGCACATGCAGTGTGCCACCGGAGGCTGTGGAGCAGCAGAGGGCAAAATCTTGAAAATGGGGGCTTCAGTTGACTTGGCCTGTGCTCTCCTTTGGCTGAGTGACATCGTGTGTTTCCTAGCAGGTGAAGACATTCGTGGAGAGAGGCGGTTTCCATGCGTGCAGGCAAAGTGTGTGCTGAGATGATGAGTTGCAGGGGAGACCAGGGTGGACTCTCCAGACCCAGAATAGGCCTCTGGCAGGTATGTGTCAATGTTTTCTGCCCATGGCACTCAGCCGGTTATTTGCATAGAATGTTAGGAGCGGAATTAGTAGTCTCCGGAGAGGCTGCCACTTGTCAGCGAGCTTCACCTGGCCAGGTCCCACGGTGATGTCAAGCTTCACCTGGCCAGGTCCGCCCGTGATGTAGCTCCCGAATCAATCACTACTCTCTAGACCTTCCAGATAGACTCCCAGAACTTCTCTCCCCATGGGCAAGCAGTAGAGCCAGAGGCCTTCCCCCTTTGCTCTTTGGTCTCTAGGCCCTCTGTCAGGCACTCCAAGGTGTGAAGTGACAAGGGGGAGAAGGAAGAGATTTCAGAGAACGAAGACAAGCAGAGAGAGAGAGAGAGAGGCAAGAGATGCTGAGTGGGGATGCCTTGCCTACTGATATCCTCAGGAAAGTGGGAAAGAGGTACCTGGCGTGCTCTGCCAATGCCCTGAAGCAGTCCGCACCAGGGGCTCCCTTGTGCCTGCGTAGCCTTTCCCGGGGCGTGCTCAAATCCTGTGGCCACTAGGGGTCATAGGTCACAATGGAGGGCCCTGTGTCATCTGCCTGGCGGGCCGGATCTCTGCCATTGGCTCAGTCTTGTCACCAGGCCCATCCCAAGCTCCGCCCACTCTTGCGGTGGGGGGACTGTCTCTATGGTGATGGCAAAGAAGCCTCAGCCCCGCCCACCTGGCCTTCACTTTACCTACCTGGCCCTCTGACCCTCACTCAGACCTCTGTGTTGATAAAAATCAATGTCCGCCAGTGCCCAGGTGTCAGCATCTGGGATAAAGGATTCGGGACCTTGCCTGGGGCAGAAGGCAGCCTAGGTCAGCGGGTAGCTGGAAGTCTAGTGACTTGTGACACTGCTGCCAGTGACAAATGGTGACTCCCACACTCACATATCCCCTGGTGGCAGAATGCTAGTGATGGGTGGAGAAACATCGCTCCGGAGCACACGTTTAATGGGGCACCAGCCAAAGCAAAGGCCAGGGCCAGTAGTGGACGTCGTGGAGCTGAATGGCGAGCCAGTGAAGGGCCCAAGGATCCCTCCTGTATGTGGCGAACAGGTCATCCGTGTCCCCACGTCCATCAACCATTGCACTGCTGGGGCCCAGGCTGCCAGGATTTCGTCCTTGCCTTCGGAGCCCGGCCACATAGGCAGCCTTGCACCGGAGGCGGGGACATGTAGACAGCAAAAATTTGGAAACTGGCAGTGTTTCCTCGATTTCCCTGGCATGGGCCTCTTTGAGCGGCTTGCTTTTTTTCCTGGTAGGATAGGGCTCTGACGGAGAAAGGCAGGATTACGTGTGCAGGAAAGGTGTGTGTTGAGAGGGTGACGACTTTGAGACCACGTTGGGATCTTTAGTCCCAGGAAAGGCCCCTGGCGGGTGTGGGTCAATGTTCTCTACCCATCCCCCTTGGCGGGGGGAGGTTTTCACCATACAAAGCAGCAGCGCAATTATTCGTCGCCGGAGAGGTTGCATCTGCCCACAAGCTCCCCCTGGCCAGGGTCCGCCCCTACTGTATTGCGCGTGTCAGTCAACAGAAGCTAAGACCTTCCAGAGAGACTACCTGCTATTCTGTCCCCACGGGGAAGCAGTACAGCCAGAAGCCTCCCCCGTTCCATCTCTAGGCTCTCTCTCAGGCCCCTCATACTTGTGATGTGTCTCAGGGGTAGAATGAAGAGATTCCTCTGAGTGAACACATACGTGAGAGGCCACAGATGCTGAGGAAGGGCGCCTTGCCTAGTGATATCCTAGCGTAAGTGGAAAAGAGGTACCTGCCTGCTGTCCCAGTGTGTCGAACGTGTTCACATCAGGGGTTGCCTACTGTGAAGTTATTCCCTGGGTGCCCTGGATTTTGTGGCCAAAGACGCAAGGGGCCGTTGTCTGTCCACGGGTAAAATGGAGGGCTCTGCGGAACTGGCCGGTTAGGCTGGACCTCTCCTATTGGCTGAGTGTTTGTGACTCGTCCCCGTCCGAAGTTCCGCCCAGCCTTCCGGTGGCTGTCAGCATGGTGATTGGGAAAGAA
This sequence comes from Loxodonta africana, assembly GCF_030014295.1. NCBI lineage: Eukaryota > Metazoa > Chordata > Mammalia > Proboscidea > Elephantidae > Loxodonta > Loxodonta africana. Next base: position 504,074 of record NW_026974875.1, on the reverse strand, counting down.
GCCTTAGGCCCCACACTCAGCCCTCACCTGGCCTACCTGGCCTCTTTCCCCTCATCTAGACCGCTGTGTGGATGAAAGAAAGGATGTCGGCCAGTGAGCACGTGTCCTGATTTCCTTGGAAGGATTAGGTTCCTTGCCTGGGCAGAAGACAGCCAAGGTCAGCCTGAGCCTAGACACCTAGTGACCTGTGACACTGCAGCCAGTGATAGATGTTGATGTCCACGCTCAGGTATCCGCAGGTGGCGGATTCAGTGTGGTGGGAAGAGAAGTGGAAGTAGAGATGACACACTCACGAGGGCACAGGCCAAAGGTCAGGGAAAATAGCTGAGGTCGTGGAGCTCTAGCGGAGCCAGTCTAGGGCCCAGGCCTCCCTGCTGTACGAGGCAAAGAGGTGATCCATATGCCGCCATCCGTAGATTCTGGACGGCTGGGGCCCTGGATGCCCGGATTTCGGCCTCGTCTACCGAGAAGTGACGCACATGCAGTGTGCCACCGGAGGCTGTGGAGCAGCAGAGGGCAAAATCTTGAAAATGGGGGCTTCAGTTGACTTGGCCTGTGCTCTCCTTTGGCTGAGTGACATCGTGTGTTTCCTAGCAGGTGAAGACATTCGTGGAGAGAGGCGGTTTCCATGCGTGCAGGCAAAGTGTGTGCTGAGATGATGAGTTGCAGGGGAGACCAGGGTGGACTCTCCAGACCCAGAATAGGCCTCTGGCAGGTATGTGTCAATGTTTTCTGCCCATGGCACTCAGCCGGTTATTTGCATAGAATGTTAGGAGCGGAATTAGTAGTCTCCGGAGAGGCTGCCACTTGTCAGCGAGCTTAACCTGGCCAGGTCCGCCCATGATGTAGCTCCCCAATCAATCACTGCTCTCTAGACCTTCCAGATAGACTACCAGAACTTCTCTCGCCATGGGGAAGCAGTAGAGCCAGAGGCCTTCCCCCTTTGCTCTTTCGTCTCTAGGCCCTCTGTCAGGCACTCCAAGGTATGAAGTGACAAGGGGGAGAAGGAAGAGATTTCAGAGAACGAAGACAAGCAGAGAGAGAGAGAGAGAGGCAAGAGATGCTGAGTGGGGATGCCTTGCCTACTGATATCCTCAGGAAAGTGGGAAAGAGGTACCTGGCGTGCTCTGCCAGTGCCCTGAAGCAGTCCGCTCCAGGGGCTCCCTTGTGCCTGCGTAGCCTTTCCCGGGGCGTGCTCAAATCCTGTGGCCACTAGGGGTCATAGGTCACAATGGAGGGCCCTGTGTCATCTGCCTGGCGGGCCGGATCTCTGCCATTGGCTCAGTCTTGTCACCAGGCCCATCCCAAGCTCCGCCCACTCTTGCGGTGGGGGGACTGTCTCTATGGTGATGGCAAAGAAGCCTCAGCCCCGCCCACCTGGCCTTCACTTCACCTACCTGGCCCTCTGACCCTCACTCAGACCTCTGTGTTGATAAAAATCAATGTCCGCCAGTGCCCAGGTGTCAGCATCTGGGATAAAGGATTCGGGACCTTGCCTGGGGCAAAAGGCAGCCTAGGTCAGCGAGTAGCTGGAAGTCTAGTGACTTGTGACGCTGCTGCCAGTGACAAATGGTGACTCCCACACTCACATATCCCCTGGTGGCAGAACGCTAGTGATGGGTGGAGAAACATCGCTCCGGAGCACACGTTTAATGGGGCACCAGCCAAAGCAAAGGCCAGGGCCAGTAGTGGACGTCGTGGAGCTGAATGTCGAGCCAGTGAAGGGCCCAAGGATCCCTCCTGTATGTGGCGAACAGGTCATCTGTGTCCCCACGTCCATCAACCATTGCACTGCTGGGGCCCAGGCTGCCAGGATTTCGGCCTTGCCTTCGGAGCCCGGCCACATAGGCAGCCTTGCACCGGAGGCGGGGACGTGTAGACAGCAAAAATTTGGAAACTGGCAGTGTTTCCTCGATTTCCCTGGCATGGGCCTTTTTGAGCGGCTTGCTTTTTTTCCTGGTAGGATAGGGCCCTGACGGAGAAAGGCAGGATTACGTGTGCAGGAAAGGTGTGTGTTGAGAGGGTGACGACGTTGAGACCACGTTGGGATCTTTAGTCCCAGGAAAGGCCCCTGGCGGGTGTGGGTCAATGTTCTCTACCCATCCCCCTTGGCGGGGGGAGGTTTTCACCATACAAAGCAGCAGCGCAATTATTCGTCGCCGGAGAGGTTGCATCTGCCCACAAGCTCCCCCTGGCCAGGGTCCGCCCCTACTGTATTGCGCGTGTCAGTCAACAGAAGCTAAGACCTTCCAGAGAGACTACCTGCTATTCTGTCCCCACGGGGAAGCAGTACAGCCAGAAGCCTCCCCCGTTCCATCTCTAGGCTCTCTCTCAGGCCCCTCATACTTGTGATGTGTCTCAGGGGTAGAATGAAGAGATTCCTCTGAGTGAACACATACGTGAGAGGCCACAGATGCTGAGGAAGGGCGCCTTGCCTAGTGATATCCTAGCGTAAGTGGAAAAGAGGTACCTGCCTGCTGTCCCAGTGTGTCGAACGTGTTCACATCAGGGGTTGCCTACTGTGAAGTTATTCCCTGGGTGCCCTGGATTTTGTGGCCAAAGACGCAAGGGGGCGTTGTCTGTCCATGGGTAAAATGGAGGGCTCTGCGGAACTGGCCGGTTAGGCTGGACCTCTCCTATTGGCTGAGTGTTTGTGACTCGTCCCCGTCCGAAGTTCCGCCCAGCCTTCCGGTGGCTGTCAGCATGGTGATTGGGAAAGAAGCCTTAGGCCCCACACTCAGCCCTCCCCTGGCCTACCTGGCCTCTTTCCCCTCATCTAGACCGCTGTGTGGATGAAAGAAAGGATGTCGGCCAGTGAGCACGTGTCCTGATTTCCTTGGAAGGATTAGGTTCCTTGCCTGGGCAGAAGACAGCCAAGGTCAGCCTGAGCCTAGACACCTAGTGACCTGTGACACTGCAGCCAGTGATAGATGTTGATGTCCACGCTCAGGTATCCGCAGGTGGCGGATTCAGTGTGGTGGGAAGAGAAGTGGAAGTAGAGATGACACACTCACGAGGGCACAGGCCAAAGGTCAGGGAAAATAGCTGAGGTCGTGGAGCTCTAGCGGAGCCAGTCTAGGGCCCAGGCCTCCCTGCTGTACGAGGCAAAGAGGTGATCCATATGCCGCCATCCGTAGATTCTGGACGGCTGGGGCCCTGGATGCCCGGATTTCGGCCTCGTCTACCGAGAAGTGACGCACATGCAGTGTGCCACCGGAGGCTGTGGAGCAGCAGAGGGCAAAATCTTGAAAATGGGGGCTTCAGTTGACTTGGCCTGTGCTCTCCTTTGGCTGAGTGACATCGTGTGTTTCCTACCAGGTGAAGACATTCGTGGAGAGAGGCGGTTTCCATGCGTGCAGGCAAAGTGTGTGCTGAGATGATGAGTTGCAGGGGAGACCAGGGTGGACTCTCCAGACCCAGAATAGGCCTCTGGCAGGTATGTGTCAATGTTTTCTGCCCATGGCACTCAGCCGGTTATTTGCATAGAATGTTAGGAGCGGAATTAGTAGTCTCCGGAGAGGCTGCCACTTGTCAGCGAGCTTCACCTGGCCAGGTCCCACGGTGATGTCAAGCTTCACCTGGCCAGGTCCGCCCGTGATGTAGCTCCCCAATCAATCACTACTCTCTAGACCTTCCAGATAGACTCCCAGAACTTCTCTCCCCATGGGCAAGCAGTAGAGCCAGAGGCCTTCCCCCTTTGCTCTTTGGTCTCTAGGCCCTCTGTCAGGCACTCCAAGGTGTGAAGTGACAAGGGGGAGAAGGAAGAGATTTCAGAGAACGAAGACAAGCAGAGAGAGACAGAGAGAGGCAAGAGATGCTGAGTGGGGATGCCTTGCCTACTGATATCCTCAGGAAAGTGGGAAAGAGGTACCTGGCGTGCTCTGCCAATGCCCTGAAGCAGTCCGCACCAGGGGCTCCCTTGTGCCTGCGTAGCCTTTCCCGGGGCGTGCTCAAATCCTGTGGCCACTAGGGGTCATAGGTCACAATGGAGGGCCCTGTGTCATCTGCCTGGCGGGCCGGATCTCTGCCATTGGCTCAGTCTTGTCACCAGGCCATCCCAAGCTCCGCCCACTCTTGCGGTGGGGGGACTGTCTCTATGGTGATGGCAAAGAAGCCTCAGCCCCGCCCACCTGGCCTTCACTTCACCTACCTGGCCCTCTGACCCTCACTCAGACCTCTGTGTTGATAAAAATCAATGTCCGCCAGTGCCCAGGTGTCAGCATCTGGGATAAAGGATTCGGGACCTTGCCTGGGGCAGAAGGCAGCCTAGGTCAGCGGGTAGCTGGAAGTCTAGTGACTTGTGACACTGCTGCCAGTGACAAATGGTGACTCCCACACTCACATATCCCCTGGTGGCAGAATGCTAGTGATGGGTGGAGAAACATCGCTCCGGAGCACACGTTTAATGGGGCACCAGCCAAAGCAAAGGCCAGGGCCAGTAGTGGACGTCGTGGAGCTGAATGGCGAGCCAGTGAAGGGCCCAAGGATCCCTCCTGTATGTGGCGAACAGGTCATCCGTGTCCCCACGTCCATCAACCATTGCACTGCTGGGGCCCAGGCTGCCAGGATTTCGTCCTTGCCTTCGGAGCCCGGCCACATAGGCAGCCTTGCACCGGAGGCGGGGACATGTAGACAGCAAAAATTTGGAAACTGGCAGTGTTTCCTCGATTTCCCTGGCATGGGCCTCTTTGAGCGGCTTGCTTTTTTTCCTGGTAGGATAGGGCTCTGACGGAGAAAGGCAGGATTACGTGTGCAGGAAAGGTGTGTGTTGAGAGGGTGACGACGTTGAGACCACGTTGGGATCTTTAGTCCCAGGAAAGGCCCCTGGCGGGTGTGGGTCAATGTTCTCTACCCATCCCCCTTGGCGGGGGGAGGTTTTCACCATACAAAGCAGCAGCGCAATTATTCGTCGCCGGAGAGGTTGCATCTGCCCACAAGCTCCCCCTGGCCAGGGTCCGCCCCTACTGTATTGCGCGTGTCAGTCAACAGAAGCTAAGACCTTCCAGAGAGACTACCTGCTATTCTGTCCCCACGGGGAAGCAGTACAGCCAGAAGCCTCCCCCGTTCCATCTCTAGGCTCTCTCTCAGGCCCCTCATACTTGTGATGTGTCTCAGGGGTAGAATGAAGAGATTCCTCTGAGTGAACACATACGTGAGAGGCCACAGATGCTGAGGAAGGGCGCCTTGCCTAGTGATATCCTAGCGTAAGTGGAAAAGAGGTACCTGCCTGCTGTCCCAGTGTGTCGAACGTGTTCACATCAGGGGTTGCCTACTGTGAAGTTATTCCCTGGGTGCCCTGGATTTTGTGGCCAAAGACGCAAGGGGCCGTTGTCTGTCCATGGGTAAAATGGAGGGCTCTGCGGAACTGGCCGGTTAGGCTGGACCTCTCCTATTGGCTGAGTGTTTGTGACTCGTCCCCGTCCGAAGTTCCGCCCAGCCTTCCGGTGGCTGTCAGCATGGTGATTGGGAAAGAAGCCTTAGGCCCCACACTCAGCCCTCCCCTGGCCTACCTGGCCTCTTTCCCCTCATCTAGACCGCTGTGTGGATGAAAGAAAGGATGTCGGCCAGTGAGCACGTGTCCTGATTTCCTTGGAAGGATTAGGTTCCTTGCCTGGGCAGAAGACAGCCAAGGTCAGCCTGAGCCTAGACACCTAGTGACCTGTGACACTGCAGCCAGTGATAGATGTTGATGTCCACGCTCAGGTATCCGCAGGTGGCGGATTCAGTGTGGTGGGAAGAGAAGTGGAAGTAGAGATGACACACTCAGGAGGGCACAGGCCAAAGGTCAGGGAAAATAGCTGAGGTCGTGGAGCTCTAGCGGAGCCAGTCTAGGGCCCAGGCCTCCCTGCTGTACGAGGCAAAGAGGTGATCCATATGCCGCCATCCGTAGATTCTGGACGGCTGGGGCCCTGGATGCCCGGATTTCGGCCTCGTCTACCGAGAAGTGACGCACATGCAGTGTGCCACCGGAGGCTGTGGAGCAGCAGAGGGCAAAATCTTGAAAATGGGGGCTTCAGTTGACTTGGCCTGTGCTCTCCTTTGGCTGAGTGACATCGTGTGTTTCCTAGCAGGTGAAGACATTCGTGGAGAGAGGCGGTTTCCATGCGTGCAGGCAAAGTGTGTGCTGAGATGATGAGTTGCAGGGGAGACCAGGGTGGACTCTCCAGACCCAGAATAGGCCTCTGGCAGGTATGTGTCAATGTTTTCTGCCCATGGCACTCAGCCGGTTATTTGCATAGAATGTTAGGAGCGGAATTAGTAGTCTCCGGAGAGGCTGCCACTTGTCAGCGAGCTTCACCTGGCCAGGTCCCACGGTGATGTCAAGCTTCACCTGGCCAGGTCCGCCCGTGATGTAGCTCCCCAATCAATCACTACTCTCTAGACCTTCCAGATAGACTCCCAGAACTTCTCTCCCCATGGGCAAGCAGTAGAGCCAGAGGCCTTCCCCCCTTGCTCTTTGGTCTCTAGGCCCTCTGTCAGGCACTCCAAGGTGTGAAGTGACAAGGGGGAGAAGGAAGAGATTTCAGAGAACGAAGACAAGCAGAGAGAGACAGAGAGAGGCAAGAGATGCTGAGTGGGGATGCCTTGCCTACTGATATCCTCAGGAAAGTGGGAAAGAGGTACCTGGCGTGCTCTGCCAATGCCCTGAAGCAGTCCGCACCAGGGGCTCCCTTGTGCCTGCGTAGCCTTTCCCGGGGCGTGCTCAAATCCTGTGGCCACTAGGGGTCATAGGTCACAATGGAGGGCCCTGTGTCATCTGCCTGGCGGGCCGGATCTCTGCCATTGGCTCAGTCTTGTCACCAGGCCCATCCCAAGCTCCGCCCACTCTTGCGGTGGGGGGACTGTCTCTATGGTGATGGCAAAGAAGCCTCAGCCCCGCCCACCTGGCCTTCACTTCACCTACCTGGCCCTCTGACCCTCACTCAGACCTCTGTGTTGATAAAAATCAATGTCCGCCAGTGCCCAGGTGTCAGCATCTGGGATAAAGGATTCGGGACCTTGCCTGGGGCAGAAGGCAGCCTAGGTCAGCGGGTAGCTGGAAGTCTAGTGACTTGTGACACTGCTGCCAGTGACAAATGGTGACTCCCACACTCAGATATCCCCTGGTGGCAGAATGCTAGTGATGGGTGGAGAAAGATCGCTCCGGAGCACACGTTTAATGGGGCACCAGCCAAAGCAAAGGCCAGGGCCAGTAGTGGACGTCGTGGAGCTGAATGGCGAGCCAGTGAAGGGCCCAAGGATCCCTCCTGTATGTGGCGAACAGGTCATCCGTGTCCCCACGTCCATCAACCATTGCACTGCTGGGGCCCAGGCTGCCAGGATTTCGGCCTTGCCTTCGGAGCCCGGCCACATAGGCAGCCTTGCACCGGAGGCGGGGACGTGTAGACAGCAAAAATTTGGAAACTGGCAGTGTTTCCTCGATTTCCCTGGCATCGGCCTCTTTGAGCGGCTTGCTTTTTTTCCTGGTAGCATAGGGCCCTGACGGAGAAAGGCAGGATTACGTGTGCAGGAAAGGTGTGTGTTGAGAGGGTGACGACGTTGAGACCACGTTGGGATCTTTAGTCCCAGGAAAGGCCCCTGGCGGGTGTGGGTCAATGTTCTCTACCCATCCCCCTTGGCGGGGGGAGGTTTTCACCATACAAAGCAGCAGCGCAATTATTCGTCGCCGGAGAGGTTGCATCTGCCCACAAGCTCCCCCTGGCCAGGGTCCGCCCCTACTGTATTGCGCGTGTCAGTCAACAGAAGCTAAGACCTTCCAGAGAGACTACCTGCTATTCTGTCCCCACGGGGAAGCAGTACAGCCAGAAGCCTCCCCCGTTCCATCTCTAGGCTCTCTCTCAGGCCCCTCATACTTGTGATGTGTCTCAGGGGTAGAATGAAGAGATTCCTCTGAGTGAACACATACGTGAGAGGCCACAGATGCTGAGGAAGGGCGCCTTGCCTAGTGATATCCTAGCGTAAGTGGAAAAGAGGTACCTGCCTGCTGTCCCAGTGTGTCGAACGTGTTCACATCAGGGGTTGCCTACTGTGAAGTTATTCCCTGGGTGCCCTGGATTTTGTGGCCAAAGACGCAAGGGGCCGTTGTCTGTCCATGGGTAAAATGGAGGGCTCTGCGGAACTGGCCGGTTAGGCTGGACCTCTCCTATTGGCTGAGTGTTTGTGACTCGTCCCCGTCCGAAGTTCCGCCCAGCCTTCCGGTGGCTGTCACCATAGTGATTGGGAAAGAAGCCTTAGGCCCCACACTCAGCCCTCACCTGGCCTACCTGGCCTCTTTCCCCTCATCTAGACCGCTGTGTGGATGAAAGAAAGGATGTCGGCCAGTGAGCACGTGTCCTGATTTCCTTGGAAGGATTAGGTTCCTTGCCTGGGCAGAAGACAGCCAAGGTCAGCCTGAGCCTAGACACCTAGTGACCTGTGACACTGCAGCCAGTGATAGATGTTGATGTCCACGCTCAGGTATCCGCAGGTGGCGGATTCAGTGTGGTGGGAAGAGAAGTGGAAGTAGAGATGACACAATCACGAGGGCACAGGCCAAAGGTCAGGGAAAATAGCTGAGGTCGTGGAGCTCTAGCGGAGCCAGTCTAGGGCCCAGGCCTCCCTGCTGTACGAGGCAAAGAGGTGATCCATATGCCGCCATCCGTAGATTCTGGACGGCTGGGGCCCTGGATGCCCGGATTTCGGCCTCGTCTACCGAGAAGTGACGCACATGCAGTGTGCCACCGGAGGCTGTGGAGCAGCAGAGGGCAAAATCTTGAAAATGGGGGCTTCAGTTGACTTGGCCTGTGCTCTCCTTTGGCTGAGTGACATCGTGTGTTTCCTAGCAGGTGAAGACATTCGTGGAGAGAGGCGGTTTCCATGCGTGCAGGCAAAGTGTGTGCTGAGATGATGAGTTGCAGGGGAGACCAGAGTGGACTCTCCAGACCCAGAATAGGCCTCTGGCAGGTATGTGTCAATGTTTTCTGCCCATGGCACTCAGCCGGTTATTTGCATAGAATGTTAGGAGCGGAATTAGTAGTCTCCGGAGAGGCTGCCACTTGTCAGCGAGCTTCACCTGGCCAGGTCCCACGGTGATGTCAAGCTTCACCTGGTCAGGTCCGCCCGTGATGTAGCTCCCCAATCAATCACTACTCTCTAGACCTTCCAGATAGACTCCCAGAACTTCTCTCCCCATGGGCAAGCAGTAGAGCCAGAGGCCTTTCCCCTTTGCTCTTTGGTCTCTAGGCCCTCTGTCAGGCACTCCAAGGTGTGAAGTGACAAGGGGGAGAAGGAAGAGATTTCAGAGAACGAAGACAAGCAGAGAGAGACAGAGAGAGGCAAGAGATGCTGAGTGGGGATGCCTTGCCTACTGATATCCTCAGGAACGTGGGAAAGAGGTACCTGGCGTGCTCTGCCAATGCCCTGAAGCAGTCCGCACCAGGGGCTCCCTTGTGCCTGCGTAGCCTTTCCCGGGGCGTGCTCAAATCCTGTGGCCACTAGGGGTCATAGGTCACAATGGAGGGCCCTGTGTCATCTGCCTGGCGGGCCGGATCTCTGCCATTGGCTCAGTCTTGTCACCAGGCCCATCCCAAGCTCCGCCCACTCTTGCGGTGGGGGGACTGTCTCTATGGTGATGGCAAAGAAGCCTCAGCCCCGCCCACCTGGCCTTCACTTCACCTACCTGGCCCTCTGACCCTCACTCAGACCTCTGTGTTGATAAAAATCAATGTCCGCCAGTGCCCAGGTGTCAGCATCTGGGATAAAGGATTCGGGACCTTGCCTGGGGCAGAAGGCAGCCTAGGTCAGCGGGTAGCTGGAAGTCTAGTGACTTGTGACGCTGCTGCCAGTGACAAATGGTGACTCCCACACTCACATATCCCCTGGTGGCAGAACGCTACTGATGGGTGGAGAAACATCGCTCCGGAGCACACGTTTAATGGGGCACCAGCCAAAGCAAAGGCCAGGGCCAGTAGTGGACGTCGTGGAGCTGAATGGCGAGCCAGTGAAGGGCCCAAGGATCCCTCCTGTATGTGGCGAACAGGTCATCCGTGTCCCCACGTCCATCAACCATTGCACTGCTGGGGCCCAGGCTGCCAGGATTTCGGCCTTGCCTTCGGAGCCCGGCCACGTAGGCAGCCTTGCACCGGAGGCGGGGACGTGTAGACAGCAAAAATTTGGAAACTGGCAGTGTTTCCTCGATTTCCCTGGCATCGGCCTCTTTGAGCGGCTTGCTTTTTTTCCTGGTAGGATAGGGCCCTGACGGAGAAAGGCAGGATTACGTGTGCAGGAAAGGTGTGTGTTGAGAGGGTGACGACGTTGAGACCACGTTGGGATCTTTAGTCCCAGGAAAGGCCCCTGGCGGGTGTGGGTCAATGTTCTCTACCCATCCCCCTTGGCGGGGGGAGGTTTTCACCATACAAAGCAGCAGCACAATTATTCGTCGCCGGAGAGGTTGCATCTGCCCACAAGCTCCCCCTGGCCAGGGTCCGCCCCTACTGTATTGCGCGTGTCAGTCAACAGAAGCTAAGACCTTCCAGAGAGACTACCTGCTATTCTGTCCCCACGGGGAAGCAGTACAGCCAGAAGCCTCCCCCGTTCCATCTCTAGGCTCTCTCTCAGGCCCCTCATACTTGTGATGTGTCTCAGGGGTAGAATGAAGAGATTCCTCTGAGTGAACACATACGTGAGAGGCCACAGATGCTGAGGAAGGGCGCCTTGCCTAGTGATATCCTAGCGTAAGTGGAAAAGAGGTACCTGCCTGCTGTCCCAGTGTGTCGAACGTGTTCACATCAGGGGTTGCCTACTGTGAAGTTATTCCCTGGGTGCCCTGGATTTTGTGGCCAAAGACGCAAGGGGCCGTTGTCTGTCCATGGGTAAAATGGAGGGCTCTGCGGAACTGGCCGGTTAGGCTGGACCTCTCCTATTGGCTGAGTGTTTGTGACTCGTCCCCGTCCGAAGTTCCGCCCAGCCTTCCGGTGGCTGTCAGCATGGTGATTGGGAAAGAAACCTTAGGCCCCACACTCAGCCCTCACCTGGCCTACCTGGCCTCATTACCCTCATCTAGACCGCTGTGTGGATGAAAGAAAGGATGTCGGCCAGTGAGCACGTGTCCTGATTTCCTTGGAAGGATTAGGTTCCTTGCCTGGGCAGAAGACAGCCAAGGTCAGCCTGAGCCTAGACACCTAGTGACCTGTGACACTGCAGCCAGTGATAGATGTTGATGTCCACGCTCAGGTATCCGCAGGTGGCGGATTCAGTGTGGTGGGAAGAGAAGTGGAAGTAGAGATGACACACTCACGAGGGCACAGGCCAAAGGTCAGGGAAAATAGCTGAGGTCGTGGAGCTCTAGCGGAGCCAGTCTAGGGCCCAGGCCTCCCTGCTGTACGAGGCAAAGAGGTGATCCATATGCCGCCATCCGTAGATTCTGGACGGCTGGGGCCCTGGATGCCCGGATTTCGGCCTCGTCTACCGAGAAGTGACGCACATGCAGTGTGCCACCGGAGGCTGTGGAGCAGCAGAGGGCAAAATCTTGAAAATGGGGGCTTCAGTTGACTTGGCCTGTGCTCTCCTTTGGCTGAGTGACATCGTGTGTTTCCTAGCAGGTGAAGACATTCGTGGAGAGAGGCGGTTTCCATGCGTGCAGGCAAAGTGTGTGCTGAGATGATGAGTTGCAGGGGAGACCAGGGTGGACTCTCCAGACCCAGAATAGGCCTCTGGCAGGTATGTGTCAATGTTTTCTGCCCATGGCACTCAGCCGGTTATTTGCATAGAACGTTAGGAGCGGAATTAGTAGTCTCCGGAGAGGCTGCCACTTGTCAGCGAGCTTCACCTGGCCAGGTCCCACGGTGATGTCAAGCTTCACCTGGCCAGGTCCGCCCGTGATGTAGCTCCCCAATCAATCACTACTCTCTAGACCTTCCAGATAGACTCCCAGAACTTCTCTCCCCATGGGCAAGCAGTAGAGCCAGAGGCCTTCCCCCCTTGCTCTTTGGTCTCTAGGCCCTCTGTCAGGCACTCCAAGGTGTGAAGTGACAAGGGGGAGAAGGAAGAGATTTCAGAGAACGAAGACAAGCAGAGAGAGACAGAGAGAGGCAAGAGATGCTGAGTGGGGATGCCTTGCCTACTGATATCCTCAGGAAAGTGGGAAAGAGGTACCTGGCGTGCTCTGCCAATGCCCTGAAGCAGTCCGCACCAGGGGCTCCCTTGTGCCTGCGTAGCCTTTCCCGGGGCGTGCTCAAATCCTGTGGCCACTAGGGGTCATAGGTCACAATGGAGGGCCCTGTGTCATCTGCCTGGCGGGCCGGATCTCTGCCATTGGCTCAGTCTTGTCACCAGGCCCATCCCAAGCTCCGCCCACTCTTGCGGTGGGGGGACTGTCTCTATGGTGATGGCAAAGAAGCCTCAGCCCCGCCCACCTGGCCTTCACTTCACCTACCTGGCCCTCTGACCCTCACTCAGACCTCTGTGTTGATAAAAATCAATGTCCGCCAGTGCCCAGGTGTCAGCATCTGGGATAAAGGATTCGGGACCTTGCCTGGGGCAGAAGGCAGCCTAGGTCAGCGGGTAGCTGGAAGTCTAGTGACTTGTGACACTGCTGCCAGTGACAAATGGTGACTCCCACACTCACATATCCCCTGGTGGCAGAATGCTAGTGATGGGTGGAGAAAGATCGCTCCGGAGCACACGTTTAATGGGGCACCAGCCAAAGCAAAGGCCAGGGCCAGTAGTGGACGTCGTGGAGCTGAATGGCGAGCCAGTGAAGGGCCCAAGGATCCCTCCTGTATGTGGCGAACAGGTCATCCGTGTCCCCACGTCCATCAACCATTGCACTGCTGGGGCCCAGGCTGCCAGGATTTCGGCCTTGCCTTCGGAGCCCGGCCACATAGGCAGCCTTGCACCGGAGGCGGGGACGTGTAGACAGCAAAAATTTGGAAACTGGCAGTGTTTCCTCGATTTCCCTGGCATCGGCCTCTTTGAGCGGCTTGCTTTTTTTCCTGGTAGCATAGGGCCCTGACGGAGAAAGGCAGGATTACGTGTGCAGGAAAGGTGTGTGTTGAGAGGGTGACGACGTTGAGACCACGTTGGGATCTTTAGTCCCAGGAAAGGCCCCTGGCGGGTGTGGGTCAATGTTCTCTACCCATCCCCCTTGGCGGGGGGAGGTTTTCACCATACAAAGCAGCAGCGCAATTATTCGTCGCCGGAGAGGTTGCATCTGCCCACAAGCTCCCCCTGGCCAGGGTCCGCCCCTACTGTATTGCGCGTGTCAGTCAACAGAAGCTAAGACCTTCCAGAGAGACTACCTGCTATTCTGTCCCCACGGGGAAGCAGTACAGCCAGAAGCCTCCCCCGTTCCATCTCTAGGCTCTCTCTCAGGCCCCTCATACTTGTGATGTGTCTCAGGGGTAGAATGAAGAGATTCCTCTGAGTGAACACATACGTGAGAGGCCACAGATGCTGAGGAAGGGCGCCTTGCCTAGTGATATCCTAGCGTAAGTGGAAAAGAGGTACCTGCCTGCTGTCCCAGTGTGTCGAACGTGTTCACATCAGGGGTTGCCTACTGTGAAGTTATTCCCTGGGTGCCCTGGATTTTGTGGCCAAAGACGCAAGGGGCCGTTGTCTGTCCATGGGTAAAATGGAGGGCTCTGCGGAACTGGCCGGTTAGGCTGGACCTCTCCTATTGGCTGAGTGTTTGTGACTCGTCCCCGTCCGAAGTTCCGCCCAGCCTTCCGGTGGCTGTCACCATAGTGATTGGGAAAGAAGCCTTAGGCCCCACACTCAGCCCTCACCTGGCCTACCTGGCCTCTTTCCCCTCATCTAGACCGCTGTGTGGATGAAAGAAAGGATGTCGGCCAGTGAGCACGTGTCCTGATTTCCTTGGAAGGATTAGGTTCCTTGCCTGGGCAGAAGACAGCCAAGGTCAGCCTGAGCCTAGACACCTAGTGACCTGTGACACTGCAGCCAGTGATAGATGTTGATGTCCACGCTCAGGTATCCGCAGGTGGCGGATTCAGTGGGGTGGGAAGAGAAGTGGAAGTAGAGATGACACAATCACGAGGGCACAGGCCAAAGGTCAGGGAAAATAGCTGAGGTCGTGGAGCTCTAGCGGAGCCAGTCTAGGGCCCAGGCCTCCCTGCTGTACGAGGCAAAGAGGTGATCCATATGCCGCCATCCGTAGATTCTGGACGGCTGGGGCCCTGGATGCCCGGATTTCGGCCTCGTCTACCGAGAAGTGACGCACATGCAGTGTGCCACCGGAGGCTGTGGAGCAGCAGAGGGCAAAATCTTGAAAATGGGGGCTTCAGTTGACTTGGCCTGTGCTCTCCTTTGGCTGAGTGACATCGTGTGTTTCCTAGCAGGTGAAGACATTCGTGGAGAGAGGCGGTTTCCATGCGTGCAGGCAAAGTGTGTGCTGAGATGATGAGTTGCAGGGGAGACCAGAGTGGACTCTCCAGACCCAGAATAGGCCTCTGGCAGGTATGTGTCAATGTTTTCTGCCCATGGCACTCAGCCGGTTATTTGCATAGAATGTTAGGAGCGGAATTAGTAGTCTCCGGAGAGGCTGCCACTTGTCAGCGAGCTTCACCTGGCCAGGTCCCTCGGTGATGTCAAGCTTCACCTGGTCAGGTCCGCCCGTGATGTAGCTCCCCAATCAATCACTACTCTCTAGACCTTCCAGATAGACTCCCAGAACTTCTCTCCCCATGGGCAAGCAGTAGAGCCAGAGGCCTTTCCCCTTTGCTCTTTGGTCTCTAGGCCCTCTGTCAGGCACTCCAAGGTGTGAAGTGACAAGGGGGAGAAGGAAGAGATTTCAGAGAACGAAGACAAGCAGAGAGAGACAGAGAGAGGCAAGAGATGCTGAGTGGGGATGCCTTGCCTACTGATATCCTCAGGAAAGTGGGAAAGAGGTACCTGGCGTGCTCTGCCAATGCCCTGAAGCAGTCCGCACCAGGGGCTCCCTTGTGCCTGCGTAGCCTTTCCCGGGGCGTGCTCAAATCCTGTGGCCACTAGGGGTCATAGGTCACAATGGAGGGCCCTGTGTCATCTGCCTGGCGGGCCGGATCTCTGCCATTGGCTCAGTCTTGTCACCAGGCCCATCCCAAGCTCCGCCCACTCTTGCGGTGGGGGGACTGTCTCTATGGTGATGGCAAAGAAGCCTCAGCCCCGCCCACCTGGCCTTCACTTCACCTACCTGGCCCTCTGACCCTCACTCAGACCTCTGTGTTGATAAAAATCAATGTCCGCCAGTGCCCAGGTGTCAGCATCTGGGATAAAGGATTCGGGACCTTGCCTGGGGCAGAAGGCAGCCTAGGTCAGCGGGTAGCTGGAAGTCTAGTGACTTGTGACGCTGCTGCCAGTGACAAATGGTGACTCCCACACTCACATATCCCCTGGTGGCAGAACGCTACTGATGGGTGGAGAAACATCGCTCCGGAGCACACGTTTAATGGGGCACCAGCCAAAGCAAAGGCCAGGGCCAGTAGTGGACGTCGTGGAGCTGAATGGCGAGCCAGTGAAGGGCCCAAGGATCCCTCCTGTATGTGGCGAACAGGTCATCCGTGTCCCCACGTCCATCAACCATTGCACTGCTGGGGCCCAGGCTGCCAGGATTTCGGCCTTGCCTTCGGAGCCCGGCCACATAGGCAGCCTTGCACCGGAGGCGGGGACGTGTAGACAGCAAAAATTTGGAAACTGGCAGTGTTTCCTCGATTTCCCTGGCATCGGCCTCTTTGAGCGGCTTGCTTTTTTTCCTGGTAGGATAGGGCCCTGACGGAGAAAGGCAGGATTACGTGTGCAGGAAAAGTGTGTGTTGAGAGGGTGACGACGTTGAGACCACGTTGGGATCTTTAGTCCCAGGAAAGGCCCCTGGCGGGTGTGGGTCAATGTTCTCTACCCATCCCCCTTGGCGGGGGGAGGTTTTCACCATACAAAGCAGCAGCGCAATTATTCGTCGCCGGGGAGGTTGCATCTGCCCACAAGCTCCCCCTGGCCTGGGCCCGCCCCTACTGTATTGCGCGTGTCAGTCAACAGAAGCTAAGACCTTCCAGAGAGACTACCTGCTATTCTGTCCCCACGGGGAAGCAGTACAGCCAGAAGCCTCCCCCGTTCCATCTCTAGGCTCTCTCTCAGGCCCCTCATACTTGTGATGTGTCTCAGGGGTAGAATGAAGAGATTCCTCTGAGTGAACACATACGTGAGAGGCCACAGATGCTGAGGAAGGGTGCCTTGCCTAGTGATATCCTAGCGTAAGTGGAAAAGAGGTACCTGCCTGCTGTCCCAGTGTGTCGAACGTGTTCACATCAGGGGTTGCCTACTGTGAAGTTATTCCCTGGGTGCCCTGGATTTTGTGGCCAAAGACGCAAGGGGGCGTTGTCTGTCCATGGGTAAAATGGAGGGCTCTGCGGAACTGGCCGGTTAGGCTGGACCTCTCCTATTGGCTGAGTGTTTGTGACTCGTCCCCGTCCGAAGTTCCGCCCAGCCTTCCGGTGGCTGTCAGCATGGTGATTGGGAAAGAAACCTTAGGCCCCACACTCAGCCCTCACCTGGCCTACCTGGCCTCATTACCCTCATCTAGACCGCTGTGTGGATGAAAGAAAGGATGTCGGCCAGTGAGCACGTGTCCTGATTTCCTTGGAAGGATTAGGTTCCTTGCCTGGGCAGAAGACAGCCAAGGTCAGCCTGAGCCTAGACACCTAGTGACCTGTGACACTGCAGCCAGTGATAGATGTTGATGTCCACGCTCAGGTATCCGCAGGTGGCGGATTCAGTGTGGTGGGAAGAGAAGTGGAAGTAGAGATGACACACTCACGAGGGCAGGGGCCAAAGGTCAGGGAAAATAGCTGAGGTCGTGGAGCTCTAGCGGAGCCAGTCTAGGGCCCAGGCCTCCTTGCTGTACGAGGCAAAGAGGTGTTCCATATGCCGCCATCCGTAGACTGTGGACGGCTGGGGCCCTGGATGCCCTGATTTCGTCCTTGTCTACCGAGAAGTGACGCACATGCAGTGTGCCACCGGAGGCTGTGGAGCAGCAGAGGGCAAAATCCTGAAAATGGGTGCTTCAGTTGACTTGGCCTGTGCTCTCCTTTGGCTGAGTGACATCGTGTGTTTCCTAGCAGGTGAAGACATTCGTGGAGAGAGGCGGTTTCCATCCGTGCAGGCAAAGTGTGTGCTGAGATAATGAGTTCCTGGAGACCAGGGTGGACTCTTCAGACCGAGAATAGGCCTCTGGCAGGTATGTGTCAATGTTTTCTGCCCATGGCACTCAGCCGGTTATTTGCATAGAATGTTAGGAGCGGAATTAGTAGTCTCCGGAGAGGCTGCCACTTGTCAGCGAGCTTAACCTGGCCAGGTCCGCCCATGATGTAGCTCCCCAATCAATCACTGCTCTCTAGACCTTCCAGATAGACTACCAGAACTTCTCTCGCCATGGGGAAGCAGTAGAGCCAGAGGCCTTCCCCCTTTGCTCTTTCGTCTCTAGGCCCTCTGTCAGGCACTCCAAGGTATGAAGTGACAAGGGGGAGAAGGAAGAGATTTCAGAGAACGAAGACAAGCAGAGAGAGACAGAGAGAGGCAAGAGATGCTGAGTGGGGATGCCTTGCCTACTGATATCCTCAGGAAAGTGGGAAAGAGGTACCTGGCGTGCTCTGCCAATGCCCTGAAGCAGTCCGCACCAGGGGCTCCCTTGTGCCTGCGTAGCCTTTCCCGGGGCGTGCTCAAATCCTGTGGCCACTAGGGGTCATAGGTCACAATGGAGGGCCCTGTGTCATCTGCCTGGCGGGCCGGATCTCTGCCATTGGCTCAGTCTTGTCACCAGGCCCATCCCAAGCTCCGCCCACTCTTGCGGTGGGGGGACTGTCTCTATGGTGATGGCAAAGAAGCCTCAGCCCCGCCCACCTGGCCTTCACTTCACCTACCTGGCCCTCTGACCCTCACTCAGACCTCTGTGTTGATAAAAATCAATGTCCGCCAGTGCCCAGGTGTCAGCATCTGGGATAAAGGATTCGGGACCTTGCCTGGGGCAAAAGGCAGCCTAGGTCAGCGGGTAGCTGGAAGTCTAGTGACTTGTGACGCTGCTGCCAGTGACAAATGGTGACTCCCACACTCACATATCCCCTGGTGGCAGAACGCTAGTGATGGGTGGAGAAACATCGCTCCGGAGCACACGTTTAATGGGGCACCAGCCAAAGCAAAGGCCAGGGCCAGTAGTGGACGTCGTGGAGCTGAATGTCGAGCCAGTGAAGGGCCCAAGGATCCCTCCTGTATGTGGCGAACAGGTCATCTGTGTCCCCACGTCCATCAACCATTGCACTGCTGGGGCCCAGGCTGCCAGGATTTCGGCCTTGCCTTCGGAGCCCGGCCACATAGGCAGCCTTGCACCGGAGGCGGGGACGTGTAGACAGCAAAAATTTGGAAACTGGCAGTGTTTCCTCGATTTCCCTGGCATGGGCCTTTTTGAGCGGCTTGCTTTTTTTCCTGGTAGGATAGGGCCCTGACGGAGAAAGGCAGGATTACGTGTGCAGGAAAGGTGTGTGTTGAGAGGGTGACGACGTTGAGACCACGTTGGGATCTTTAGTCCCAGGAAAGGCCCCTGGCGGGTGTGGGTCAATGTTCTCTACCCATCCCCCTTGGCGGGGGGAGGTTTTCACCATACAAAGCAGCAGCGCAATTATTCGTCGCCGGAGAGGTTGCATCTGCCCACAAGCTCCCCCTGGCCAGGGTCCGCCCCTACTGTATTGCGCGTGTCAGTCAACAGAAGCTAAGACCTTCCAGAGAGACTACCTGCTATTCTGTCCCCACGGGGAAGCAGTACAGCCAGAAGCCTCCCCCGTTCCATCTCTAGGCTCTCTCTCAGGCCCCTCATACTTGTGATGTGTCTCAGGGGTAGAATGAAGAGATTCCTCTGAGTGAACACATACGTGAGAGGCCACAGATGCTGAGGAAGGGCGCCTTGCTTGTGATATCCTAGCGTAAGTGGAAAAGAGGTACCTGCCTGCTGTCCCAGTGTGTCGAACGTGTTCACATCAGGGGTTGCCTACTGTGAAGTTATTCCCTGGGTGCCCTGGATTTTGTGGCCAAAGACGCAAGGGGCCGTTGTCTGTCCATGGGTAAAATGGAGGGCTCTGCGGAACTGGCCGGTTAGGCTGGACCTCTCCTATTGGCTGAGTGTTTGTGACTCGTCCCCGTCCGAAGTTCCGCCCAGCCTTCCGGTGGCTGTCAGCATGGTGATTGGGAAAGAAACCTTAGGCCCCACACTCAGCCCTCACCTGGCCTACCTGGCCTCTTTCCCCTCATCTAGACCGCTGTGTGGATGAAAGAAAGGATGTCGGCCAGTGAGCACGTGTCCTGATTTCCTTGGAAGGATTAGGTTCCTTGCCTGGGCAGAAGACAGCCAAGGTCAGCCTGAGCCTAGACACCTAGTGACCTGTGACACTGCAGCCAGTGATAGATGTTGATGTCCACGCTCAGGTATCCGCAGGTGGCGGATTCAGTGTGGTGGGAAGAGAAGTGGAAGTAGAGATGACACACTCACGAGGGCACGGTCCAAAGGTCAGGGAAAATAGCTGAGGTCGTGGAGCTCTAGCGGAGCCAGTCTAGGGCCCAGGTCTCCCTGCTGTACGAGGCAAAGAGGTGATCCATATGCCGCCATCCGTAGATTCTGGACGGCTGGGGCCCTGGATGCCCGGATTTCGGCCTCGTCTACCGAGAAGTGACGCACATGCAGTGTGCCACCGGAGGCTGTGGAGCAGCAGAGGGCAAAATCTTGAAAATGGGGGCTTCAGTTGACTTGGCCTGTGCTCTCCTTTGGCTGAGTGACATCGTGTGTTTCCTAGCAGGTGAAGACATTCGTGGAGAGAGGCGGTTTCCATGCGTGCAGGCAAAGTGTGTGCTGAGATGATGAGTTGCAGGGGAGACCAGGGTGGACTCTCCAGACCCAGAATAGGCCTCTGGCAGGTATGTGTCAATGTTTTCTGCCCATGGCACTCAGCCGGTTATTTGCATAGAATGTTAGGAGCGGAATTAGTAGTCTCCGGAGAGGCTGCCACTTGTCAGCGAGCTTCACCTGGCCAGGTCCCACGGTGATGTCAAGCTTCACCTGGCCAGGTCCGCCCGTGATGTAGCTCCCCAATCAATCACTACTCTCTAGACCTTCCAGATAGACTCCCAGAACTTCTCTCCCCATGGGCAAGCAGTAGAGCCAGAGGCCTTCCCCCTTTGCTCTTTGGTCTCTAGGCCCTCTGTCAGGCACTCCAAGGTGTGAAGTGACAAGGGGGAGAAGGAAGAGATTTCAGAGAACGAAGACAAGCAGAGAGAGACAGAGAGAGGCAAGAGATGCTGAGTGGGGATGCCTTGCCTACTGATATCCTCAGGAAAGTGGGAAAGAGGTACCTGGCGTGCTCTGCCAATGCCCTGAAGCAGTCCGCACCAGGGGCTCCCTTGTGCCTGCGTAGCCTTTCCCGGGGCGTGCTCAAATCCTGTGGCCACTAGGGGTCATAGGTCACAATGGAGGGCCCTGTGTCATCTGCCTGGCGGGCCGGATCTCTGCCATTGGCTCAGTCTTGTCACCAGGCCCATCCCAAGCTCCGCCCACTCTTGCGGTGGGGGGACTGTCTCTATGGTGATGGCAAAGAAGCCTCAGCCCCGCCCACCTGGCCTTCACTTCACCTACCTGGCCCTCTGACCCTCACTCAGACCTCTGTGTTGATAAAAATCAATGTCCGCCAGTGCCCAGGTGTCAGCATCTGGGATAAAGGATTCGGGACCTTGCCTGGGGCAGAAGGCAGCCTAGGTCAGCGGGTAGCTGGAAGTCTAGTGACTTGTGACGCTGCTGCCAGTGACAAATGGTGACTCCCACACTCACATATCCCCTGGTGGCAGAACGCTACTGATGGGTGGAGAAACATCGCTCCGGAGCACACGTTTAATGGGGCACCAGCCAAAGCAAAGGCCAGGGCCAGTAGTGGACGTCGTGGAGCTGAATGGCGAGCCAGTGAAGGGCCCAAGGATCCCTCCTGTATGTGGCGAACAGGTCATCCGTGTCCCCACGTCCATCAACCATTGCACTGCTGGGGCCCAGGCTGCCAGGATTTCGGCCTTGCCTTCGGAGCCCGGCCACATAGGCAGCCTTGCACCGGAGGCGGGGACGTGTAGACAGCAAAAATTTGGAAACTGGCAGTGTTTCCTCGATTTCCCTGGCATCGGCCTCTTTGAGCGGCTTGCTTTTTTTCCTGGTAGGATAGGGCCCTGACGGAGAAAGGCAGGATTACGTGTGCAGGAAAAGTGTGTGTTGAGAGGGTGACGACGTTGAGACCACGTTGGGATCTTTAGTCCCAGGAAAGGCCCCTGGCGGGTGTGGGTCAATGTTCTCTACCCATCCCCCTTGGCGGGGGGAGGTTTTCACCATACAAAGCAGCAGCGCAATTATTCGTCGCCGGGGAGGTTGCATCTGCCCACAAGCTCCCCCTGGCCTGGGTCCGCCCCTACTGTATTGCGCGTGTCAGTCAACAGAAGCTAAGACCTTCCAGAGAGACTACCTGCTATTCTGTCCCCACGGGGAAGCAGTACAGCCAGAAGCCTCCCCCGTTCCATCTCTAGGCTCTCTCTCAGGCCCCTCATACTTGTGATGTGTCTCAGGGGTAGAATGAAGAGATTCCTCTGAGTGAACACATACGTGAGAGGCCACAGATGCTGAGGAAGGGTGCCTTGCCTAGTGATATCCTAGCGTAAGTGGAAAAGAGGTACCTGCCTGCTGTCCCAGTGTGTCGAACGTGTTCACATCAGGGGTTGCCTACTGTGAAGTTATTCCCTGGGTGCCCTGGATTTTGTGGCCAAAGACGCAAGGGGGCGTTGTCTGTCCATGGGTAAAATGGAGGGCTCTGCGGAACTGGCCGGTTAGGCTGGACCTCTCCTATTGGCTGAGTGTTTGTGACTCGTCCCCGTCCGAAGTTCCGCCCAGCCTTCCGGTGGCTGTCAGCATGGTGATTGGGAAAGAAACCTTAGGCCCCACACTCAGCCCTCACCTGGCCTACCTGGCCTCATTACCCTCATCTAGACCGCTGTGTGGATGAAAGAAAGGATGTCGGCCAGTGAGCACGTGTCCTGATTTCCTTGGAAGGATTAGGTTCCTTGCCTGGGCAGAAGACAGCCAAGGTCAGCCTGAGCCTAGACACCTAGTGACCTGTGACACTGCAGCCAGTGATAGATGTTGATGTCCACGCTCAGGTATCCGCAGGTGGCGGATTCAGTGTGGTGGGAAGAGAAGTGGAAGTAGAGATGACACACTCACGAGGGCAGGGGCCAAAGGTCAGGGAAAATAGCTGAGGTCGTGGAGCTCTAGCGGAGCCAGTCTAGGGCCCAGGCCTCCTTCCTGTACGAGGCAAAGAGGTGTTCCATATGCCGCCATCCGTAGACTGTGGACGGCTGGGGCCCTGGATGCCCTGATTTCGTCCTTGTCTACCGAGAAGTGACGCACATGCAGTGTGCCACCGGAGGCTGTGGAGCAGCAGAGGGCAAAATCCTGAAAATGGGGGCTTCAGTTGACTTGGCCTGTGCTCTCCTTTGGCTGAGTGACATCGTGTGTTTCCTAGCAGGTGAAGACATTCGTGGAGAGAGGCGGTTTCCATGCGTGCAGGCAAAGTGTGTGCTGAGATAATGAGTTCCTGGAGACCAGGGTGGACTCTTCAGACCGAGAATAGGCCTCTGGCAGGTATGTGTCAATGTTTTCTGCCCATGGCACTCAGCCGGTTATTTGCATAGAATGTTAGGAGCGGAATTAGTAGTCTCCGGAGAGGCTGCCACTTGTCAGCGAGCTTAACCTGGCCAGGTCCGCCCATGATGAAGCTCCCCAATCAATCACTGCTCTCTAGACCTTCCAGATAGACTACCAGAACTTCTCTCGCCATGGGGAAGCAGTAGAGCCAGAGGCCTTCCCCCTTTGCTCTTTCGTCTCTAGGCCCTCTGTCAGGCACTCCAAGGTATGAAGTGATAAGGGGGAGAAGGAAGAGATTTCAGAGAACGAAGACAAGCAGAGAGAGAGAGAGAGAGGCAAGAGATGCTGAGTGGGGATGCCTTGCCTACTGATATCCTCAGGAAAGTGGGAAAGAGGTACCTGGCGTGCTCTGCCAATGCCCTGAAGCAGTCCGCACCAGGGGCTCCCTTGTGCCTGCGTAGCCTTTCCCGGGGCGTGCTCAAATCCTGTGGCCACTAGGGGTCATAGGTCACAATGGAGGGCCCTGTGTCATCTGCCTGGCGGGCCGGATCTCTGCCATTGGCTCAGTCTTGTCACCAGGCCCATCCCAAGCTCCGCCCACTCTTGCGGTGGGGGGACTGTCTCTATGGTGATGGCAAAGAAGCCTCAGCCCCGCCCACCTGGCCTTCACTTCACCTACCTGGCCCTCTGACCCTCACTCAGACCTCTGTGTTGATAAAAATCAATGTCCGCCAGTGCCCAGGTGTCAGCATCTGGGATAAAGGATTCGGGACCTTGCCTGGGGCAGAAGGCAGCCTAGGTCAGCGGGTAGCTGGAAGTCTAGTGACTTGTGACACTGCTGCCAGTGACAAATGGTGACTCCCACACTCACATATCCCTGGTGGCAGAACGCTACTGATGGGTGGAGAAACATCGCTCCGGAGCACACGTTTAATGGGGCACCAGCCAAAGCAAAGGCCAGGGCCAGTAGTGGACGTCGTGGAGCTGAATGGCGAGCCAGTGAAGGGCCCAAGGATCCCTCCTGTATGTGGCGAACAGGTCATCCGTGTCCCCACGTCCATCAACCATTGCACTGCTGGGGCCCAGGCTGCCAGGATTTCGGCCTTGCCTTCGGAGCCCGGCCACATAGGCAGCCTTGCACCGGAGGCGGGGACGTGTAGACAGCAAAAATTTGGAAACTGGCAGTGTTTCCTCGATTTCCCTGGCATCGGCCTTTTTGAGCGGCTTGCTTTTTTTCCTGGTAGGATAGGGCCCTGACGGAGAAAGGCAGGATTACGTGTGCAGGAAAGGTGTGTGTTGAGAGGGTGACGACGTTGAGACCACGTTGGGATCTTTAGTCCCAGGAAAGGCCCCTGGCGGGTGTGGGTCAATGTTCTCTACCCATCCCCCTTGGCGGGGGGAGGTTTTCACCATACAAAGCAGCAGCGCAATTATTCGTCGCCGGAGAGGTTGCATCTGCCCACAAGCTCCCCCTGGCCAGGGTCCGCCCCTACTGTATTGCGCGTGTCAGTCAACAGAAGCTAAGACCTTCCAGAGAGACTACCTGCTATTCTGTCCCCACGGGGAAGCAGTACAGCCAGAAGCCTCCCCCGTTCCATCTCTAGGCTCTCTCTCAGGCCCCTCATACTTGTGATGTGTCTCAGGGGTAGAATGAAGAGATTCCTCTGAGTGAACACATACGTGAGAGGCCACAGATGCTGAGGAAGGGCGCCTTGCCTAGTGATATCCTAGCGTAAGTGGAAAAGAGGTACCTGCCTGCTGTCCCAGTGTGTCGAACGTGTTCACATCAGGGGTTGCCTACTGTGAAGTTATTCCCTGGGTGCCCTGGATTTTGTGGCCAAAGACGCAAGGGGCCGTTGTCTGTCCATGGGTAAAATGGAGGGCTCTGCGGAACTGGCCGGTTAGGCTGGACCTCTCCTATTGGCTGAGTGTTTGTGACTCGTCCCCGTCCGAAGTTCCGCCCAGCCTTCCGGTGGCTGTCAGCATGGTGATTGGGAAAGAAGCCTTAGGCCCCACACTCAGCCCTCACCTGGCCTACCTGGCCTCTTTCCCCTCATCTAGACCGCTGTGTGGATGAAAGAAAGGATGTCGGCCAGTGAGCACGTGTCCTGATTTCCTTGGAAGGATTAGGTTCCTTGCCTGGGCAGAAGACAGCCAAGGTCAGCCTGAGCCTAGACACCTAGTGACCTGTGACACTGCAGCCAGTGATAGATGTTGATGTCCACGCTCAGGTATCCGCAGGTGGCGGATTCAGTGTGGTGGGAAGAGAAGTGGAAGTAGAGATGACACACTCACGAGGGCACGGTCCAAAGGTCAGGGAAAATAGCTGAGGTCGTGGAGCTCTAGCGGAGCCAGTCTAGGGCCCAGGTCTCCCTGCTGTACGAGGCAAAGAGGTGATCCATATGCCGCCATCCGTAGATTCTGGACGGCTGGGGCCCTGGATGCCCGGATTTCGGCCTCGTCTACCGAGAAGTGACGCACATGCAGTGTGCCACCGGAGGCTGTGGAGCAGCAGAGGGCAAAATCTTGAAAATGGGGGCTTCAGTTGACTTGGCCTGTGCTCTCCTTTGGCTGAGTGACATCGTGTGTTTCCTACCAGGTGAAGACATTCGTGGAGAGAGGCGGTTTCCATGCGTGCAGGCAAAGTGTGTGCTGAGATGATGAGTTGCAGGGGAGACCAGGGTGGACTCTCCAGACCCAGAATAGGCCTCTGGCAGGTATGTGTCAATGTTTTCTGCCCATGGCACTCAGCCGGTTATTTGCATAGAATGTTAGGAGCGGAATTAGTAGTCTCCGGAGAGGCTGCCGCTTGTCAGCCAGCTTCACCTGGCCAGGTCCCACGGTGATGTCAAGCTTCACCTGGCCAGGTCCGCCCGAGATGTAGCTCCCCAATCAATCACTACTCTCTAGACCTTCCAGATAGACTCCCAGAACTTCTCTCCCCATGGGCAAGCAGTAGAGCCAGAGGCCTTCCCCCTTTGCTCTTTGGTCTCTAGGCCCTCTGTCAGGCACTCCAAGGTGTGAAGTGACAAGGGGGAGAAGGAAGAGATTTCAGAGAACGAAGACAAGCAGAGAGAGACAGAGAGAGGCAAGAGATGCTGAGTGGGGATGCCTTGCCTACTGATATCCTCAGGAAAGTGGGAAAGAGGTACCTGGCGTGCTCTGCCAATGCCCTGAAGCAGTCCGCACCAGGGGCTCCCTTGTGCCTGCGTAGCCTTTCCCGGGGCGTGCTCAAATCCTGTGGCCACTAGGGGTCATAGGTCACAATGGAGGGCCCTGTGTCATCTGCCTGGCGGGCCGGATCTCTGCCATTGGCTCAGTCTTGTCACCAGGCCCATCCCAAGCTCCGCCCACTCTTGCGGTGGGGGGACTGTCTCTATGGTGATGGCAAAGAAGCCTCAGCCCCGCCCACCTGGCCTTCACTTCACCTACCTGGCCCTCTGACCCTCACTCAGACCTCTGTGTTGATAAAAATCAATGTCCGCCAGTGCCCAGGTGTCAGCATCTGGGATAAAGGATTCGGGACCTTGCCTGGGGCAGAAGGCAGCCTAGGTCAGCGGGTAGCTGGAAGTCTAGTGACTTGTGACACTGCTGCCAGTGACAAATGGTGACTCCCACACTCACATATCCCCTGGTGGCAGAATGCTAGTGATGGGTGGAGAAACATCGCTCCGGAGCACACGTTTAATGGGGCACCAGCCAAAGCAAAGGCCAGGGCCAGTAGTGGACGTCGTGGAGCTGAATGGCGAGCCAGTGAAGGGCCCAAGGATCCCTCCTGTATGTGGCGAACAGGTCATCCGTGTCCCCACGTCCATCAACCATTGCACTGCTGGGGCCCAGGCTGCCAGGATTTCGGCCTTGCCTTCGGAGCCCGGCCACATAGGCAGCCTTGCACCGGAGGCGGGGACATGTAGACAGCAAAAATTTGGAAACTGGCAGTGTTTCCTCGATTTCCCTGGCATGGGCCTCTTTGAGCGGCTTGCTTTTTTTCCTGGTAGGATAGGGCTCTGACGGAGAAAGGCAGGATTACGTGTGCAGGAAAGGTGTGTGTTGAGAGGGTGACGACGTTGAGACCACGTTGGGATCTTTAGTCCCAGGAAAGGCCCCTGGCGGGTGTGGGTCAATGTTCTCTACCCATCCCCCTTGGCGGGGGGAGGTTTTCACCATACAAAGCAGCAGCGCAATTATTCGTCGCCGGAGAGGTTGCATCTGCCCACAAGCTCCCCCTGGCCAGGGTCCGCCCCTACTGTATTGCGCGTGTCAGTCAACAGAAGCTAAGACCTTCCAGAGAGACTACCTGCTATTCTGTCCCCACGGGGAAGCAGTACAGCCAGAAGCCTCCCCCGTTCCATCTCTAGGCTCTCTCTCAGGCCCCTCATACTTGTGATGTGTCTCAGGGGTAGAATGAAGAGATTCCTCTGAGTGAACACATACGTGAGAGGCCACAGATGCTGAGGAAGGGCGCCTTGCCTAGTGATATCCTAGCGTAAGTGGAAAAGAGGTACCTGCCTGCTGTCCCAGTGTGTCGAACGTGTTCACATCAGGGGTTGCCTACTGTGAAGTTATTCCCTGGGTGCCCTGGATTTTGTGGCCAAAGACGCAAGGGGCCGTTGTCTGTCCACGGGTAAAATGGAGGGCTCTGCGGAACTGGCCGGTTAGGCTGGACCTCTCCTATTGGCTGAGTGTTTGTGACTCGTCCCCGTCCGAAGTTCCGCCCAGCCTTCTGGTGGCTGTCAGCATGGTGATTCGGAAAGAAGCCTTAGGCCCCACACTCAGCCCTCCCCTGGCCTACCTGGCCTCTTTCCCCTCATCTAGACCGCTGTGTGGATGAAAGAAAGGATGTCGGCCAGTGAGCACGTGTCCTGATTTCCTTGGAAGGATTAGGTTCCTTGCCTGGGCAGAAGACAGCCAAGGTCAGCCTGAGCCTAGACACCTAGTGACCTGTGACACTGCAGCCAGTGATAGATGTTGATGTCCACGCTCAGGTATCCGCAGGTGGCGGATTCAGTGTGGTGGGAAGAGAAGTGGAAGTAGAGATGACACACTCACGAGGGCACAGGCCAAAGGTCAGGGAAAATAGCTGAGGTCGTGGAGCTCTAGCGGAGCCAGTCTAGGGCCCAGGCCTCCCTGCTGTACGAGGCAAAGAGGTGATCCATATGCCGCCATCCGTAGATTCTGGACGGCTGGGGCCCTGGATGCCCGGATTTCGGCCTCGTCTACCGAGAAGTGACGCACATGCAGTGTGCCACCGGAGGCTGTGGAGCAGCAGAGGGCAAAATCTTGAAAATGGGGGCTTCAGTTGACTTGGCCTGTGCTCTCCTTTGGCTGAGTGACATCGTGTGTTTCCTAGCAGGTGAAGACATTCGTGGAGAGAGGCGGTTTCCATGCGTGCAGGCAAAGTGTGTGCTGAGATGATGAGTTGCAGGGGAGACCAGGGTGGACTCTCCAGACCCAGAATAGGCCTCTGGCAGGTATGTGTCAATGTTTTCTGCCCATGGCACTCAGCCGGTTATTTGCATAGAATGTTAGGAGCGGAATTAGTAGTCTCCGGAGAGGCTGCCACTTGTCAGCGAGCTTAACCTGGCCAGGTCCGCCCATGATGTAGCTCCCCAATCAATCACTGCTCTCTAGACCTTCCAGATAGACTACCAGAACTTCTCTCGCCATGGGGAAGCAGTAGAGCCAGAGGCCTTCCCCCTTTGCTCTTTCGTCTCTAGGCCCTCTGTCAGGCACTCCAAGGTATGAAGTGACAAGGGGGAGAAGGAAGAGATTTCAGAGAACGAAGACAAGCAGAGAGAGACAGAGAGAGGCAAGAGATGCTGAGTGGGGATGCCTTGCCTACTGATATCCTCAGGAAAGTGGGAAAGAGGTACCTGGCGTGCTCTGCCAATGCCCTGAAGCAGTCCGCTCTAGGGGCTCCCTTGTGCCTGCGTAGCCTTTCCCGGGGCGTGCTCAAATCCTGTGGCCACTAGGGGTCATAGGTCACAATGGAGGGCCCTGTGTCATCTGCCTGGCGGGCCGGATCTCTGCCATTGGCTCAGTCTTGTCACCAGGCCCATCCCAAGCTCCGCCCACTCTTGCGGTGGGGGGACTGTCTCTATGGTGATGGCAAAGAAGCCTCAGCCCCGCCCACCTGGCCTTCACTTCACCTACCTGGCCCTCTGACCCTCACTCAGACCTCTGTGTTGATAAAAATCAATGTCCGCCAGTGCCCAGGTGTCAGCATCTGGGATAAAGGATTCGGGACCTTGCCTGGGGCAAAAGGCAGCCTAGGTCAGCGGGTAGCTGGAAGTCTAGTGACTTGTGACGCTGCTGCCAGTGACAAATGGTGACTCCCACACTCACATATCCCCTGGTGGCAGAACGCTAGTGATGGGTGGAGAAACATCGCTCCGGAGCACACGTTTAATGGGGCACCAGCCAAAGCAAAGGCCAGGGCCAGTAGTGGACGTCGTGGAGCTGAATGTCGAGCCAGTGAAGGGCCCAAGGATCCCTCCTGTATGTGGCGAACAGGTCATCCGTGTCCCCACGTCCATCAACCATTGCACTGCTGGGGCCCAGGCTGCCAGGATTTCGGCCTTGCCTTCGGAGCCCGGCCACATAGGCAGCCTTGCACCGGAGGCGGGGACGTGTAGACAGCAAAAATTTGGAAACTGGCAGTGTTTCCTCGATTTCCCTGGCATGGGCCTTTTTGAGCGGCTTGCTTTTTTTCCTGGTAGGATAGGGCCCTGACGGAGAAAGGCAGGATTACGTGTGCAGGAAAGGTGTGTGTTGAGAGGGTGACGACGTTGAGACCACGTTGGGATCTTTAGTCCCAGGAAAGGCCCCTGGCGGGTGTGGGTCAATGTTCTCTACCCATCCCCCTTGGCGGGGGGAGGTTTTCACCATACAAAGCAGCAGCGCAATTATTCGTCGCCGGAGAGGTTGCATCTGCCCACAAGCTCCCCCTGGCCAGGGTCCGCCCCTACTGTATTGCGCGTGTCAGTCAACAGAAGCTAAGACCTTCCAGAGAGACTACCTGCTATTCTGTCCCCACGGGGAAGCAGTACAGCCAGAAGCCTCCCCCGTTCCATCTCTAGGCTCTCTCTCAGGCCCCTCATACTTGTGATGTGTCTCAGGGGTAGAATGAAGAGATTCCTCTGAGTGAACACATACGTGAGAGGCCACAGATGCTGAGGAAGGGCGCCTTGCCTAGTGATATCCTAGCGTAAGTGGAAAAGAGGTACCTGCCTGCTGTCCCAGTGTGTCGAACGTGTTCACATCAGGGGTTGCCTACTGTGAAGTTATTCCCTGGGTGCCCTGGATTTTGTGGCCAAAGACGCAAGGGGGCGTTGTCTGTCCATGGGTAAAATGGAGGGCTCTGCGGAACTGGCCGGTTAGGCTGGACCTCTCCTATTGGCTGAGTGTTTGTGACTCGTCCCCGTCCGAAGTTCCGCCCAGCCTTCCGGTGGCTGTCAGCATGGTGATTGGGAAAGAAGCCTTAGGCCCCACACTCAGCCCTCCCCTGGCCTACCTGGCCTCTTTCCCCTCATCTAGACCGCTGTGTGGATGAAAGAAAGGATGTCGGCCAGTGAGCACGTGTCCTGATTTCCTTGGAAGGATTAGGTTCCTTGCCTGGGCAGAAGACAGCCAAGGTCAGCCTGAGCCTAGACACCTAGTGACCTGTGACACTGCAGCCAGTGATAGATGTTGATGTCCACGCTCAGGTATCCGCAGGTGGCGGATTCAGTGTGGTGGGAAGAGAAGTGGAAGTAGAGATGACACACTCAGGAGGGCACAGGCCAAAGGTCAGGGAAAATAGCTGAGGTCGTGGAGCTCTAGCGGAGCCAGTCTAGGGCCCAGGCCTCCCTGCTGTACGAGGCAAAGAGGTGATCCATATGCCGCCATCCGTAGATTCTGGACGGCTGGGGCCCTGGATGCCCGGATTTCGGCCTCGTCTACCGAGAAGTGACGCACATGCAGTGTGCCACCGGAGGCTGTGGAGCAGCAGAGGGCAAAATCTTGAAAATGGGGGCTTCAGTTGACTTGGCCTGTGCTCTCCTTTGGCTGAGTGACATCGTGTGTTTCCTAGCAGGTGAAGACATTCGTGGAGAGAGGCGGTTTCCATGCGTGCAGGCAAAGTGTGTGCTGAGATGATGAGTTGCAGGGGAGACCAGGGTGGACTCTCCAGACCCAGAATAGGCCTCTGGCAGGTATGTGTCAATGTTTTCTGCCCATGGCACTCAGCCGGTTATTTGCATAGAATGTTAGGAGCGGAATTAGTAGTCTCCGGAGAGGCTGCCACTTGTCAGCGAGCTTCACCTGGCCAGGTCCCACGGTGATGTCAAGCTTCACCTGGCCAGGTCCGCCCGTGATGTAGCTCCCCAATCAATCACTACTCTCTAGACCTTCCAGATAGACTCCCAGAACTTCTGTCCCCATGGGCAAGCAGTAGAGCCAGAGGCCTTCCCCCCTTGCTCTTTGGTCTCTAGGCCCTCTGTCAGGCACTCCAAGGTGTGAAGTGACAAGGGGGAGAAGGAAGAGATTTCAGAGAACGAAGACAAGCAGAGAGAGAGAGAGAGAGGCAAGAGATGCTGAGTGGGGATGCCTTGCCTACTGATATCCTCAGGAAAGTGGGAAAGAGGTACCTGGCGTGCTCTGCCAATGCCCTGAAGCAGTCCGCACCAGGGGCTCCCTTGTGCCTGCGTAGCCTTTCCCGGGGCGTGCTCAAATCCTGTGGCCACTAGGGGTCATAGGTCCCAATGGAGGGCCCTGTGTCATCTGCCTGGCGGGCCGGATCTCTGCCATTGGCTCAGTCTTGTCACCAGGCCCATCCCAAGCTCCGCCCACTCTTGCGGTGGGGGGACTGTCTCTATGGTGATGGCAAAGAAGCCTCAGCCCCGCCCACCTGGCCTTCACTTCACCTACCTGGCCCTCTGACCCTCACTCAGACCTCTGTGTTGATAAAAATCAATGTCCGCCAGTGCCCAGGTGTCAGCATCTGGGATAAAGGATTCGGGACCTTGCCTGGGGCAGAAGGCAGCCTAGGTCAGCGGGTAGCTGGAAGTCTAGTGACTTGTGACACTGCTGCCAGTGACAAATGGTGACTCCCACACTCACATATCCCCTGGTGGCAGAATGCTAGTGATGGGTGGAGAAAGATCGCTCCGGAGCACACGTTTAATGGGGCACCAGCCAAAGCAAAGGCCAGGGCCAGTAGTGGACGTGGTGGAGCTGAATGGCGAGCCAGTGAAGGGCCCAAGGATCCCTCCTGTATGTGGCGAACAGGTCATCCGTGTCCCCACGTCCATCAACCATTGCACTGCTGGGGCCCAGGCTGCCAGGATTTCGGCCTTGCCTTCGGAGCCCGGCCACATAGGCAGCCTTGCACCGGAGGCGGGGACGTGTAGACAGCAAAAATTTGGAAACTGGCAGTGTTTCCTCGATTTCCCTGGCATCGGCCTCTTTGAGCGGCTTGCTTTTTTTCCTGGTAGCATAGGGAACTGACGGAGAAAGGCAGGATTACGTGTGCAGGAAAGGTGTGTGTTGAGAGGGTGACGACGTTGAGACCACGTTGGGATCTTTAGTCCCAGGAAAGGCCCCTGGCGGGTGTGGGTCAATGTTCTCTACCCATCCCCCTTGGCGGGGGGAGGTTTTCACCATACAAAGCAGCAGCGCAATTATTCGTCGCCGGAGAGGTTGCATCTGCCCACAAGCTCCCCCTGGCCAGGGTCCGCCCCTACTGTATTGCGCGTGTCAGTCAACAGAAGCTAAGACCTTCCAGAGAGACTACCTGCTATTCTGTCCCCACGGGGAAGCAGTACAGCCAGAAGCCTCCCCCGTTCCATCTCTAGGCTCTCTCTCAGGCCCCTCATACTTGTGATGTGTCTCAGGGGTAGAATGAAGAGATTCCTCTGAGTGAACACATACGTGAGAGGCCACAGATGCTGAGGAAGGGCGCCTTGCCTAGTGATATCCTAGCGTAAGTGGAAAAGAGGTACCTGCCTGCTGTCCCAGTGTGTCGAACGTGTTCACATCAGGGGTTGCCTACTGTGAAGTTATTCCCTGGGTGCCCTGGATTTTGTGGCCAAAGACGCAAGGGGCCGTTGTCTGTCCATGGGTAAAATGGAGGGCTCTGCGGAACTGGCCGGTTAGGCTGGACCTCTCCTATTGGCTGAGTGTTTGTGACTCGTCCCCGTCCGAAGTTCCGCCCAGCCTTCCGGTGGCTGTCACCATGGTGATTGGGAAAGAAGCCTTAGGCCCCACACTCAGCCCTCACCTGGCCTACCTGGCCTCTTTCCCCTCATCTAGACCGCTGTGTGGATGAAAGAAAGGATGTCGGCCAGTGAGCACGTGTCCTGATTTCCTTGGAAGGATTAGGTTCCTTGCCTGGGCAGAAGACAGCCAAGGTCAGCCTGAGCCTAGACACCTAGTGACCTGTGACACTGCAGCCAGTGATAGATGTTGATGTCCACGCTCAGGTATCCGCAGGTGGCGGATTCAGTGTGGTGGGAAGAGAAGTGGAAGTAGAGATGACACACTCACGAGGGCACAGGCCAAAGGTCAGGGAAAATAGCTGAGGTCGTGGAGCTCTAGCGGAGCCAGTCTAGGGCCCAGGCCTCCCTGCTGTACGAGGCAAAGAGGTGATCCATATGCCGCCATCCGTAGATTCTGGACGGCTGGGGCCCTGGATGCCCGGATTTCGGCCTCGTCTACCGAGAAGTGACGCACATGCAGTGTGCCACCGGAGGCTGTGGAGCAGCAGAGGGCAAAATCTTGAAAATGGGGGCTTCAGTTGACTTGGCCTGTGCTCTCCTTTGGCTGAGTGACATCGTGTGTTTCCTAGCAGGTGAAGACATTCGTGGAGAGAGGCGGTTTCCATGCGTGCAGGCAAAGTGTGTGCTGAGATGATGAGTTGCAGGGGAGACCAGGGTGGACTCTCCAGACCCAGAATAGGCCTCTGGCAGGTATGTGTCAATGTTTTCTGCCCATGGCACTCAGCCGGTTATTTGCATAGAATGTTAGGAGCGGAATTAGTAGTCTCCGGAGAGGCTGCCACTTGTCAGCGAGCTTCACCTGGCCAGGTCCCACGGTGATGTCAAGCTTCACCTGGCCAGGTCCGCCCGTGATGTAGCTCCCCAATCAATCACTACTCTCTAGACCTTCCAGATAGACTCCCAGAACTTCTCTCCCCATGGGCAAGCAGTAGAGCCAGAGGCCTTCCCCCTTTGCTCTTTGGTCTCTAGGCCCTCTGTCAGGCACTCCAAGGTGTGAAGTGACAAGGGGGAGAAGGAAGAGATTTCAGAGAACGAAGACAAGCAGAGAGAGACAGAGAGAGGCAAGAGATGCTGAGTGGGGATGCCTTGCCTACTGATATCCTCAGGAAAGTGGGAAAGAGGTACCTGGCGTGCTCTGCCAATGCCCTGAAGCAGTCCGCACCAGGGGCTCCCTTGTGCCTGCGTAGCCTTTCCCGGGGCGTGCTCAAATCCTGTGGCCACTAGGGGTCATAGGTCACAATGGAGGGCCCTGTGTCATCTGCCTGGCGGGCCGGATCTCTGCCATTGGCTCAGTCTTGTCACCAGGCCCATCCCAAGCTCCGCCCACTCTTGCGGTGGGGGGACTGTCTCTATGGTGATGGCAAAGAAGCCTCAGCCCCGCCCACCTGGCCTTCACTTCACCTACCTGGCCCTCTGACCCTCACTCAGACCTCTGTGTTGATAAAAATCAATGTCCGCCAGTGCCCAGGTGTCAGCATCTGGGATAAAGGATTCGGGACCTTGCCTGGGGCAGAAGGCAGCCTAGGTCAGCGGGTAGCTGGAAGTCTAGTGACTTGTGACACTGCTGCCAGTGACAAATGGTGACTCCCACACTCACATATCCCCTGGTGGCAGAATGCTAGTGATGGGTGGAGAAACATCGCTCCGGAGCACACGTTTAATGGGGCACCAGCCAAAGCAAAGGCCAGGGCCAGTAGTGGACGTCGTGGAGCTGAATGGCGAGCCAGTGAAGGGCCCAAGGATCCCTCCTGTGTGTGGTGAACAGGTCATCCGTGTCCCCACGTCCATCAACCATTGCACTGCTGGGGCCCAGGCTGCCAGGATTTCGGCCTTGCCTTCGGAGCCCGGCCACATAGGCAGCCTTGCACCGGAGGCGGGGACGTGTAGACAGCAAAAATTTGGAAACTGGCAGTGTTTCCTCGATTTCCCTGGCATCGGCCTTTTTGAGCGGCTTGCTTTTTTTCCTGGTAGGATAGGGCCCTGACGGAGAAAGGCAGGATTACGTGTGCAGGAAAGGTGCGTGTTGAGAGGGTGACTACGTTGAGACCACGTTGGGATCTTTAGTCCCAGGAAAGGCCCCTGGCGGGTATGGGTCAATGTTCTCTACCCATCCCCCTTGGCGGGGGGAGGTTTTCACCATACAAAGCAGCAGCGCAATTATTCGTCGCCGGAGAGGTTGCATCTGCCCACAAGCTCCCCCTGGCCAGGGTCCGCCCCTACTGTATTGCGCGTGTCAGTCAACAGAAGCTAAGACCTTCCAGAGAGACTACCTGCTATTCTGTCCCCACGGGGAAGCAGTACAGCCAGAAGCCTCCCCCGTTCCATCTCTAGGCTCTCTCTCAGGCCCCTCATACTTGTGATGTGTCTCAGGGGTAGAATGAAGAGATTCCTCTGAGTGAACACATACCTGAGAGGCCACAGATGCTGAGGAAGGGCGCCTTGCTTGTGATATCCTAGCGTAAGTGGAAAAGAGGTACCTGCCTGCTGTCCCAGTGTGTCGAACGTGTTCACATCAGGGGTTGCCTACTGTGAAGTTATTCCCTGGGTGCCCTGGATTTTGTGGCCAAAGACGCAAGGGGCCGTTGTCTGTCCATGGGTAAAATGGAGGGCTCTGTGGAACTGGCCGGTTAGGCTGGACCTCTCCTATTGGCTGAGTGTTTGTGACTCGTCCCCGTCCGAAGTTCCGCCCAGCCTTCCGGTGGCTGTCACCATGGTGATTGGGAAAGAAGCCTTAGGCCCCACACTCAGCCCTCACCTGGCCTACCTGGCCTCTTTCCCCTCATCTAGACCGCTGCGTGGATGAAAGTAAGGATGTCGGCCAGTGAGCACGTGTCCTGATTTCCTTGGAAGGATTAGGTTCCTTGCCTGGGCAGAAGACAGCCAAGGTCAGCCTGAGCCTAGACACCTAGTGACCTGTGACACTGCAGCCAGTGATAGATGTTGATGTCCACGCTCAGGTATCCGCAGGTGGCGGATTCAGTGTGGTGGGAAGAGAAGTGGAAGTAGAGATGACACACTCACGAGGGCACAGGCCAAAGGTCAGGGAAAATAGCTGAGGTCGTGGAGCTCTAGCGGAGCCAGTCTAGGGCCCAGGCCTCCCTGCTGTACGAGGCAAAGAGGTGATCCATATGCCGCCATCCGTAGATTCTGGACGGCTGGGGCCCTGGATGCCCGGATTTCGGCCTCGTCTACCGAGAAGTGACGCACATGCAGTGTGCCACCGGAGGCTGTGGAGCAGCAGAGGGCAAAATCTTGAAAATGGGGGCTTCAGTTGACTTGGCCTGTGCTCTCCTTTGGCTGAGTGACATCGTGTGTTTCCTAGCAGGTGAAGACATTCGTGGAGAGAGGCGGTTTCCATGCGTGCAGGCAAAGTGTGTGCTGAGATGATGAGTTGCAGGGGAGACCAGGGTGGACTCTCCAGACCCAGAATAGGCCTCTGGCAGGTATGTGTCAATGTTTTCTGCCCATGGCACTCAGCCGGTTATTTGCATAGAATGTTAGGAGCGGAATTAGTAGTCTCCGGAGAGGCTGCCACTTGTCAGCGAGCTTCACCTGGCCAGGTCCCACGGTGATGTCAAGCTTCACCTGGCCAGGTCCGCCCGTGATGTAGCTCCCCAATCAATCACTACTCTCTAGACCTTCCAGATAGACTCCCAGAACTTCTCTCCCCATGGGCAAGCAGTAGAGCCAGAGGCCTTCCCCCTTTGCTCTTTGGTCTCTAGGCCCTCTGTCAGGCACTCCAAGGTGTGAAGTGACAAGGGGGAGAAGGAAGAGATTTCAGAGAACGAAGACAAGCAGAGAGAGACAGAGAGAGGCAAGAGATGCTGAGTGGGGATGCCTTGCCTACTGATATCCTCAGGAAAGTGGGAAAGAGGTACCTGGCGTGCTCTGCCAATGCCCTGAAGCAGTCCGCACCAGGGGCTCCCTTGTGCCTGCGTAGCCTTTCCCGGGGCGTGCTCAAATCCTGTGGCCACTAGGGGTCATAGGTCACAATGGAGGGCCCTGTGTCATCTGCCTGGCGGGCCGGATCTCTGCCATTGGCTCAGTCTTGTCACCAGGCCCATCCCAAGCTCCGCCCACTCTTGCGGTGGGGGGACTGTCTCTATGGTGATGGCAAAGAAGCCTCAGCCCCGCCCACCTGGCCTTCACTTCACCTACCTGGCCCTCTGACCCTCACTCAGACCTCTGTGTTGATAAAAATCAATGTCCGCCAGTGCCCAG
The DNA here is from genome assembly GCF_030014295.1 of Loxodonta africana. NCBI lineage: Eukaryota > Metazoa > Chordata > Mammalia > Proboscidea > Elephantidae > Loxodonta > Loxodonta africana. The sequence goes on along the minus strand of NW_026974875.1, from coordinate 466,919 downwards.
GTGTCAGCATCTGGGATAAAGGATTCGGGACCTTGCCTGGGGCAGAAGGCAGCCTAGGTCAGCGGGTAGCTGGAAGTCTAGTGACTTGTGACACTGCTGCCAGTGACAAATGGTGACTCCCACACTCACATATCCCCTGGTGGCAGAATGCTAGTGATGGGTGGAGAAAGATCGCTCCGGAGCACACGTTTAATGGGGCACCAGCCAAAGCAAAGGCCAGGGCCAGTAGTGGACGTCGTGGAGCTGAATGGCGAGCCAGTGAAGGGCCCAAGGATCCCTCCTGTATGTTGTGAACAGGTCATCCGTGTCCCCAGGTCCATCAACCATTGCACTGCTGGCGCCCAGGCTGCCAGGATTTCGGCCTTGCCTTCGGAGCCCGGCCACATAGGCAGCCTTGCACCGGAGGCGGGGACGTGTAGACAGCAAAAATTTGGAAACTGGCAGTGTTTCCTCGATTTCCCTGGCATCGGCCTCTTTGAGCGGCTTGCTTTTTTTCCTGGTAGCATAGGGCCCTGACGGAGAAAGGCAGGATTACGTGTGCAGGAAAGGTGTGTGTTGAGAGGGTGACGACGTTGAGACCACGTTGGGATCTTTAGTCCCAGGAAAGGCCCCTGGCGGGTGTGGGTCAATGTTCTCTACCCATCCCCCTTGGCGGGGGGAGGTTTTCACCATACAAAGCAGCAGCGCAATTATTCGTCGCCGGAGAGGTTGCATCTGCCCACAAGCTCCCCCTGGCCAGGGTCCGCCCCTACTGTATTGCGCGTGTCAGTCAACAGAAGCTAAGACCTTCCAGAGAGACTACCTGCTATTCTGTCCCCACGGGGAAGCAGTACAGCCAGAAGCCTCCCCCGTTCCATCTCTAGGCTCTCTCTCAGGCCCCTCATACTTGTGATGTGTCTCAGGGGTAGAATGAAGAGATTCCTCTGAGTGAACACATACGTGAGAGGCCACAGATGCTGAGGAAGGGCGCCTTGCCTAGTGATATCCTAGCGTAAGTGGAAAAGAGGTACCTGCCTGCTGTCCCAGTGTGTCGAACGTGTTCACATCAGGGGTTGCCTACTGTGAAGTTATTCCCTGGGTGCCCTGGATTTTGTGGCCAAAGACGCAAGGGGCCGTTGTCTGTCCACGGGTAAAATGGAGGGCTCTGCGGAACTGGCCGGTTAGGCTGGACCTCTCCTATTGGCTGAGTGTTTGTGACTCGTCCCCGTCCGAAGTTCCGCCCAGCCTTCTGGTGGCTGTCAGCATGGTGATTCGGAAAGAAGCCTTAGGCCCCACACTCAGCCCTCCCCTGGCCTACCTGGCCTCTTTCCCCTCATCTAGACCGCTGTGTGGATGAAAGAAAGGATGTCGGCCAGTGAGCACGTGTCCTGATTTCCTTGGAAGGATTAGGTTCCTTGCCTGGGCAGAAGACAGCCAAGGTCAGCCTGAGCCTAGACACCTAGTGACCTGTGACACTGCAGCCAGTGATAGATGTTGATGTCCACGCTCAGGTATCCGCAGGTGGCGGATTCAGTGTGGTGGGAAGAGAAGTGGAAGTAGAGATGACACACTCACGAGGGCACAGGCCAAAGGTCAGGGAAAATAGCTGAGGTCGTGGAGCTCTAGCGGAGCCAGTCTAGGGCCCAGGCCTCCCTGCTGTACGAGGCAAAGAGGTGATCCATATGCCGCCATCCGTAGATTCTGGACGGCTGGGGCCCTGGATGCCCGGATTTCGGCCTCGTCTACCGAGAAGTGACGCACATGCAGTGTGCCACCGGAGGCTGTGGAGCAGCAGAGGGCAAAATCTTGAAAATGGGGGCTTCAGTTGACTTGGCCTGTGCTCTCCTTTGGCTGAGTGACATCGTGTGTTTCCTAGCAGGTGAAGACATTCGTGGAGAGAGGCGGTTTCCATGCGTGCAGGCAAAGTGTGTGCTGAGATGATGAGTTGCAGGGGAGACCAGGGTGGACTCTCCAGACCCAGAATAGGCCTCTGGCAGGTATGTGTCAATGTTTTCTGCCCATGGCACTCAGCCGGTTATTTGCATAGAATGTTAGGAGCGGAATTAGTAGTCTCCGGAGAGGCTGCCACTTGTCAGCGAGCTTAACCTGGCCAGGTCCGCCCATGATGTAGCTCCCCAATCAATCACTGCTCTCTAGACCTTCCAGATAGACTACCAGAACTTCTCTCGCCATGGGGAAGCAGTAGAGCCAGAGGCCTTCCCCCTTTGCTCTTTCGTCTCTAGGCCCTCTGTCAGGCACTCCAAGGTATGAAGTGACAAGGGGGAGAAGGAAGAGATTTCAGAGAACGAAGACAAGCAGAGAGAGACAGAGAGAGGCAAGAGATGCTGAGTGGGGATGCCTTGCCTACTGATATCCTCAGGAAAGTGGGAAAGAGGTACCTGGCGTGCTCTGCCAATGCCCTGAAGCAGTCCGCTCTAGGGGCTCCCTTGTGCCTGCGTAGCCTTTCCCGGGGCGTGCTCAAATCCTGTGGCCACTAGGGGTCATAGGTCACAATGGAGGGCCCTGTGTCATCTGCCTGGCGGGCCGGATCTCTGCCATTGGCTCAGTCTTGTCACCAGGCCCATCCCAAGCTCCGCCCACTCTTGCGGTGGGGGGACTGTCTCTATGGTGATGGCAAAGAAGCCTCAGCCCCGCCCACCTGGCCTTCACTTCACCTACCTGGCCCTCTGACCCTCACTCAGACCTCTGTGTTGATAAAAATCAATGTCCGCCAGTGCCCAGGTGTCAGCATCTGGGATAAAGGATTCGGGACCTTGCCTGGGGCAAAAGGCAGCCTAGGTCAGCGGGTAGCTGGAAGTCTAGTGACTTGTGACGCTGCTGCCAGTGACAAATGGTGACTCCCACACTCACATATCCCCTGGTGGCAGAACGCTAGTGATGGGTGGAGAAACATCGCTCCGGAGCACACGTTTAATGGGGCACCAGCCAAAGCAAAGGCCAGGGCCAGTAGTGGACGTCGTGGAGCTGAATGTCGAGCCAGTGAAGGGCCCAAGGATCCCTCCTGTATGTGGCGAACAGGTCATCCGTGTCCCCACGTCCATCAACCATTGCACTGCTGGGGCCCAGGCTGCCAGGATTTCGGCCTTGCCTTCGGAGCCCGGCCACATAGGCAGCCTTGCACCGGAGGCGGGGACGTGTAGACAGCAAAAATTTGGAAACTGGCAGTGTTTCCTCGATTTCCCTGGCATGGGCCTTTTTGAGCGGCTTGCTTTTTTTCCTGGTAGGATAGGGCCCTGACGGAGAAAGGCAGGATTACGTGTGCAGGAAAGGTGTGTGTTGAGAGGGTGACGACGTTGAGACCACGTTGGGATCTTTAGTCCCAGGAAAGGCCCCTGGCGGGTGTGGGTCAATGTTCTCTACCCATCCCCCTTGGCGGGGGGAGGTTTTCACCATACAAAGCAGCAGCGCAATTATTCGTCGCCGGAGAGGTTGCATCTGCCCACAAGCTCCCCCTGGCCAGGGTCCGCCCCTACTGTATTGCGCGTGTCAGTCAACAGAAGCTAAGACCTTCCAGAGAGACTACCTGCTATTCTGTCCCCACGGGGAAGCAGTACAGCCAGAAGCCTCCCCCGTTCCATCTCTAGGCTCTCTCTCAGGCCCCTCATACTTGTGATGTGTCTCAGGGGTAGAATGAAGAGATTCCTCTGAGTGAACACATACGTGAGAGGCCACAGATGCTGAGGAAGGGCGCCTTGCCTAGTGATATCCTAGCGTAAGTGGAAAAGAGGTACCTGCCTGCTGTCCCAGTGTGTCGAACGTGTTCACATCAGGGGTTGCCTACTGTGAAGTTATTCCCTGGGTGCCCTGGATTTTGTGGCCAAAGACGCAAGGGGGCGTTGTCTGTCCATGGGTAAAATGGAGGGCTCTGCGGAACTGGCCGGTTAGGCTGGACCTCTCCTATTGGCTGAGTGTTTGTGACTCGTCCCCGTCCGAAGTTCCGCCCAGCCTTCCGGTGGCTGTCAGCATGGTGATTGGGAAAGAAGCCTTAGGCCCCACACTCAGCCCTCCCCTGGCCTACCTGGCCTCTTTCCCCTCATCTAGACCGCTGTGTGGATGAAAGAAAGGATGTCGGCCAGTGAGCACGTGTCCTGATTTCCTTGGAAGGATTAGGTTCCTTGCCTGGGCAGAAGACAGCCAAGGTCAGCCTGAGCCTAGACACCTAGTGACCTGTGACACTGCAGCCAGTGATAGATGTTGATGTCCACGCTCAGGTATCCGCAGGTGGCGGATTCAGTGTGGTGGGAAGAGAAGTGGAAGTAGAGATGACACACTCAGGAGGGCACAGGCCAAAGGTCAGGGAAAATAGCTGAGGTCGTGGAGCTCTAGCGGAGCCAGTCTAGGGCCCAGGCCTCCCTGCTGTACGAGGCAAAGAGGTGATCCATATGCCGCCATCCGTAGATTCTGGACGGCTGGGGCCCTGGATGCCCGGATTTCGGCCTCGTCTACCGAGAAGTGACGCACATGCAGTGTGCCACCGGAGGCTGTGGAGCAGCAGAGGGCAAAATCTTGAAAATGGGGGCTTCAGTTGACTTGGCCTGTGCTCTCCTTTGGCTGAGTGACATCGTGTGTTTCCTAGCAGGTGAAGACATTCGTGGAGAGAGGCGGTTTCCATGCGTGCAGGCAAAGTGTGTGCTGAGATGATGAGTTGCAGGGGAGACCAGGGTGGACTCTCCAGACCCAGAATAGGCCTCTGGCAGGTATGTGTCAATGTTTTCTGCCCATGGCACTCAGCCGGTTATTTGCATAGAATGTTAGGAGCGGAATTAGTAGTCTCCGGAGAGGCTGCCACTTGTCAGCGAGCTTCACCTGGCCAGGTCCCACGGTGATGTCAAGCTTCACCTGGCCAGGTCCGCCCGTGATGTAGCTCCCCAATCAATCACTACTCTCTAGACCTTCCAGATAGACTCCCAGAACTTCTGTCCCCATGGGCAAGCAGTAGAGCCAGAGGCCTTCCCCCCTTGCTCTTTGGTCTCTAGGCCCTCTGTCAGGCACTCCAAGGTGTGAAGTGACAAGGGGGAGAAGGAAGAGATTTCAGAGAACGAAGACAAGCAGAGAGAGAGAGAGAGAGGCAAGAGATGCTGAGTGGGGATGCCTTGCCTACTGATATCCTCAGGAAAGTGGGAAAGAGGTACCTGGCGTGCTCTGCCAATGCCCTGAAGCAGTCCGCACCAGGGGCTCCCTTGTGCCTGCGTAGCCTTTCCCGGGGCGTGCTCAAATCCTGTGGCCACTAGGGGTCATAGGTCACAATGGAGGGCCCTGTGTCATCTGCCTGGCGGGCCGGATCTCTGCCATTGGCTCAGTCTTGTCACCAGGCCCATCCCAAGCTCCGCCCACCCTTGCGGTGGGGGGACTGTCTCTATGGTGATGGCAAAGAAGCCTCAGCCCCACCCACCTGGCCTTGACTTCACCTACCTGGCCCTCTGACCCTCACTCAGACCTCTGTGTTGATAAAAATCAATGTCCGCCAGTGCCCAGGTGTCAGCATCTGGGATAAAGGATTCGGGACCTTGCCTGGGGCAGAAGGCAGCCTAGGTCAGCGGGTAGCTGGAAGTCTAGTGACTTGTGACACTGCTGCCAGTGACAAATGGTGACTCCCACACTCACATATCCCCTGGTGGCAGAATGCTAGTGATGGGTGGAGAAAGATCGCTCCGGAGCACACGTTTAATGGGGCACCAGCCAAAGCAAAGGCCAGGGCCAGTAGTGGACGTGGTGGAGCTGAATGGCGAGCCAGTGAAGGGCCCAAGGATCCCTCCTGTATGTGGCGAACAGGTCATCCGTGTCCCCACGTCCATCAACCATTGCACTGCTGGGGCCCAGGCTGCCAGGATTTCGGCCTTGCCTTCGGAGCCCGGCCACATAGGCAGCCTTGCACCGGAGGCGGGGACGTGTAGACAGCAAAAATTTGGAAACTGGCAGTGTTTCCTCGATTTCCCTGGCATCGGCCTCTTTGAGCGGCTTGCTTTTTTTCCTGGTAGCATAGGGAACTGACGGAGAAAGGCAGGATTACGTGTGCAGGAAAGGTGTGTGTTGAGAGGGTGACGACGTTGAGACCACGTTGGGATCTTTAGTCCCAGGAAAGGCCCCTGGCGGGTGTGGGTCAATGTTCTCTACCCATCCCCCTTGGCGGGGGGAGGTTTTCACCATACAAAGCAGCAGCGCAATTATTCGTCGCCGGAGAGGTTGCATCTGCCCACAAGCTCCCCCTGGCCAGGGTCCGCCCCTACTGTATTGCGCGTGTCAGTCAACAGAAGCTAAGACCTTCCAGAGAGACTACCTGCTATTCTGTCCCCACGGGGAAGCAGTACAGCCAGAAGCCTCCCCCGTTCCATCTCTAGGCTCTCTCTCAGGCCCCTCATACTTGTGATGTGTCTCAGGGGTAGAATGAAGAGATTCCTCTGAGTGAACACATACGTGAGAGGCCACAGATGCTGAGGAAGGGCGCCTTGCCTAGTGATATCCTAGCGTAAGTGGAAAAGAGGTACCTGCCTGCTGTCCCAGTGTGTCGAACGTGTTCACATCAGGGGTTGCCTACTGTGAAGTTATTCCCTGGGTGCCCTGGATTTTGTGGCCAAAGACGCAAGGGGCCGTTGTCTGTCCATGGGTAAAATGGAGGGCTCTGCGGAACTGGCCGGTTAGGCTGGACCTCTCCTATTGGCTGAGTGTTTGTGACTCGTCCCCGTCCGAAGTTCCGCCCAGCCTTCCGGTGGCTGTCACCATGGTGATTGGGAAAGAAGCCTTAGGCCCCACACTCAGCCCTCACCTGGCCTACCTGGCCTCTTTCCCCTCATCTAGACCGCTGTGTGGATGAAAGAAAGGATGTCGGCCAGTGAGCACGTGTCCTGATTTCCTTGGAAGGATTAGGTTCCTTGCCTGGGCAGAAGACAGCCAAGGTCAGCCTGAGCCTAGACACCTAGTGACCTGTGACACTGCAGCCAGTGATAGATGTTGATGTCCACGCTCAGGTATCCGCAGGTGGCGGATTCAGTGTGGTGGGAAGAGAAGTGGAAGTAGAGATGACACACTCACGAGGGCACAGGCCAAAGGTCAGGGAAAATAGCTGAGGTCGTGGAGCTCTAGCGGAGCCAGTCTAGGGCCCAGGCCTCCCTGCTGTACGAGGCAAAGAGGTGATCCATATGCCGCCATCCGTAGATTCTGGACGGCTGGGGCCCTGGATGCCCGGATTTCGGCCTCGTCTACCGAGAAGTGACGCACATGCAGTGTGCCACCGGAGGCTGTGGAGCAGCAGAGGGCAAAATCTTGAAAATGGGGGCTTCAGTTGACTTGGCCTGTGCTCTCCTTTGGCTGAGTGACATCGTGTGTTTCCTAGCAGGTGAAGACATTCGTGGAGAGAGGCGGTTTCCATGCGTGCAGGCAAAGTGTGTGCTGAGATGATGAGTTGCAGGGGAGACCAGGGTGGACTCTCCAGACCCAGAATAGGCCTCTGGCAGGTATGTGTCAATGTTTTCTGCCCATGGCACTCAGCCGGTTATTTGCATAGAATGTTAGGAGCGGAATTAGTAGTCTCCGGAGAGGCTGCCACTTGTCAGCGAGCTTCACCTGGCCAGGTCCCACGGTGATGTCAAGCTTCACCTGGCCAGGTCCGCCCGTGATGTAGCTCCCCAATCAATCACTACTCTCTAGACCTTCCAGATAGACTCCCAGAACTTCTCTCCCCATGGGCAAGCAGTAGAGCCAGAGGCCTTCCCCCTTTGCTCTTTGGTCTCTAGGCCCTCTGTCAGGCACTCCAAGGTGTGAAGTGACAAGGGGGAGAAGGAAGAGATTTCAGAGAACGAAGACAAGCAGAGAGAGACAGAGAGAGGCAAGAGATGCTGAGTGGGGATGCCTTGCCTACTGATATCCTCAGGAAAGTGGGAAAGAGGTACCTGGCGTGCTCTGCCAATGCCCTGAAGCAGTCCGCACCAGGGGCTCCCTTGTGCCTGCGTAGCCTTTCCCGGGGCGTGCTCAAATCCTGTGGCCACTAGGGGTCATAGGTCACAATGGAGGGCCCTGTGTCATCTGCCTGGCGGGCCGGATCTCTGCCATTGGCTCAGTCTTGTCACCAGGCCCATCCCAAGCTCCGCCCACTCTTGCGGTGGGGGGACTGTCTCTATGGTGATGGCAAAGAAGCCTCAGCCCCGCCCACCTGGCCTTCACTTCACCTACCTGGCCCTCTGACCCTCACTCAGACCTCTGTGTTGATAAAAATCAATGTCCGCCAGTGCCCAGGTGTCAGCATCTGGGATAAAGGATTCGGGACCTTGCCTGGGGCAGAAGGCAGCCTAGGTCAGCGGGTAGCTGGAAGTCTAGTGACTTGTGACACTGCTGCCAGTGACAAATGGTGACTCCCACACTCACATATCCCCTGGTGGCAGAATGCTAGTGATGGGTGGAGAAACATCGCTCCGGAGCACACGTTTAATGGGGCACCAGCCAAAGCAAAGGCCAGGGCCAGTAGTGGACGTCGTGGAGCTGAATGGCGAGCCAGTGAAGGGCCCAAGGATCCCTCCTGTGTGTGGTGAACAGGTCATCCGTGTCCCCACGTCCATCAACCATTGCACTGCTGGGGCCCAGGCTGCCAGGATTTCGGCCTTGCCTTCGGAGCCCGGCCACATAGGCAGCCTTGCACCGGAGGCGGGGACGTGTAGACAGCAAAAATTTGGAAACTGGCAGTGTTTCCTCGATTTCCCTGGCATCGGCCTTTTTGAGCGGCTTGCTTTTTTTCCTGGTAGGATAGGGCCCTGACGGAGAAAGGCAGGATTACGTGTGCAGGAAAGGTGCGTGTTGAGAGGGTGACTACGTTGAGACCACGTTGGGATCTTTAGTCCCAGGAAAGGCCCCTGGCGGGTATGGGTCAATGTTCTCTACCCATCCCCCTTGGCGGGGGGAGGTTTTCACCATACAAAGCAGCAGCGCAATTATTCGTCGCCGGAGAGGTTGCATCTGCCCACAAGCTCCCCCTGGCCAGGGTCCGCCCCTACTGTATTGCGCGTGTCAGTCAACAGAAGCTAAGACCTTCCAGAGAGACTACCTGCTATTCTGTCCCCACGGGGAAGCAGTACAGCCAGAAGCCTCCCCCGTTCCATCTCTAGGCTCTCTCTCAGGCCCCTCATACTTGTGATGTGTCTCAGGGGTAGAATGAAGAGATTCCTCTGAGTGAACACATACCTGAGAGGCCACAGATGCTGAGGAAGGGCGCCTTGCTTGTGATATCCTAGCGTAAGTGGAAAAGAGGTACCTGCCTGCTGTCCCAGTGTGTCGAACGTGTTCACATCAGGGGTTGCCTACTGTGAAGTTATTCCCTGGGTGCCCTGGATTTTGTGGCCAAAGACGCAAGGGGCCGTTGTCTGTCCATGGGTAAAATGGAGGGCTCTGTGGAACTGGCCGGTTAGGCTGGACCTCTCCTATTGGCTGAGTGTTTGTGACTCGTCCCCGTCCGAAGTTCCGCCCAGCCTTCCGGTGGCTGTCACCATGGTGATTGGGAAAGAAGCCTTAGGCCCCACACTCAGCCCTCACCTGGCCTACCTGGCCTCTTTCCCCTCATCTAGACCGCTGCGTGGATGAAAGTAAGGATGTCGGCCAGTGAGCACGTGTCCTGATTTCCTTGGAAGGATTAGGTTCCTTGCCTGGGCAGAAGACAGCCAAGGTCAGCCTGAGCCTAGACACCTAGTGACCTGTGACACTGCAGCCAGTGATAGATGTTGATGTCCACGCTCAGGTATCCGCAGGTGGCGGATTCAGTGTGGTGGGAAGAGAAGTGGAAGTAGAGATGACACACTCACGAGGGCACAGGCCAAAGGTCAGGGAAAATAGCTGAGGTCGTGGAGCTCTAGCGGAGCCAGTCTAGGGCCCAGGCCTCCCTGCTGTACGAGGCAAAGAGGTGATCCATATGCCGCCATCCGTAGATTCTGGACGGCTGGGGCCCTGGATGCCCGGATTTCGGCCTCGTCTACCGAGAAGTGACGCACATGCAGTGTGCCACCGGAGGCTGTGGAGCAGCAGAGGGCAAAATCTTGAAAATGGGGGCTTCAGTTGACTTGGCCTGTGCTCTCCTTTGGCTGAGTGACATCGTGTGTTTCCTAGCAGGTGAAGACATTCGTGGAGAGAGGCGGTTTCCATGCGTGCAGGCAAAGTGTGTGCTGAGATGATGAGTTGCAGGGGAGACCAGGGTGGACTCTCCAGACCCAGAATAGGCCTCTGGCAGGTATGTGTCAATGTTTTCTGCCCATGGCACTCAGCCGGTTATTTGCATAGAATGTTAGGAGCGGAATTAGTAGTCTCCGGAGAGGCTGCCACTTGTCAGCGAGCTTCACCTGGCCAGGTCCCACGGTGATGTCAAGCTTCACCTGGCCAGGTCCGCCCGTGATGTAGCTCCCCAATCAATCACTACTCTCTAGACCTTCCAGATAGACTCCCAGAACTTCTCTCCCCATGGGCAAGCAGTAGAGCCAGAGGCCTTCCCCCTTTGCTCTTTGGTCTCTAGGCCCTCTGTCAGGCACTCCAAGGTGTGAAGTGACAAGGGGGAGAAGGAAGAGATTTCAGAGAACGAAGACAAGCAGAGAGAGACAGAGAGAGGCAAGAGATGCTGAGTGGGGATGCCTTGCCTACTGATATCCTCAGGAAAGTGGGAAAGAGGTACCTGGCGTGCTCTGCCAATGCCCTGAAGCAGTCCGCACCAGGGGCTCCCTTGTGCCTGCGTAGCCTTTCCCGGGGCGTGCTCAAATCCTGTGGCCACTAGGGGTCATAGGTCACAATGGAGGGCCCTGTGTCATCTGCCTGGCGGGCCGGATCTCTGCCATTGGCTCAGTCTTGTCACCAGGCCCATCCCAAGCTCCGCCCACTCTTGCGGTGGGGGGACTGTCTCTATGGTGATGGCAAAGAAGCCTCAGCCCCGCCCACCTGGCCTTCACTTCACCTACCTGGCCCTCTGACCCTCACTCAGACCTCTGTGTTGATAAAAATCAATGTCCGCCAGTGCCCAGGTGTCAGCATCTGGGATAAAGGATTCGGGACCTTGCCTGGGGCAGAAGGCAGCCTAGGTCAGCGGGTAGCTGGAAGTCTAGTGACTTGTGACACTGCTGCCAGTGACAAATGGTGACTCCCACACTCACATATCCCCTGGTGGCAGAATGCTAGTGATGGGTGGAGAAAGATCGCTCCGGAGCACACGTTTAATGGGGCACCAGCCAAAGCAAAGGCCAGGGCCAGTAGTGGACGTCGTGGAGCTGAATGGCGAGCCAGTGAAGGGCCCAAGGATCCCTCCTGTATGTTGTGAACAGGTCATCCGTGTCCCCAGGTCCATCAACCATTGCACTGCTGGCGCCCAGGCTGCCAGGATTTCGGCCTTGCCTTCGGAGCCCGGCCACATAGGCAGCCTTGCACCGGAGGCGGGGACGTGTAGACAGCAAAAATTTGGAAACTGGCAGTGTTTCCTCGATTTCCCTGGCATCGGCCTCTTTGAGCGGCTTGCTTTTTTTCCTGGTAGCATAGGGCCCTGACGGAGAAAGGCAGGATTACGTGTGCAGGAAAGGTGTGTGTTGAGAGGGTGACGACGTTGAGACCACGTTGGGATCTTTAGTCCCAGGAAAGGCCCCTGGCGGGTGTGGGTCAATGTTCTCTACCCATCCCCCTTGGCGGGGGGAGGTTTTCACCATACAAAGCAGCAGCGCAATTATTCGTCGCCGGAGAGGTTGCATCTGCCCACAAGCTCCCCCTGGCCAGGGTCCGCCCCTACTGTATTGCGCGTGTCAGTCAACAGAAGCTAAGACCTTCCAGAGAGACTACCTGCTATTCTGTCCCCACGGGGAAGCAGTACAGCCAGAAGCCTCCCCCGTTCCATCTCTAGGCTCTCTCTCAGGCCCCTCATACTTGTGATGTGTCTCAGGGGTAGAATGAAGAGATTCCTCTGAGTGAACACATACGTGAGAGGCCAGAGATGCTGAGGAAGGGCGCCTTGCCTAGTGATATCCTAGCGTAAGTGGAAAAGAGGTACCTGCCTGCTGTCCCAGTGTGTCGAACGTGTTCACATCAGGGGTTGCCTACTGTGAAGTTATTCCCTGGGTGCCCTGGATTTTGTGGCCAAAGACGCAAGGGGCCGTTGTCTGTCCATGGGTAAAATGGAGGGCTCTGCGGAACTGGCCGGTTAGGCTGGACCTCTCCTATTGGCTGAGTGTTTGTGACTCGTCCCCGTCCGAAGTTCCGCCCAGCCTTCCGGTGGCTGTCACCATAGTAATTGGGAAAGAAGCCTTAGGCCCCACACTCAGCCCTCACCTGGCCTACCTGGCCTCTTTCCCCTCATCTAGACCGCTGTGTGGATGAAAGAAAGGATGTCGGCCAGTGAGCACGTGTCCTGATTTCCTTGGAAGGATTAGGTTCCTTGCCTGGGCAGAAGACAGCCAAGGTCAGCCTGAGCCTAGACACCTAGTGACCTGTGACACTGCAGCCAGTGATAGATGTTGATGTCCACGCTCAGGTATCCGCAGGTGGCGGATTCAGTGTGGTGGGAAGAGAAGTGGAAGTAGAGATGACACAATCACGAGGGCACAGGCCAAAGGTCAGGGAAAATAGCTGAGGTCGTGGAGCTCTAGCGGAGCCAGTCTAGGGCCCAGGCCTCCCTGCTGTACGAGGCAAAGAGGTGATCCATATGCCGCCATCCGTAGATTCTGGACGGCTGGGGCCCTGGATGCCCGGATTTCGGCCTCGTCTACCGAGAAGTGACGCACATGCAGTGTGCCACCGGAGGCTGTGGAGCAGCAGAGGGCAAAATCTTGAAAATGGGGGCTTCAGTTGACTTGGCCTGTGCTCTCCTTTGGCTGAGTGACATCGTGTGTTTCCTAGCAGGTGAAGACATTCGTGGAGAGAGGCGGTTTCCATGCGTGCAGGCAAAGTGTGTGCTGAGATGATGAGTTGCAGGGGAGACCAGAGTGGACTCTCCAGACCCAGAATAGGCCTCTGGCAGGTATGTGTCAATGTTTTCTGCCCATGGCACTCAGCCGGTTATTTGCATAGAATGTTAGGAGCGGAATTAGTAGTCTCCGGAGAGGCTGCCACTTGTCAGCGAGCTTCACCTGGCCAGGTCCCACGGTGATGTCAAGCTTCACCTGGCCAGGTCCGCCCGTGATGTAGCTCCCCAATCAATCACTACTCTCTAGACCTTCCAGATAGACTCCCAGAACTTCTGTCCCCATGGGCAAGCAGTAGAGCCAGAGGCCTTCCCCCTTTGCTCTTTGGTCTCTAGGCCCTCTGTCAGGCACTCCAAGGTGTGAAGTGACAAGGGGGAGAAGGAAGAGATTTCAGAGAACGAAGACAAGCAGAGAGAGAGGCAAGAGATGCTGAGTGGGGATGCCTTGCCTACTGATATCCTCAGGAAAGTGGGAAAGAGGTACCTGGCGTGCTCTGCCAATGCCCTGAAGCAGTCCGCACCAGGGGCTCCCTTGTGCCTGCGTAGCCTTTCCCGGGGCGTGCTCAAATCCTGTGGCCACTAGGGGTCATAGGTCACAATGGAGGGCCCTGTGTCATCTGCCTGGCGGGCCGGATCTCTGCCATTGGCTCAGTCTTGTCACCAGGCCCATCCCAAGCTCCGCCCACTCTTGCGGTGGGGGGACTGTCTCTATGGTGATGGCAAAGAAGCCTCAGCCCCGCCCACCTGGCCTTCACTTCACCTACCTGGCCCTCTGACCCTCACTCAGACCTCTGTGTTGATAAAAATCAATGTCCGCCAGTGCCCAGGTGTCAGCATCTGGGATAAAGGATTCGGGACCTTGCCTGGGGCAGAAGGCAGCCTAGGTCAGCGGGTAGCTGGAAGTCTAGTGACTTGTGACACTGCTGCCAGTGACAAATGGTGACTCCCACACTCACATATCCCCTGGTGGCAGAATGCTAGTGATGGGTGGAGAAACATCGCTCCGGAGCACACGTTTAATGGGGCACCAGCCAAAGCAAAGGCCAGGGCCAGTAGTGGACGTCGTGGAGCTGAATGGCGAGCCAGTGAAGGGCCCAAGGATCCCTCCTGTGTGTGGTGAACAGGTCATCCGTGTCCCCACGTCCATCAACCATTGGACTGCTGGGGCCCAGGCTGCCAGGATTTCGGCCTTGCCTTCGGAGCCCGGCCACATAGGCAGCCTTGCACCGGAGGCGGGGACGTGTAGACAGCAAAAATTTGGAAACTGGCAGTGTTTCCTCGATTTCCCTGGCATCGGCCTTTTTGAGCGGCTTGCTTTTTTTCCTGGTAGGATAGGGCCCTGACGGAGAAAGGCAGGATTACGTGTGCAGGAAAGGTGCGTGTTGAGAGGGTGACTACGTTGAGACCACGTTGGGATCTTTAGTCCCAGGAAAGGCCCCTGGCGGGTATGGGTCAATGTTCTCTACCCATCCCCCTTGGCGGGGGGAGGTTTTCACCATACAAAGCAGCAGCGCAATTATTCGTCGCCGGAGAGGTTGCATCTGCCCACAAGCTCCCCCTGGCCAGGGTCCGCCCCTACTGTATTGCGCGTGTCAGTCAACAGAAGCTAAGACCTTCCAGAGAGACTACCTGCTATTCTGTCCCCACGGGGAAGCAGTACAGCCAGAAGCCTCCCCCGTTCCATCTCTAGGCTCTCTCTCAGGCCCCTCATACTTGTGATGTGTCTCAGGGGTAGAATGAAGAGATTCCTCTGAGTGAACACATACCTGAGAGGCCACAGATGCTGAGGAAGGGCGCCTTGCTTGTGATATCCTAGCGTAAGTGGAAAAGAGGTACCTGCCTGCTGTCCCAGTGTGTAGAACGTGCTCACATCAGGGGTTGCCTACTGTGAAGTTATTCCCTGGGTGCCCTGGATTTTGTGGCCAAAGACGCAAGGGGCCGTTGTCTGTCCATGGGTAAAATGGAGGGCTCTGCGGAACTGGCCGGTTAGGCTGGACCTCTCCTATTGGCTGAGTGTTTGTGACTCGTCCCCGTCCGAAGTTCCGCCCAGCCTTCCGGTGGCTGTCACCATGGTGATTGGGAAAGAAGCCTTAGGCCCCACACTCAGCCCTCACCTGGCCTACCTGGCCTCTTTCCCCTCATCTAGACCGCTGCGTGGATGAAAGTAAGGATGTCGGCCAGTGAGCACGTGTCCTCATTTCCTTGGAAGGATTAGGTTCCTTGCCTGGGCAGAAGACAGCCAAGGTCAGCCTGAGCCTAGACACCTAGTGACCTGTGACACTGCAGCCAGTGATAGATGTTGATGTCCACGCTCAGGTATCCGCAGGTGGCGGATTCAGTGTGGTGGGAAGAGAAGTGGAAGTAGAGATGACACACTCAGGAGGGCACAGGCCAAAGGTCAGGGAAAATAGTTGAGGTCGTGGAGCTCTAGCGGAGCCAGTCTAGGGCCCAGGCCTCCCTGCTGTACGAGGCAAAGAGGTGATCCATATGCCGCCATCCGTAGATTCTGGACGGCTGGGGCCCTGGATGCCCGGATTTCGGCCTCGTCTACCGAGAAGTGACGCACATGCAGTGTGCCACCGGAGGCTGTGGAGCAGCAGAGGGCAAAATCTTGAAAATGGGGGCTTCAGTTGACTTGGCCTGTGCTCTCCTTTGGCTGAGTGACATCGTGTGTTTCCTAGCAGGTGAAGACATTCGTGGAGAGAGGCGGTTTCCATGCGTGCAGGCAAAGTGTGTGCTGAGATGATGAGTTGCAGGGGAGACCAGGGTGGACTCTCCAGACCCAGAATAGGCCTCTGGCAGGTATGTGTCAATGTTTTCTGCCCATGGCACTCAGCCGGTTATTTGCATAGAATGTTAGGAGCGGAATTAGTAGTCTCCGGAGAGGCTGCCACTTGTCAGCGAGCTTCACCTGGCCAGGTCCCACGGTGATGTCAAGCTTCACCTGGCCAGGTCCGCCCGTGATGTAGCTCCCCAATCAATCACTACTCTCTAGACCTTCCAGATAGACTCCCAGAACTTCTCTCCCCATGGGCAAGCAGTAGAGCCAGAGGCCTTCCCCCTTTGCTCTTTGGTCTCTAGGCCCTCTGTCAGGCACTCCAAGGTGTGAAGTGACAAGGGGGAGAAGGAAGAGATTTCAGAGAACGAAGACAAGCAGAGAGAGACAGAGAGAGGCAAGAGATGCTGAGTGGGGATGCCTTGCCTACTGATATCCTCAGGAAAGTGGGAAAGAGGTACCTGGCGTGCTCTGCCAATGCCCTGAAGCAGTCCGCACCAGGGGCTCCCTTGTGCCTGCGTAGCCTTTCCCGGGGCGTGCTCAAATCCTGTGGCCACTAGGGGTCATAGGTCACAATGGAGGGCCCTGTGTCATCTGCCTGGCGGGCCGGATCTCTGCCATTGGCTCAGTCTTGTCACCAGGCCCATCCCAAGCTCCGCCCACTCTTGCGGTGGGGGGACTGTCTCTATGGTGATGGCAAAGAAGCCTCAGCCCCGCCCACCTGGCCTTCACTTCACCTACCTGGCCCTCTGACCCTCACTCAGACCTCTGTGTTGATAAAAATCAATGTCCGCCAGTGCCCAGGTGTCAGCATCTGGGATAAAGGATTCGGGACCTTGCCTGGGGCAGAAGGCAGCCTAGGTCAGCGGGTAGCTGGAAGTCTAGTGACTTGTGACACTGCTGCCAGTGACAAATGGTGACTCCCACACTCACATATCCCCTGGTGGCAGAATGCTAGTGATGGGTGGAGAAAGATCGCTCCGGAGCACACGTTTAATGGGGCACCAGCCAAAGCAAAGGCCAGGGCCAGTAGTGGACGTCGTGGAGCTGAATGGCGAGCCAGTGAAGGGCCCAAGGATCCCTCCTGTATGTGGCGAACAGGTCATCCGTGTCCCCACGTCCATCAACCATTGCACTGCTGGGGCCCAGGCTGCCAGGATTTCGGCCTTGCCTTCGGAGCCCGGCCACATAGGCAGCCTTGCACCGGAGGCGGGGACGTGTAGACAGCAAAAATTTGGAAACTGGCAGTGTTTCCTCGATTTCCCTGGCATCGGCCTCTTTGAGCGGCTTGCTTTTTTTCCTGGTAGCATAGGGCCCTGACGGAGAAAGGCAGGATTACGTGTGCAGGAAAGGTGTGTGTTGAGAGGGTGACGACGTTGAGACCACGTTGGGATCTTTAGTCCCAGGAAAGGCCCCTGGCGGGTGTGGGTCAATGTTCTCTACCCATCCCCCTTGGCGGGGGGAGGTTTTCACCATACAAAGCAGCAGCGCAATTATTCGTCGCCGGAGAGGTTGCATCTGCCCACAAGCTCCCCCTGGCCAGGGTCCGCCCCTACTGTATTGCGCGTGTCAGTCAACAGAAGCTAAGACCTTCCAGAGAGACTACCTGCTATTCTGTCCCCACGGGGAAGCAGTACAGCCAGAAGCCTCCCCCGTTCCATCTCTAGGCTCTCTCTCAGGCCCCTCATACTTGTGATGTGTCTCAGGGGTAGAATGAAGAGATTCCTCTGAGTGAACACATACGTGAGAGGCCACAGATGCTGAGGAAGGGCGCCTTGCCTAGTGATATCCTAGCGTAAGTGGAAAAGAGGTACCTGCCTGCTGTCCCAGTGTGTCGAACGTGTTCACATCAGGGGTTGCCTACTGTGAAGTTATTCCCTGGGTGCCCTGGATTTTGTGGCCAAAGACGCAAGGGGCCGTTGTCTGTCCATGGGTAAAATGGAGGGCTCTGCGGAACTGGCCGGTTAGGCTGGACCTCTCCTATTGGCTGAGTGTTTGTGACTCGTCCCCGTCCGAAGTTCCGCCCAGCCTTCCGGTGGCTGTCAGCATGGTGATTGGGAAAGAAGCCTTAGGCCCCACACTCAGCCCTCACCTGGCCTACCTGGCCTCTTTCCCCTCATCTAGACCGCTGTGTGGATGAAAGAAAGGATGTCGGCCAGTGAGCACGTGTCCTGATTTCCTTGGAAGGATTAGGTTCCTTGCCTGGGCAGAAGACAGCCAAGGTCAGCCTGAGCCTAGACACCTAGTGACCTGTGACACTGCAGCCAGTGATAGATGTTGATGTCCACGCTCAGGTATCCGCAGGTGGCGGATTCAGTGTGGTGGGAAGAGAAGTGGAAGTAGAGATGACACACTCACGAGGGCACGGTCCAAAGGTCAGGGAAAATAGCTGAGGTCGTGGAGCTCTAGCGGAGCCAGTCTAGGGCCCAGGTCTCCCTGCTGTACGAGGCAAAGAGGTGATCCATATGCCGCCATCCGTAGATTCTGGACGGCTGGGGCCCTGGATGCCCGGATTTCGGCCTCGTCTACCGAGAAGTGACGCACATGCAGTGTGCCACCGGAGGCTGTGGAGCAGCAGAGGGCAAAATCTTGAAAATGGGGGCTTCAGTTGACTTGGCCTGTGCTCTCCTTTGGCTGAGTGACATCGTGTGTTTCCTAGCAGGTGAAGACATTCGTGGAGAGAGGCGGTTTCCATGCGTGCAGGCAAAGTGTGTGCTGAGATGATGAGTTGCAGGGGAGACCAGGGTGGACTCTCCAGACCCAGAATAGGCCTCTGGCAGGTATGTGTCAATGTTTTCTGCCCATGGCACTCAGCCGGTTATTTGCATAGAATGTTAGGAGCGGAATTAGTAGTCTCCGGAGAGGCTGCCACTTGTCAGCGAGCTTCACCTGGCCAGGTCCCACGGTGATGTCAAGCTTCACCTGGCCAGGTCCGCCCGTGATGTAGCTCCCCAATCAATCACTACTCTCTAGACCTTCCAGATAGACTCCCAGAACTTCTCTCCCCATGGGCAAGCAGTAGAGCCAGAGGCCTTCCCCCTTTGCTCTTTGGTCTCTAGGCCCTCTGTCAGGCACTCCAAGGTGTGAAGTGACAAGGGGGAGAAGGAAGAGATTTCAGAGAACGAAGACAAGCAGAGAGAGACAGAGAGAGGCAAGAGATGCTGAGTGGGGATGCCTTGCCTACTGATATCCTCAGGAAAGTGGGAAAGAGGTACCTGGCGTGCTCTGCCAATGCCCTGAAGCAGTCCGCACCAGGGGCTCCCTTGTGCCTGCGTAGCCTTTCCCGGGGCGTGCTCAAATCCTGTGGCCACTAGGGGTCATAGGTCACAATGGAGGGCCCTGTGTCATCTGCCTGGCGGGCCGGATCTCTGCCATTGGCTCAGTCTTGTCACCAGGCCCATCCCAAGCTCCGCCCACTCTTGCGGTGGGGGGACTGTCTCTATGGTGATGGCAAAGAAGCCTCAGCCCCGCCCACCTGGCCTTCACTTCACCTACCTGGCCCTCTGACCCTCACTCAGACCTCTGTGTTGATAAAAATCAATGTCCGCCAGTGCCCAGGTGTCAGCATCTGGGATAAAGGATTCGGGACCTTGCCTGGGGCAGAAGGCAGCCTAGGTCAGCGGGTAGCTGGAAGTCTAGTGACTTGTGACACTGCTGCCAGTGACAAATGGTGACTCCCACACTCACATATCCCCTGGTGGCAGAATGCTAGTGATGGGTGGAGAAACATCGCTCCGGAGCACACGTTTAATGGGGCACCAGCCAAAGCAAAGGCCAGGGCCAGTAGTGGACGTCGTGGAGCTGAATGGCGAGCCAGTGAAGGGCCCAAGGATCCCTCCTGTGTGTGGTGAACAGGTCATCCGTGTCCCCACGTCCATCAACCATTGGACTGCTGGGGCCCAGGCTGCCAGGATTTCGGCCTTGCCTTCGGAGCCCGGCCACATAGGCAGCCTTGCACCGGAGGCGGGGACGTGTAGACAGCAAAAATTTGGAAACTGGCAGTGTTTCCTCGATTTCCCTGGCATCGGCCTTTTTGAGCGGCTTGCTTTTTTTCCTGGTAGGATAGGGCCCTGACGGAGAAAGGCAGGATTACGTGTGCAGGAAAGGTGCGTGTTGAGAGGGTGACTACGTTGAGACCACGTTGGGATCTTTAGTCCCAGGAAAGGCCCCTGGCGGGTATGGGTCAATGTTCTCTACCCATCCCCCTTGGCGGGGGGAGGTTTTCACCATACAAAGCAGCAGCGCAATTATTCGTCGCCGGAGAGGTTGCATCTGCCCACAAGCTCCCCCTGGCCAGGGTCCGCCCCTACTGTATTGCGCGTGTCAGTCAACAGAAGCTAAGACCTTCCAGAGAGACTACCTGCTATTCTGTCCCCACGGGGAAGCAGTACAGCCAGAAGCCTCCCCCGTTCCATCTCTAGGCTCTCTCTCAGGCCCCTCATACTTGTGATGTGTCTCAGGGGTAGAATGAAGAGATTCCTCTGAGTGAACACATACCTGAGAGGCCACAGATGCTGAGGAAGGGCGCCTTGCTTGTGATATCCTAGCGTAAGTGGAAAAGAGGTACCTGCCTGCTGTCCCAGTGTGTCGAACGTGTTCACATCAGGGGTTGCCTACTGTGAAGTTATTCCCTGGGTGCCCTGGATTTTGTGGCCAAAGACGCAAGGGGCCGTTGTCTGTCCATGGGTAAAATGGAGGGCTCTGCGGAACTGGCCGGTTAGGCGGGACCTCTCCTATTGGCTGAGTGTTTGTGACTCGTCCCCGTCCGAAGTTCCGCCCAGCCTTCCGGTGGCTGTCACCATGGTGATTGGGAAAGAAGCCTTAGGCCCCACACTCAGCCCTCACCTGGCCTACCTGGCCTCTTTCCCCTCATCTAGACCGCTGCGTGAATGAAAGTAAGGATGTCGGCCAGTGAGCACGTGTCCTGATTTCCTTGGAAGGATTAGGTTCCTTGCCTGGGCAGAAGACAGCCAAGGTCAGCCTGAGCCTAGACACCTAGTGACCTGTGACACTGCAGCCAGTGATAGATGTTGATGTCCACGCTCAGGTATCCGCAGGTGGCGGATTCAGTGTGGTGGGAAGAGAAGTGGAAGTAGAGATGACACACTCACGAGGGCACAGGCCAAAGGTCAGGGAAAATAGCTGAGGTCGTGGAGCTCTAGCGGAGCCAGTCTAGGGCCCAGGCCTCCCTGCTGTACGAGGCAAAGAGGTGATCCATATGCCGCCATCCGTAGATTCTGGACGGCTGGGGCCCTGGATGCCCGGATTTCGGCCTCGTCTACCGAGAAGTGACGCACATGCAGTGTGCCACCGGAGGCTGTGGAGCAGCAGAGGGCAAAATCTTGAAAATGGGGGCTTCAGTTGACTTGGCCTGTGCTCTCCTTTGGCTGAGTGACATCGTGTGTTTCCTAGCAGGTGAAGACATTCGTGGAGAGAGGCGGTTTCCATGCGTGCAGGCAAAGTGTGTGCTGAGATGATGAGTTGCAGGGGAGACCAGGGTGGACTCTCCAGACCCAGAATAGGCCTCTGGCAGGTATGTGTCAATGTTTTCTGCCCATGGCACTCAGCCGGTTATTTGCATAGAATGTTAGGAGCGGAATTAGTAGTCTCCGGAGAGGCTGCCACTTGTCAGCGAGCTTCACCTGGCCAGGTCCCACGGTGATGTCAAGCTTCACCTGGCCAGGTCCGCCCGTGATGTAGCTCCCCAATCAATCACTACTCTCTAGACCTTCCAGATAGACTCCCAGAACTTCTCTCCCCATGGGCAAGCAGTAGAGCCAGAGGCCTTCCCCCTTTGCTCTTTGGTCTCTAGGCCCTCTGTCAGGCACTCCAAGGTGTGAAGTGACAAGGGGGAGAAGGAAGAGATTTCAGAGAACGAAGACAAGCAGAGAGAGACAGAGAGAGGCAAGAGATGCTGAGTGGGGATGCCTTGCCTACTGATATCCTCAGGAAAGTGGGAAAGAGGTACCTGGTGTGCTCTGCCAATGCCCTGAAGCAGTCCGCACCAGGGGCTCCCTTGTGCCTGCGTAGCCTTTCCCGGGGCGTGCTCAAATCCTGTGGCCACTAGGGGTCATAGGTCACAATGGAGGGCCCTGTGTCATCTGCCTGGCGGGCCGGATCTCTGCCATTGGCTCAGTCTTGTCACCAGGCCCATCCCAAGCTCCGCCCACTCTTGCGGTGGGGGGACTGTCTCTATGGTGATGGCAAAGAAGCCTCAGCCCCGCCCACCTGGCCTTCACTTCACCTACCTGGCCCTCTGACCCTCACTCAGACCTCTGTGTTGATAAAAATCAATGTCCGCCAGTGCCCAGGTGTCAGCATCTGGGATAAAGGATTCGGGACCTTGCCTGGGGCAGAAGGCAGCCTAGGTCAGCGGGTAGCTGGAAGTCTAGTGACTTGTGACACTGCTGCCAGTGACAAATGGTGACTCCCACACTCAGATATCCCCTGGTGGCAGAATGCTAGTGATGGGTGGAGAAAGATCGCTCCGGAGCACACGTTTAATGGGGCACCAGCCAAAGCAAAGGCCAGGGCCAGTAGTGGACGTCGTGGAGCTGAATGGCGAGCCAGTGAAGGGCCCAAGGATCCCTCCTGTATGTGGCGAACAGGTCATCCGTGTCCCCACGTCCATCAACCATTGCACTGCTGGGGCCCAGGCTGCCAGGATTTCGGCCTTGCCTTCGGAGCCCGGCCACATAGGCAGCCTTGCACCGGAGGCGGGGACGTGTAGACAGCAAAAATTTGGAAACTGGCAGTGTTTCCTCGATTTCCCTGGCATCGGCCTCTTTGAGCGGCTTGCTTTTTTTCCTGGTAGCATAGGGCCCTGACGGAGAAAGGCAGGATTACGTGTGCAGGAAAGGTGTGTGTTGAGAGGGTGACGACGTTGAGACCACGTTGGGATCTTTAGTCCCAGGAAAGGCCCCTGGCGGGTGTGGGTCAATGTTCTCTACCCATCCCCCTTGGCGGGGGGAGGTTTTCACCATACAAAGCAGCAGCGCAATTATTCGTCGCCGGAGAGGTTGCATCTGCCCACAAGCTCCCCCTGGCCAGGGTCCGCCCCTACTGTATTGCGCGTGTCAGTCAACAGAAGCTAAGACCTTCCAGAGAGACTACCTGCTATTCTGTCCCCACGGGGAAGCAGTACAGCCAGAAGCCTCCCCCGTTCCATCTCTAGGCTCTCTCTCAGGCCCCTCATACTTGTGATGTGTCTCAGGGGTAGAATGAAGAGATTCCTCTGAGTGAACACATACGTGAGAGGCCACAGATGCTGAGGAAGGGCGCCTTGCCTAGTGATATCCTAGCGTAAGTGGAAAGAGGTACCTGCCTGCTGTCCAGTGTGTCGAACGTGTTCACATCAGGGGTTGCCTACTGTGAAGTTATTCCCTGGGTGCCCTGGATTTTGTGGCCAAAGACGCAAGGGGCCGTTGTCTGTCCATGGGTAAAATGGAGGGCTCTGCGGAACTGGCCGGTTAGGCTGGACCTCTCCTATTGGCTGAGTGTTTGTGACTCGTCCCCGTCCGAAGTTCCGCCCAGCCTTCCGGTGGCTGTCACCATAGTAATTGGGAAAGAAGCCTTAGGCCCCACACTCAGCCCTCACCTGGCCTACCTGGCCTCTTTCCCCTCATCTAGACCGCTGTGTGGATGAAAGAAAGGATGTCGGCCAGTGAGCACGTGTCCTGATTTCCTTGGAAGGATTAGGTTCCTTGCCTGGGCAGAAGACAGCCAAGGTCAGCCTGAGCCTAGACACCTAGTGACCTGTGACACTGCAGCCAGTGATAGATGTTGATGTCCACGCTCAGGTATCCGCAGGTGGCGGATTCAGTGTGGTGGGAAGAGAAGTGGAAGTAGAGATGACACAATCACGAGGGCACAGGCCAAAGGTCAGCGAAAATAGCTGAGGTCGTGGAGCTCTAGCGGAGCCAGTCTAGGGCCCAGGCCTCCCTGCTGTACGAGGCAAAGAGGTGATCCATATGCCGCCATCCGTAGATTCTGGACGGCTGGGGCCCTGGATGCCCGGATTTCGGCCTCGTCTACCGAGAAGTGACGCACATGCAGTGTGCCACCGGAGGCTGTGGAGCAGCAGAGGGCAAAATCTTGAAATGGGGGCTTCAGTTGACTTGGCCTGTGCTCTCCTTTGGCTGAGTGACATCGTGTGTTTCCTAGCAGGTGAAGACATTCGTGGAGAGAGGCGGTTTCCATGCGTGCAGGCAAAGTGTGTGCTGAGATGATGAGTTGCAGGGGAGACCAGGGTGGACTCTCCAGACCCAGAATAGGCCTCTGGCAGGTATGTGTCAATGTTTTCTGCCCATGGCACTCAGCCGGTTATTTGCATAGAATGTTAGGAGCGGAATTAGTAGTCTCCGGAGAGGCTGCCACTTGTCAGCGAGCTTCACCTGGCCAGGTCCCACCGGTGATGTCAAGCTTCACCTGGCCAGGTCCGCCCGTGATGTAGCTCCCCAATCAATCACTACTCTCTAGACCTTCCAGATAGACTCCCAGAACTTCTCTCCCCATGGGCAAGCAGTAGAGCCAGAGGCCTTCCCCCTTTGCTCTTTGGTCTCTAGGCCTCTGTCAGGCACTCCAAGGTGTGAAGTGACAAGGGGGAGAAGGAAGAGATTTCAGAGAACGAAGACAAGCAGAGAGAGAGGCAAGAGATGCTGAGTGGGGATGCCTTGCCTACTGATATCCTCAGGAAAGTGGGAAAGAGGTACCTGGCGTGCTCTGCCAATGCCCTGAAGCAGTCCGCACCAGGGCTCCCTTGTGCCTGCGTAGCCTTTCCCGGGGCGTGCTCAAATCCTGTGGCCACTAGGGGTCATAGGTCACAATGGAGGGCCCTGTGTCATCTGCCTGGCGGGCCGGATCTCTGCCATTGGCTCAGTCTTGTCACCAGGCCCATCCCAAGCTCCGCCCACTCTTGCGGTGGGGGGACTGTCTCTATGGTGATGGCAAAGAAGCCTCAGCCCCGCCCACCTGGCCTTCACTTCACCTACCTGGCCCTCTGACCCTCACTCAGACCTCTGTGTTGATAAAAATCAATGTCCGCCAGTGCCCAGGTGTCAGCATCTGGGATAAAGGATTCGGGACCTTGCCTGGGCAGAAGGCAGCCTAGGTCAGCGGGTAGCTGGAAGTCTAGTGACTTGTGACACTGCTGCCAGTGACAAATGGTGACTCCCACACTCACATATCCCCTGGTGGCAGAATGCTAGTGATGGGTGGAGAAACATCGCTCCGGAGCACACGTTTAATGGGGCACCAGCCAAAGCAAAGGCCAGGGCCAGTAGTGGACGTCGTGGAGCTGAATGGCGAGCCAGTGAAGGGCCCAAGGATCCCTCCTGTGTGTGGTGAACAGGTCATCCGTGTCCCCACGTCCATCAACCATTGGACTGCTGGGGCCCAGGCTGCCAGGATTTCGGCCTTGCCTTCGGAGCCCGGCCACAT
This sequence comes from Loxodonta africana, assembly GCF_030014295.1. Classification (NCBI taxonomy): domain Eukaryota; kingdom Metazoa; phylum Chordata; class Mammalia; order Proboscidea; family Elephantidae; genus Loxodonta; species Loxodonta africana. Next base: position 441,804 of record NW_026974875.1, on the reverse strand, counting down.
AGGCAGCCTTGCACCGGAGGCGGGGACGTGTAGACAGCAAAAATTTGGAAACTGGCAGTGTTTCCTCGATTTCCCTGGCATCGGCCTTTTTGAGCGGCTTGCTTTTTTTCCTGGTAGGATAGGGCCCTGACGGAGAAAGGCAGGATTACGTGTGCAGGAAAGGTGCGTGTTGAGAGGGTGACTACGTTGAGACCACGTTGGGATCTTTAGTCCCAGGAAAGGCCCCTGGCGGGTATGGGTCAATGTTCTCTACCCATCCCCCTTGGCGGGGGGAGGTTTCACCATACAAAGCAGCAGCGCAATTATTCGTCGCCGGAGAGGTTGCATCTGCCCACAAGCTCCCCCTGGCCAGGGTCCGCCCCTACTGTATTGCGCGTGTCAGTCAACAGAAGCTAAGACCTTCCAGAGAGACTACCTGCTATTCTGTCCCCACGGGGAAGCAGTACAGCCAGAAGCCTCCCCCGTTCCATCTCTAGGCTCTCTCTCAGGCCCTCATACTTGTGATGTGTCTCAGGGGTAGAATGAAGAGATTCCTCTGAGTGAACACATACCTGAGAGGCCACAGATGCTGAGGAAGGGCGCCTTGCTTGTGATATCCTAGCGTAAGTGGAAAAGAGGTACCTGCCTGCTGTCCCAGTGTGTCGAACGTGTTCACATCAGGGGTTGCCTACTGTGAAGTTATTCCCTGGGTGCCCTGGATTTGTGGCCAAAGACGCAAGGGGCCGTTGTCTGTCCATGGGTAAAATGGAGGGCTCTGCGGAACTGGCCGGTTAGGCTGGACCTCTCCTATTGGCTGAGTGTTTGTGACTCGTCCCCGTCCGAAGTTCCGCCCAGCCTTCCGGTGGCTGTCACCATGGTGATTGGGAAAGAAGCCTTAGGCCCCACACTCAGCCCTCACCTGGCCTACCTGGCCTCTTTCCCCTCATCTAGACCGCTGCGTGAATGAAAGTAAGGATGTCGGCCAGTGAGCACGTGTCCTGATTTCCTTGGAAGGATTAGGTTCCTTGCCTGGGCAGAAGACAGCCAAGGTCAGCCTGAGCCTAGACACCTAGTGACCTGTGACACTGCAGCCAGTGATAGATGTTGATGTCCACGCTCAGGTATCCGCAGGTGGCGGATTCAGTGTGGTGGGAAGAGAAGTGGAAGTAGAGATGACACACTCACGAGGGCACAGGCCAAAGGTCAGGGAAAATAGCTGAGGTCGTGGAGCTCTAGCGGAGCCAGTCTAGGGCCCAGGCCTGCCTGCTGTACGAGGCAAAGAGGTGATCCATATGCCGCCATCCGTAGATTCTGGACGGCTGGGGCCCTGGATGCCCGGATTTCGGCCTCGTCTACCGAGAAGTGACGCACATGCAGTGTGCCACCGGAGGCTGTGGAGCAGCAGAGGGCAAAATCTTGAAAATGGGGGCTTCAGTTGACTTGGCCTGTGCTCTCCTTTGGCTGAGTGACATCGTGTGTTTCCTAGCAGGTGAAGACATTCGTGGAGAGAGGCGGTTTCCATGCGTGCAGGCAAAGTGTGTGCTGAGATGATGAGTTGCAGGGGAGACCAGGGTGGACTCTCCAGACCCAGAATAGGCCTCTGGCAGGTATGTGTCAATGTTTTCTGCCCATGGCACTCAGCCGGTTATTTGCATAGAATGTTAGGAGCGGAATTAGTAGTCTCCGGAGAGGCTGCCACTTGTCAGCGAGCTTCACCTGGCCAGGTCCCACGGTGATGTCAAGCTTCACCTGGCCAGGTCCGCCCGTGATGTAGCTCCCCAATCAATCACTACTCTCTAGACCTTCCAGATAGACTCCCAGAACTTCTCTCCCCATGGGCAAGCAGTAGAGCCAGAGGCCTTCCCCCTTTGCTCTTTGGTCTCTAGGCCCTCTGTCAGCACTCCAAGGTGTGAAGTGACAAGGGGGAGAAGGAAGAGATTTCAGAGAACGAAGACAAGCAGAGAGAGAGAGAGAGAGGCAAGAGATGCTGAGTGGGGATGCCTTGCCTACTGATATCCTCAGGAAAGTGGGAAAGAGGTACCTGGCGTGCTCTGCCAATGCCCTGAAGCAGTCCGCACCAGGGGCTCCCTTGTGCCTGCGTAGCCTTTCCCGGGGCGTGCTCAAATCCTGTGGCCACTAGGGGTCATAGGTCACAATGGAGGGCCCTGTGTCATCTGCCTGGCGGGCCGGATCTCTGCCATTGGCTCAGTCTTGTCACCAGGCCCATCCCAAGCTCCGCCCACTCTTGCGGTGGGGGGACTGTCTCTATGGTGATGGCAAAGAAGCCTCAGCCCCGCCCACCTGGCCTTCACTTCACCTACCTGGCCCTCTGACCCTCACTCAGACCTCTGTGTTGATAAATACTATCTCTCTATGTGTCCGCCAGTGCCCAGGTGTCAGCATCTGGGATAAAGGATTCGGGACCTTGCCTGGGGCAGAAGGCAGCCTAGGTCAGCGGGTAGCTGGAAGTCTAGTGACTTGTGACACTGCTGCCAGTGACAAATGGTGACTCCCACACTCACATATCCCCTGGTGGCAGAATGCTAGTGATGGGTGGAGATAGATCGCTCCGGAGCACACGTTTAATGGGGCACCAGCCAAAGCAAAGGCCAGGGCCAGTAGTGGACGTCGTGGAGCTGAATGGCGAGCCAGTGAAGGGCCCAAGGATCCCTCCTGTATGTGGCGAACAGGTCATCCGTGTCCCCACGTCCATCAACCATTGCACTGCTGGGGCCCAGGCTGCCAGGATTTCGGCCTTGCCTTCGGAGCCCGGCCACATAGGCAGCCTTGCACCGGAGGCGGGGACGTGTAGACAGCAAAAATTTGGAAACTGGCAGTGTTTCCTCGATTTCCCTGGCATCGGCCTCTTTGAGCGGCTTGCTTTTTTTCCTGGTAGCATAGGGCCCTGACGGAGAAAGGCAGGATTACGTGTGCAGGAAAGGTGTGTGTTGAGAGGGTGACGACGTTGAGACCACGTTGGGATCTTTAGTCCCAGGAAAGGCCCCTGGCGGGTGTGGGTCAATGTTCTCTACCCATCCCCCTTGGCGGGGGGAGGTTTTCACCATACAAAGCAGCAGCGCAATTATTCGTCGCCGGAGAGGTTGCATCTGCCCACAAGCTCCCCCTGGCCAGGGTCCGCCCCTACTGTATTGCGCGTGTCAGTCAACAGAAGCTAAGACCTTCCAGAGAGACTACCTGCTATTCTGTCCCCACGGGGAAGCAGTACAGCCAGAAGCCTCCCCCGTTCCATCTCTAGGCTCTCTCTCAGGCCCCTCATACTTGTGATGTGTCTCAGGGGTAGAATGAAGAGATTCCTCTGAGTGAACACATACGTGAGAGGCCACAGATGCTGAGGAAGGGCGCCTTGCCTAGTGATATCCTAGCGTAAGTGGAAAAGAGGTACCTGCCTGCTGTCCCAGTGTGTCGAACGTGTTCACATCAGGGGTTGCCTACTGTGAAGTTATTCCCTGGGTGCCCTGGATTTTGTGGCCAAAGACGCAAGGGGCCGTTGTCTGTCCATGGGTAAAATGGAGGGCTCTGCGGAACTGGCCGGTTAGGCTGGACCTCTCCTATTGGCTGAGTGTTTGTGACTCGTCCCCGTCCGAAGTTCCGCCCAGCCTTCCGGTGGCTGTCACCATAGTAATTGGGAAAGAAGCCTTAGGCCCCACACTCAGCCCTCACCTGGCCTACCTGGCCTCTTTCCCCTCATCTAGACCGCTGTGTGGATGAAAGAAAGGATGTCGGCCAGTGAGCACGTGTCCTGATTTCCTTGGAAGGATTAGGTTCCTTGCCTGGGCAGAAGACAGCCAAGGTCAGCCTGAGCCTAGACACCTAGTGACCTGTGACACTGCAGCCAGTGATAGATGTTGATGTCCACGCTCAGGTATCCGCAGGTGGCGGATTCAGTGTGGTGGGAAGAGAAGTGGAAGTAGAGATGACACAATCACGAGGGCACAGGCCAAAGGTCAGCGAAAATAGCTGAGGTCGTGGAGCTCTAGCGGAGCCAGTCTAGGGCCCAGGCCTCCCTGCTGTACGAGGCAAAGAGGTGATCCATATGCCGCCATCCGTAGATTCTGGACGGCTGGGGCCCTGGATGCCCGGATTTCGGCCTCGTCTACCGAGAAGTGACGCACATGCAGTGTGCCACCGGAGGCTGTGGAGCAGCAGAGGGCAAAATCTTGAAAATGGGGGCTTCAGTTGACTTGGCCTGTGCTCTCCTTTGGCTGAGTGACATCGTGTGTTTCCTAGCAGGTGAAGACATTCGTGGAGAGAGGCGGTTTCCATGCGTGCAGGCAAAGTGTGTGCTGAGATGATGAGTTGCAGGGGAGACCAGGGTGGACTCTCCAGACCCAGAATAGGCCTCTGGCAGGTATGTGTCAATGTTTTCTGCCCATGGCACTCAGCGGTTATTTGCATAGAATGTTAGGAGCGGAATTAGTAGTCTCCGGAGAGGCTGCCACTTGTCAGCGAGCTTCACCTGGCCAGGTCCCACGGTGATGTCAAGCTTCACCTGGCCAGGTCCGCCCGTGATGTAGCTCCCCAATCAATCACTACTCTCTAGACCTTCCAGATAGACTCCCAGAACTTCTCTCCCCATGGGCAAGCAGTAGAGCCAGAGGCCTTCCCCCTTTGCTCTTTGGTCTCTAGGCCCTCTGTCAGGCACTCCAAGGTGTGAAGTGACAAGGGGGAGAAGGAAGAGATTTCAGAGAACGAAGACAAGCAGAGAGAGAGGCAAGAGATGCTGAGTGGGGATGCCTTGCCTACTGATATCCTCAGGAAAGTGGGAAAGAGGTACCTGGCGTGCTCTGCCAATGCCCTGAAGCAGTCCGCACCAGGGGCTCCCTTGTGCCTGCGTAGCCTTTCCCGGGGCGTGCTCAAATCCTGTGGCCACTAGGGGTCATAGGTCACAATGGAGGGCCCTGTGTCATCTGCCTGGCGGGCCGGATCTCTGCCATTGGCTCAGTCTTGTCACCAGGCCCATCCCAAGCTCCGCCCACTCTTGCGGTGGGGGGACTGTCTCTATGGTGATGGCAAAGAAGCCTCAGCCCCGCCCACCTGGCCTTCACTTCACCTACCTGGCCCTCTGACCCTCACTCAGACCTCTGTGTTGATAAAAATCAATGTCCGCCAGTGCCCAGGTGTCAGCATCTGGGATAAAGGATTCGGGACCTTGCCTGGGGCAGAAGGCAGCCTAGGTCAGCGGGTAGCTGGAAGTCTAGTGACTTGTGACACTGCTGCCAGTGACAAATGGTGACTCCCACACTCACATATCCCCTGGTGGCAGAATGCTAGTGATGGGTGGAGAAACATCGCTCCGGAGCACACGTTTAATGGGGCACCAGCCAAAGCAAAGGCCAGGGCCAGTAGTGGACGTCGTGGAGCTGAATGGCGAGCCAGTGAAGGGCCCAAGGATCCCTCCTGTGTGTGGTGAACAGGTCATCCGTGTCCCCACGTCCATCAACCATTGGACTGCTGGGGCCCAGGCTGCCAGGATTTCGGCCTTGCCTTCGGAGCCCGGCCACATAGGCAGCCTTGCACCGGAGGCGGGGACGTGTAGACAGCAAAAATTTGGAAACTGGCAGTGTTTCCTCGATTTCCCTGGCATCGGCCTTTTTGAGCGGCTTGCTTTTTTTCCTGGTAGGATAGGGCCCTGACGGAGAAAGGCAGGATTACGTGTGCAGGAAAGGTGCGTGTTGAGAGGGTGACTACGTTGAGACCACGTTGGGATCTTTAGTCCCAGGAAAGGCCCCTGGCGGGTATGGGTCAATGTTCTCTACCCATCCCCCTTGGCGGGGGGAGGTTTTCACCATACAAAGCAGCAGCGCAATTATTCGTCGCCGGAGAGGTTGCATCTGCCCACAAGCTCCCCCTGGCCAGGGTCCGCCCCTACTGTATTGCGCGTGTCAGTCAACAGAAGCTAAGACCTTCCAGAGAGACTACCTGCTATTCTGTCCCCACGGGGAAGCAGTACAGCCAGAAGCCTCCCCCGTTCCATCTCTAGGCTCTCTCTCAGGCCCCTCATACTTGTGATGTGTCTCAGGGGTAGAATGAAGAGATTCCTCTGAGTGAACACATACCTGAGAGGCCACAGATGCTGAGGAAGGGCGCCTTGCTTGTGATATCCTAGCGTAAGTGGAAAAGAGGTACCTGCCTGCTGTCCCAGTGTGTCGAACGTGTTCACATCAGGGGTTGCCTACTGTGAAGTTATTCCCTGGGTGCCCTGGATTTTGTGGCCAAAGACGCAAGGGGCCGTTGTCTGTCCATGGGTAAAATGGAGGGCTCTGCGGAACTGGCCGGTTAGGCTGGACCTCTCCTATTGGCTGAGTGTTTGTGACTCGTCCCCGTCCGAAGTTCCGCCCAGCCTTCCGGTGGCTGTCACCATGGTGATTGGGAAAGAAGCCTTAGGCCCCACACTCAGCCCTCACCTGGCCTACCTGGCCTCTTTCCCCTCATCTAGACCGCTGCGTGAATGAAAGTAAGGATGTCGGCCAGTGAGCACGTGTCCTGATTTCCTTGGAAGGATTAGGTTCCTTGCCTGGGCAGAAGACAGCCAAGGTCAGCCTGAGCCTAGACACCTAGTGACCTGTGACACTGCAGCCAGTGATAGATGTTGATGTCCACGCTCAGGTATCCGCAGGTGGCGGATTCAGTGTGGTGGGAAGAGAAGTGGAAGTAGAGATGACACACTCACGAGGGCACAGGCCAAAGGTCAGGGAAAATAGCTGAGGTCGTGGAGCTCTAGCGGAGCCAGTCTAGGGCCCAGGCCTGCCTGCTGTACGAGGCAAAGAGGTGATCCATATGCCGCCATCCGTAGATTCTGGACGGCTGGGGCCCTGGATGCCCGGATTTCGGCCTCGTCTACCGAGAAGTGACGCACATGCAGTGTGCCACCGGAGGCTGTGGAGCAGCAGAGGGCAAAATCTTGAAAATGGGGGCTTCAGTTGACTTGGCCTGTGCTCTCCTTTGGCTGAGTGACATCGTGTGTTTCCTAGCAGGTGAAGACATTCGTGGAGAGAGGCGGTTTCCATGCGTGCAGGCAAAGTGTGTGCTGAGATGATGAGTTGCAGGGGAGACCAGGGTGGACTCTCCAGACCCAGAATAGGCCTCTGGCAGGTATGTGTCAATGTTTTCTGCCCATGGCACTCAGCCGGTTATTTGCATAGAATGTTAGGAGCGGAATTAATACTATCTCTCTATGCTGCCACTTGTCAGCGAGCTTCACCTGGCCAGGTCCCACGGTGATGTCAAGCTTCACCTGGCCAGGTCCGCCCGTGATGTAGCTCCCCAATCAATCACTACTCTCTAGACCTTCCAGATAGACTCCCAGAACTTCTCTCCCCATGGGCAAGCAGTAGAGCCAGAGGCCTTCCCCCTTTGCTCTTTGGTCTCTAGGCCCTCTGTCAGGCACTCCAAGGTGTGAAGTGACAAGGGGGAGAAGGAAGAGATTTCAGAGAACGAAGACAAGCAGAGAGAGAGAGAGAGAGGCAAGAGATGCTGAGTGGGGATGCCTTGCCTACTGATATCCTCAGGAAAGTGGGAAAGAGGTACCTGGCGTGCTCTGCCAATGCCCTGAAGCAGTCCGCACCAGGGGCTCCCTTGTGCCTGCGTAGCCTTTCCCGGGGCGTGCTCAAATCCTGTGGCCACTAGGGGTCATAGGTCACAATGGAGGGCCCTGTGTCATCTGCCTGGCGGGCCGGATCTCTGCCATTGGCTCAGTCTTGTCACCAGGCCCATCCCAAGCTCCGCCCACTCTTGCGGTGGGGGGACTGTCTCTATGGTGATGGCAAAGAAGCCTCAGCCCCGCCCACCTGGCCTTCACTTCACCTACCTGGCCCTCTGACCCTCACTCAGACCTCTGTGTTGATAAAAATCAATGTCCGCCAGTGCCCAGGTGTCAGCATCTGGGATAAAGGATTCGGGACCTTGCCTGGGGCAGAAGGCAGCCTAGGTCAGCGGGTAGCTGGAAGTCTAGTGACTTGTGACACTGCTGCCAGTGACAAATGGTGACTCCCACACTCACATATCCCCTGGTGGCAGAATGCTAGTGATGGGTGGAGATAGATCGCTCCGGAGCACACGTTTAATGGGGCACCAGCCAAAGCAAAGGCCAGGGCCAGTAGTGGACGTCGTGGAGCTGAATGGCGAGCCAGTGAAGGGCCCAAGGATCCCTCCTGTATGTGGCGAACAGGTCATCCGTGTCCCCACGTCCATCAACCATTGCACTGCTGGGGCCCAGGCTGCCAGGATTTCGGCCTTGCCTTCGGAGCCCGGCCACATAGGCAGCCTTGCACCGGAGGCGGGGACGTGTAGACAGCAAAAATTTGGAAACTGGCAGTGTTTCCTCGATTTCCCTGGCATCGGCCTTTTTGAGCGGCTTGCTTTTTTTCCTGGTAGGATAGGGCCCTGACGGAGAAAGGCAGGATTACGTGTGCAGGAAAGGTGTGTGTTGAGAGGGTGACGACGTTGAGACCACGTTGGGATCTTTAGTCCCAGGAAAGGCCCCTGGCGGGTGTGGGTCAATGTTCTCTACCCATGCCCCTTGGCGGGGGGAGGTTTTCACCATACAAAGCAGCAGCGCAATTATTCGTCGCCGGAGAGGTTGCATCTGCCCACAAGCTCCCCCTGGCCAGGGTCTGCCCCTACTGTATTGCGCGTGTCAGTCAACAGAAGCTAAGACCTTCCAGAGAGACTACCTGCTATTCTGTCCCCACGGGGAAGCAGTACAGCCAGAAGCCTCCCCCGTTCCATCTCTAGGCTCTCTCTCAGGCCCCTCATACTTGTGATGTGTCTCAGGGGTAGAATGAAGAGATTCCTCTGAGTGAACACATACGTGAGAGGCCACAGATGCTGAGGAAGGGCGCCTTGCCTAGTGATATCCTAGCGTAAGTGGAAAAGAGGTACCTGCCTGCTGTCCCAGTGTGTCGAACGTGTTCACATCAGGGGTTGCCTACTGTGAAGTTATTCCCTGGGTGCCCTGGATTTTGTGGCCAAAGACGCAAGGGGCCGTTGTCTGTCCATGGGTAAAATGGAGGGCTCTGCGGAACTGGCCGGTTAGGCTGGACCTCTCCTATTGGCTGAGTGTTTGTGACTCGTCCCCGTCCGAAGTTCCGCCCAGCCTTCCGGTGGCTGTCACCATGGTGATTGGGAAAGAAGCCTTAGGCCCCACACTCAGCCCTCACCTGGCCTACCTGGCCTCTTTACCCTCATCTAGACCGCTGTGTGGATGAAAGAAAGGATGTCGGCCAGTGAGCACGTGTCCTCATTTCCTTGGAAGGATTAGGTTCCTTGCCTGGGCAGAAGACAGCCAAGGTCAGCCTGAGCCTAGACACCTAGTGACCTGTGACACTGCAGCCAGTGATAGATGTTGATGTCCACGCTCAGGTATCCGCAGGTGGCGGATTCAGTGTGGTGGGAAGAGAAGTGGAAGTAGAGATGACACACTCACGAGGGCACGGTCCAAAGGTCAGGGAAAATAGCTGAGGTCGTGGAGCTCTAGCGGAGCCAGTCTAGGGCCCAGGCCTCCCTGCTGTACGAGGCAAAGAGGTGATCCATATGCCGCCATCCGTAGATTCTGGACGGCTGGGGCCCTGGATGCCCGGATTTCGGCCTCGTCTACCGAGAAGTGACGCACATGCAGTGTGCCACCGGAGGCTGTGGAGCAGCAGAGGGCAAAATCTTGAAAATGGGGGCTTCAGTTGACTTGGCCTGTGCTCTCCTTTGGCTGAGTGACATCGTGTGTTTCCTAGCAGGTGAAGACATTCGTGGAGAGAGGCGGTTTCCATGCGTGCAGGCAAAGTGTGTGCTGAGATGATGAGTTGCAGGGGAGACCAGGGTGGACTCTCCAGACCCAGAATAGGCCTCTGGCAGGTATGTGTCAATGTTTTCTGCCCATGGCACTCAGCCGGTTATTTGCATGGAATGTTAGGAGCGGAATTAGTAGTCTCCGGAGAGGCTGCCACTTGTCAGCGAGCTTCACCTGGCCAGGTCCCACGGTGATGTCAAGCTTCACCTGGCCAGGTCCGCCCGTGATGTAGCTCCCGAATCAATCACTACTCTCTAGACCTTCCAGATAGACTCCCAGAACTTCTGTCCCCATGGGCAAGCAGTAGAGCCAGAGGCCTTCCCCCTTTGCTCTTTGGTCTCTAGGCCCTCTGTCAGGCACTCCAAGGTGTGAAGTGACAAGGGGGAGAAGGAAGAGATTTCAGAGAACGAAGACAAGCAGAGAGAGACAGAGAGAGGCAAGAGATGCTGAGTGGGGATGCCTTGCCTACTGATATCCTCAGGAATGTGGGAAAGAGGTACCTGGCGTGCTCTGCCAATGCCCTGAAGCAGTCCGCACCAGGGGCTCCCTTGTGCCTGCGTAGCCTTTCCCGGGGCGTGCTCAAATCCTGTGGCCACTAGGGGTCATAGGTCACAATGGAGGGCCCTGTGTCATCTGCCTGGCGGGCCGGATCTCTGCCATTGGCTCAGTCTTGTCACCAGGCCCATCCCAAGCTCCGCCCACTCTTGCGGTGGGGGGACTGTCTCTATGGTGATGGCAAAGAAGCCTCAGCCCCGCCCACCTGGCCTTCACTTCACCTACCTGGCCCTCTGACCCTCACTCAGACCTCTGTGTTGATAAAAATCAATGTCCGCCAGTGCCCAGGTGTCAGCATCTGGGATAAAGGATTCGGGACCTTGCCTGGGGCAGAAGGCAGCCTAGGTCAGCGGGTAGCTGGAAGTCTAGTGACTTGTGACACTGCTGCCAGTGACAAATGGTGACTCCCACACTCACATATCCCCTGGTGGCAGAATGCTAGTGATGGGTGGAGAAAGATCGCTCCGGAGCACACGTTTAATGGGGCACCAGCCAAAGCAAAGGCCAGGGCCAGTAGTGGACGTCGTGGAGCTGAATGGCGAGCCAGTGAAGGGCCCAAGGATCCCTCCTGTATGTTGTGAACAGGTCATCCGTGTCCCCAGGTCCATCAACCATTGCACTGCTGGCGCCCAGGCTGCCAGGATTTCGGCCTTGCCTTCGGAGCCCGGCCACATAGGCAGCCTTGCACCGGAGGCGGGGACGTGTAGACAGCAAAAATTTGGAAACTGGCAGTGTTTCCTCGATTTCCCTGGCATCGGCCTTTTTGAGCGGCTTGCTTTTTTTCCTGGTAGGATAGGGCCCTGACGGAGAAAGGCAGGATTACGTGTGCAGGAAAGGTGTGTGTTGAGAGGGTGACGACGTTGAGACCACGTTGGGATCTTTAGTCCCAGGAAAGGCCCCTGGCGGGTGTGGGTCAATGTTCTCTACCCATCCCCCTTGGCGGGGGGAGGTTTTCACCATACAAAGCAGCAGCGCAATTATTCGTCGCCGGAGAGGTTGCATCTGCCCACAAGCTCCCCCTGGCCAGGGTCCGCCCCTACTGTATTGCGCGTGTCAGTCAACAGAAGCTAAGACCTTCCAGAGAGACTACCTGCTATTCTGTCCCCACGGGGAAGCAGTACAGCCAGAAGCCTCCCCCGTTCCATCTCTAGGCTCTCTCTCAGGCCCCTCATACTTGTGATGTGTCTCAGGGGTAGAATGAAGAGATTCCTCTGAGTGAACACATACGTGAGAGGCCACAGATGCTGAGGAAGGGCGCCTTGCCTAGTGATATCCTAGCGTAAGTGGAAAAGAGGTACCTGCCTGCTGTCCCAGTGTGTCGAACGTGTTCACATCAGGGGTTGCCTACTGTGAAGTTATTCCCTGGGTGCCCTGGATTTTGTGGCCAAAGACGCAAGGGGCCGTTGTCTGTCCATGGGTAAAATGGAGGGCTCTGCGGAACTGGCCGGTTAGGCTGGACCTCTCCTATTGGCTGAGTGTTTGTGACTCGTCCCCGTCCGAAGTTCCGCCCAGCCTTCCGGTGGCTGTCACCATGGTGATTGGGAAAGAAGCCTTAGGCGCCACACTCAGCCCTCACCTGGCCTACCTGGCCTCTTTCCCCTCATCTAGACCGCTGTGTAGATGAAAGAAAGGATGTCGGCCAGTGAGCACGTGTCCTGATTTCCTTGGAAGGATTAGGTTCCTTGCCTGGGCAGAAGACAGCCAAGGTCAGCCTGAGCCTAGACACCTAGTGACCTGTGACACTGCAGCCAGTGATAGATGTTGATGTCCACGCTCAGGTATCCGCAGGTGGTGGATTCAGTGTGGTGGGAAGAGAAGTGGAAGTAGAGATGACACACTCAGGAGGGCACAGGCCAAAGGTCAGGGAAAATAGCTGAGGTCGTGGAGCTCTAGCGGAGCCAGTCTAGGGCCCAGGCCTCCCTGCTGTACGAGGCAAAGAGGTGATCCATATGCCGCCATCCGTAGATTCTGGACGGCTGGGGCCCTGGATGCCCGGATTTCGGCCTCGTCTACCGAGAAGTGACGCACATGCAGTGTGCCACCGGAGGCTGTGGAGCAGCAGAGGGCAAAATCTTGAAAATGGGGGCTTCAGTTGACTTGGCCTGTGCTCTCCTTTGGCTGAGTGACATCGTGTGTTTCCTAGCAGGTGAAGACATTCGTGGAGAGAGGCGGTTTCCATGCGTGCAGGCAAAGTGTGTGCTGAGATGATGAGTTGCAGGGGAGACCAGGGTGGACTCTCCAGACCCAGAATAGGCCTCTGGCAGGTATGTGTCAATGTTTTCTGCCCATGGCACTCAGCCGGTTATTTGCATAGAATGTTAGGAGCGGAATTAGTAGTCTCCGGAGAGGCTGCCACTTGTCAGCGAGCTTCACCTGGCCAGGTCCCACGGTGATGTCAAGCTTCACCTGGCCAGGTCCGCCCGTGATGTAGCTCCCCAATCAATCACTACTCTCTAGACCTTCCAGATAGACTCCCAGAACTTCTGTCCCCATGGGCAAGCAGTAGAGCCAGAGGCCTTTCCCCTTTGCTCTTTGGTCTCTAGGCCCTCTGTCAGGCACTCCAAGGTGTGAAGTGACAAGGGGGAGAAGGAAGAGATTTCAGAGAACGAAGACAAGCAGAGAGAGAGAGAGAGAGGCAAGAGATGCTGAGTGGGGATGCCTTGCCTACTGATATCCTCAGGAAAGTGGGAAAGAGGTACCTGGCGTGCTCTGCCAATGCCCTGAAGCAGTCCGCACCAGGGGCTCCCTTGTGCCTGCGTAGCCTTTCCCGGGGCGTGCTCAAATCCTGTGGCCACTAGGGGTCATAGGTCACAATGGAGGGCCCTGTGTCATCTGCCTGGCGGGCCGGATCTCTGCCATTGGCTCAGTCTTGTCACCAGGCCCATCCCAAGCTCCGCCCACTCTTGCGGTGGGGGGACTGTCTCTACGGTGATGGCAAAGAAGCCTCAGCCCCGCCCACCTGGCCTTCACTTCACCTACCTGGCCCTCTGACCCTCACTCAGACCTCTGTGTTGATAAAAATCAATGTCCGCCAGTGCCCAGGTGTCAGCATCTGGGATAAAGGATTCGGGACGTTGCCTGGGGCAGAAGGCAGCCTAGGTCAGCGGGTAGCTGGAAGTCTAGTGACTTGTGACACTGCTGCCAGTGACAAATGGTGACTCCCACACTCACATATCCCCTGGTGGCAGAATGCTAGTGATGGGTGGAGAAACATCGCTCCGGAGCACACGTTTAATGGGGCACCAGCCAAAGCAAAGGCCAGGGCCAGTAGTGGACGTCGTGGAGCTGAATGGCGAGCCAGTGAAGGGCCCAAGGATCCCTCCTGTATGTGGCGAACAGGTCATCCGTGTCCCCACGTCCATCAACCATTGCACTGCTGGGGCCCAGGCTGCCAGGATTTCGGCCTTGCCTTCGGAGCCCGGCCACATAGGCAGCCTTGCACCGGAGGCGGGGACGTGTAGACAGCAAAAATTTGGAAACTGGCAGTGTTTCCTCGATTTCCCTGGCATCGGCCTCTTTGAGCGGCTTGCTTTTTTTCCTAGTAGGATAGGGCCCTGACGGAGAAAGGCAGGATTACGTGTGCAGGAAAGGTGTGTGTTGAGAGGGTGACGACGTTGGGACCACGTTGGGATCTTTAGTCCCAGGAAAGGCCCCTGGCGGGTGTGGGTCAATGTTCTCTACCCATGCCCCTTGGCGGGGGGAGGTTTTCACCATACAAAGCAGCAGCGCAATTATTCGTCGCCGGAGAGGTTGCATCTGCCCACAAGCTCCCCCTGGCCAGGGTCTGCCCCTACTGTATTGCGCGTGTCAGTCAACAGAAGCTAAGACCTTCCAGAGAGACTACCTGCTATTCTGTCCCCACGGGGAAGCAGTACAGCCAGAAGCCTCCCCCGTTCCATCTCTAGGCTCTCTCTCAGGCCCCTCATACTTGTGATGTGTCTCAGGGGTAGAATGAAGAGATTCCTCTGAGTGAACACATACGTGAGAGGCCACAGATGCTGAGGAAGGGCGCCTTGCCTAGTGATATCCTAGCGTAAGTGGAAAAGAGGTACCTGCCTGCTGTCCCAGTGTGTCGAACGTGTTCACATCAGGGGTTGCCTACTGTGAAGTTATTCCCTGGGTGCCCTGGATTTTGTGGCCAAAGACGCAAGGGGGCGTTGTCTGTCCATGGGTAAAATGGAGGGCTCTGCGGAACTGGCCGGTTAGGCTGGACCTCTCCTATTGGCTGAGTGTTTGTGACTCGTCCCCGTCCGAAGTTCCGCCCAGCCTTCCGGTGGCTGTCACCATGGTGATTGGGAAAGAAGCCTTAGGCCCCACACTCAGCCCTCACCTGGCCTACCTGGCCTCTTTCCCCTCATCTAGACCGCTGTGTAGATGAAAGAAAGGATGTCGGCCAGTGAGCACGTGTCCTGATTTCCTTGGAAGGATTAGGTTCCTTGCCTGGGCAGAAGACAGCCAAGGTCAGCCTGAGCCTAGACACCTAGTGACCTGTGACACTGCAGCCAGTGATAGATGTTGATGTCCACGCTCAGGTATCCGCAGGTGGTGGATTCAGTGTGGTGGGAAGAGAAGTGGAAGTAGAGATGACACACTCAGGAGGGCACAGGCCAAAGGTCAGGGAAAATAGCTGAGGTCGTGGAGCTCTAGCGGAGCCAGTCTAGGGCCCAGGCCTCCCTGCTGTACGAGGCAAAGAGGTGATCCATATGCCGCCATCCGTAGATTCTGGACGGCTGGGGCCCTGGATGCCCGGATTTCGGCCTCGTCTACCGAGAAGTGACGCACATGCAGTGTGCCACCGGAGGCTGTGGAGCAGCAGAGGGCAAAATCTTGAAAATGGGGGCTTCAGTTGACTTGGCCTGTGCTCTCCTTTGGCTGAGTGACATCGTGTGTTTCCTAGCAGGTGAAGACATTCGTGGAGAGAGGCGGTTTCCATGCGTGCAGGCAAAGTGTGTGCTGAGATGATGAGTTGCAGGGGAGACCAGGGTGGACTCTCCAGACCCAGAATAGGCCTCTGGCAGGTATGTGTCAATGTTTTCTGCCCATGGCACTCAGCCGGTTATTTGCATAGAATGTTAGGAGCGGAATTAGTAGTCTCCGGAGAGGCTGCCACTTGTCAGCGAGCTTCACCTGGCCAGGTCCCACGGTGATGTCAAGCTTCACCTGGCCAGGTCCGCCCGTGATGTAGCTCCCCAATCAATCACTACTCTCTAGACCTTCCAGATAGACTCCCAGAACTTCTGTCCCCATGGGCAAGCAGTAGAGCCAGAGGCCTTTCCCCTTTGCTCTTTGGTCTCTAGGCCCTCTGTCAGGCACTCCAAGGTGTGAAGTGACAAGGGGGAGAAGGAAGAGATTTCAGAGAACGAAGACAAGCAGAGAGAGACAGAGAGAGGCAAGAGATGCTGAGTGGGGATGCCTTGCCTACTGATATCCTCAGGAAAGTGGGAAAGAGGTACCTGGCGTGCTCTGCCAATGCCCTGAAGCAGTCCGCACCAGGGGCTCCCTTGTGCCTGCGTAGCCTTTCCCGGGGCGTGCTCAAATCCTGTGGCCACTAGGGGTCATAGGTCACAATGGAGGGCCCTGTGTCATCTGCCTGGCGGGCCGGATCTCTGCCATTGGCTCAGTCTTGTCACCAGGCCCATCCCAAGCTCCGCCCACTCTTGTGGTGGGGGGACTGTCTCTATGGTGATGGCAAAGAAGCCTCAGCCCCGCCCACCTGGCCTTCACTTCACCTACCTGGCCCTCTGACCCTCACTCAGACCTCTGTGTTGATAAAAATCAATGTCCGCCAGTGCCCAGGTGTCAGCATCTGGGATAAAGGATTCGGGACCTTGCCTGGGGCAGAAGGCAGCCTAGGTCAGCGGGTAGCTGGAAGTCTAGTGACTTGTGACACTGCTGCCAGTGACAAATGGTGACTCCCACACTCACATATCCCCTGGTGGCAGAATGCTAGTGATGGGTGGAGAAAGATCGCTCCGGAGCACACGTTTAATGGGGCACCAGCCAAAGCAAAGGCCAGGGCCAGTAGTGGACGTGGTGGAGCTGAATGGCGAGCCAGTGAAGGGCCCAAGGATCCCTCCTGTATGTGGCGAACAGGTCATCCGTGTCCCCACGTCCATCAACCATTGCACTGCTGGGGCCCAGGCTGCCAGGATTTCGGCCTTGCCTTCGGAGCCCGGCCACATAGGCAGCCTTGCACCGGAGGCGGGGACGTGTAGACAGCAAAAATTTGGAAACTGGCAGTGTTTCCTCGATTTCCCTGGCATCGGCCTCTTTGAGCGGCTTGCTTTTTTTCCTGGTAGGATAGGGCCCTGACGGAGAAAGGCAGGATTACGTGTGCAGGAAAGGTGTGTGTTGAGAGGGTGACGACGTTGAGACCACGTTGGGATCTTTAGTCCCAGGAAAGGCCCCTGGCGGGTGTGGGTCAATGTTCTCTACCCATCCCCCTTGGCGGGGGGAGGTTTTCACCATACAAAGCAGCAGCGCAATTATTCGTCGCCGGAGAGGTTGCATCTGCCCACAAGCTCCCCCTGGCCAGGGTCCGCCCCTACTGTATTGCGCGTGTCAGTCAACAGAAGCTAAGACCTTCCAGAGAGACTACCTGCTATTCTGTCCCCACGGGGAAGCAGTACAGCCAGAAGCCTCCCCCGTTCCATCTCTAGGCTCTCTCTCAGGCCCCTCATACTTGTGATGTGTCTCAGGGGTAGAATGAAGAGATTCCTCTGAGTGAACACATACGTGAGAGGCCACAGATGCTGAGGAAGGGCGCCTTGCCTAGTGATATCCTAGCGTAAGTGGAATACTATCTCTCTATGGCTGTCCCAGTGTGTCGAACGTGTTCACATCAGGGGTTGCCTACTGTGAAGTTATTCCCTGGGTGCCCTGGATTTTGTGGCCAAAGACGCAAGGGGGCGTTGTCTGTCCATGGGTAAAATGGAGGGCTCTGCGGAACTGGCCGGTTAGGCTGGACCTCTCCTATTGGCTGAGTGTTTGTGACTCGTCCCCGTCCGAAGTTCCGCCCAGCCTTCCGGTGGCTGTCACCATGGTGATTGGGAAAGAAGCCTTAGGCCCCACACTCAGCCCTCACCTGGCCTACCTGGCCTCTTTCCCCTCATCTAGACCGCTGTGTAGATGAAAGAAAGGATGTCGGCCAGTGAGCACGTGTCCTGATTTCCTTGGAAGGATTAGGTTCCTTGCCTGGGCAGAAGACAGCCAAGGTCAGCCTGAGCCTAGACACCTAGTGACCTGTGACACTGCAGCCAGTGATAGATGTTGATGTCCACGCTCAGGTATCCGCAGGTGGTGGATTCAGTGTGGTGGGAAGAGAAGTGGAAGTAGAGATGACACACTCAGGAGGGCACAGGCCAAAGGTCAGGGAAAATAGCTGAGGTCGTGGAGCTCTAGCGGAGCCAGTCTAGGGCCCAGGCCTCCCTGCTGTACGAGGCAAAGAGGTGATCCATATGCCGCCATCCGTAGATTCTGGACGGCTGGGGCCCTGGATGCCCGGATTTCGGCCTCGTCTACCGAGAAGTGACGCACATGCAGTGTGCCACCGGAGGCTGTGGAGCAGCAGAGGGCAAAATCTTGAAAATGGGGGCTTCAGTTGACTTGGCCTGTGTTCTCCTTTGGCTGAGTGACATCGTGTGTTTCCTAGCAGGTGAAGACATTCGTGGAGAGAGGCGGTTTCCATGCGTGCAGGCAAAGTGTGTGCTGAGATGATGAGTTGCAGGGGAGACCAGGGTGGACTCTCCAGACCCAGAATAGGCCTCTGGCAGGTATGTGTCAATGTTTTCTGCCCATGGCACTCAGCCGGTTATTTGCATAGAATGTTAGGAGCGGAATTAGTAGTCTCCGGAGAGGCTGCCACTTGTCAGCGAGCTTCACCTGGCCAGGTCCCACGGTGATGTCAAGCTTCACCTGGCCAGGTCCGCCCGTGATGTAGCTCCCCAATCAATCACTACTCTCTAGACCTTCCAGATAGACTCCCAGAACTTCTCTCCCCATGGGCAAGCAGTAGAGCCAGAGGCCTTCCCCCTTTGCTCTTTGGTCTCTAGGCCCTCTGTCAGGCACTCCAAGGTGTGAAGTGACAAGGGGGAGAAGGAAGAGATTTCAGAGAACGAAGACAAGCAGAGAGAGACAGAGAGAGGCAAGAGATGCTGAGTGGGGATGCCTTGCCTACTGATATCCTCAGGAAAGTGGGAAAGAGGTACCTGGCGTGCTCTGCCAATGCCCTGAAGCAGTCCGCACCAGGGGCTCCCTTGTGCCTGCGTAGCCTTTCCCGGGGCGTGCTCAAATCCTGTGGCCACTAGGGGTCATAGGTCACAATGGAGGGCCCTGTGTCATCTGCCTGGCGGGCCGGATCTCTGCCATTGGCTCAGTCTTGTCACCAGGCCCATCCCAAGCTCCGCCCACTCTTGCGGTGGGGGGACTGTCTCTATGGTGATGGCAAAGAAGCCTCAGCCCCGCCCACCTGGCCTTGACTTCACCTACCTGGCCCTCTGACCCTCACTCAGACCTCTGTGTTGATAAAAATCAATGTCCGCCAGTGCCCAGGTGTCAGCATCTGGGATAAAGGATTCGGGACCTTGCCTGGGGCAGAAGGCAGCCTAGGTCAGCGGGTAGCTGGAAGTCTAGTGACTTGTGACACTGCTGCCAGTGACAAATGGTGACTCCCACACTCACATATCCCCTGGTGGCAGAATGCTAGTGATGGGTGGAGAAACATCGCTCCGGAGCACACGTTTAATGGGGCACCAGCCAAAGCAAAGGCCAGGGCCAGTAGTGGACGTCGTGGAGCTGAATGGCGAGCCAGTGAAGGGCCCAAGGATCCCTCCTGTATGTGGCGAACAGGTCATCCGTGTCCCCACGTCCATCAACCATTGCACTGCTGGGGCCCAGGCTGCCAGGATTTCGGCCTTGCCTTCGGAGCCCGGCCACATAGGCAGCCTTGCACCGGAGGCGGGGACGTGTAGACAGCAAAAATTTGGAAACTGGCAGTGTTTCCTCGATTTCCCTGGCATGGGCCTCTTTGAGCGGCTTGCTTTTTTTCCTGGTAGCATAGGGTCCTGACGGAGAAAGGCGGGATTACGTGTGCAGGAAAGGTGTGTGTTGAGAGGGTGACGACGTTGAGACCACGTTGGGATCTTTAGTCCCAGGAAAGGCCCCTGGCGGGTGTGGGTCAATGTTCTCTACCCATCCCCCTTGGCGGGGGGAGGTTTTCACCATACAAAGCAGCAGCGCAATTATTCGTCGCCGGAGAGGTTGCATCTGCCCACAAGCTCCCCCTGGCCAGGGTCCGCCCCTACTGTATTGCGCGTGTCAGTCAACAGAAGCTAAGACCTTCCAGAGAGACTACCTGCTATTCTGTCCCCACGGGGAAGCAGTACAGCCAGAAGCCTCCCCCGTTCCATCTCTAGGCTCTCTCTCAGGCCCCTCATACTTGTGATGTGTCTCAGGGGTAGAATGAAGAGATTCCTCTGAGTGAACACATACGTGAGAGGCCACAGATGCTGAGGAAGGGCGCCTTGCCTAGTGATATCCTAGCGTAAGTGGAAAAGAGGTACCTGCCTGCTGTCCCAGTGTGTCGAACGTGTTCACATCAGGGGTTGCCTACTGTGAAGTTATTCCCTGGGTGCCCTGGATTTTGTGGCCAAAGACGCAAGGGGCCGTTGTCTGTCCATGGGTAAAATGGAGGGCTCTGCGGAACTGGCCGGTTAGGCTGGACCTCTCCTATTGGCTGAGTGTTTGTGACTCGTCCCCGTCCGAAGTTCCGCCCAGCCTTCCGGTGGCTGTCACCATGGTGATTGGGAAAGAAGCCTTAGGCCCCACACTCAGCCCTCACCTGGCCTACCTGGCCTCTTTCCCCTCATCTAGACCACTGTGTGGATGAAAGAAAGGATGTCGGCCAGTGAGCACGTGTCCTCATTTCCTTGGAAGGATTAGGTTCCTTGCCTGGGCAGAAGACAGCCAAGGTCAGCCTGAGCCTAGACTCCTAGTGACCTGTGACACTGCAGCCAGTGATAGATGTTGATGTCCACGCTCAGGTATCCGCAGGTGGCGGATTCAGTGTGGTGGGAAGAGAAGTGGAAGTAGAGATGACACACTCACGAGGGCACGGTCCAAAGGTCAGGGAAAATAGCTGAGGTCGTGGAGCTCTAGCGGAGCCAGTCTAGGGCCCAGGCCTCCCTGCTGTACGAGGCAAAGAGGTGATCCATATGCCGCCATCCGTAGATTCTGGACGGCTGGGGCCCTGGATGCCCGGATTTCGGCCTCGTCTACCGAGAAGTGACGCACATGCAGTGTGCCACCGGAGGCTGTGGAGCAGCAGAGGGCAAAATCTTGAAAATGGGGGCTTCAGTTGACTTGGCCTGTGCTCTCCTTTGGCTGAGTGACATCGTGTGTTTCCTAGCAGGTGAAGACATTCGTGGAGAGAGGCGGTTTCCATGCGTGCAGGCAAAGTGTGTGCTGAGATGATGAGTTGCAGGGGAGACCAGGGTGGACTCTCCAGACCCAGAATAGGCCTCTGGCAGGTATGTGTCAATGTTTTCTGCCCATGGCACTCAGCCGGTTATTTGCATAGAATGTTAGGAGCGGAATTAGTAGTCTCCGGAGAGGCTGCCACTTGTCAGCGAGCTTCACCTGGCCAGGTCCCACGGTGATGTCAAGCTTCACCTGGCCAGGTCCGCCCGTGATGTAGCTCCCCAATCAATCACTACTCTCTAGACCTTCCAGATAGACTCCCAGAACTTCTCTCCCCATGGGCAAGCAGTAGAGCCAGAGGCCTTCCCCCTTTGCTCTTTGGTCTCTAGGCCCTCTGTCAGGCACTCCAAGGTGTGAAGTGACAAGGGGGAGAAGGAAGAGATTTCAGAGAACGAAGACAAGCAGAGAGAGAGAGAGAGAGGCAAGAGATGCTGAGTGGGGATGCCTTGCCTACTGATATCCTCAGGAAAGTGGGAAAGAGGTACCTGGCGTGCTCTGCCAATGCCCTGAAGCAGTCCGCACCAGGGGCTCCCTTGTGCCTGCGTAGCCTTTCCCGGGGCGTGCTCAAATCCTGTGGCCACTAGGGGTCATAGGTCACAATGGAGGGCCCTGTGTCATCTGCCTGGCGGGCCGGATCTCTGCCATTGGCTCAGTCTTGTCACCAGGCCCATCCCAAGCTCCGCCCACTCTTGCGGTGGGGGGACTGTCTCTATGGTGATGGCAAAGAAGCCTCAGCCCCGCCCACCTGGCCTTCACTTCACCTACCTGGCCCTCTGACCCTCACTCAGACCTCTGTGTTGATAAAAATCAATGTCCGCCAGTGCCCAGGTGTCAGCATCTGGGATAAAGGATTCGGGACCTTGCCTGGGGCAGAAGGCAGCCTAGGTCAGCGGGTAGCTGGAAGTCTAGTGACTTGTGACACTGCTGCCAGTGACAAATGGTGACTCCCACACTCACATATCCCCTGGTGGCAGAATGCTAGTGATGGGTGGAGATAGATCGCTCCGGAGCACACGTTTAATGGGGCACCAGCCAAAGCAAAGGCCAGGGCCAGTAGTGGACGTCGTGGAGCTGAATGGCGAGCCAGTGAAGGGCCCAAGGATCCCTCCTGTATGTGGCGAACAGGTCATCCGTGTCCCCACGTCCATCAACCATTGCACTGCTGGGGCCCAGGCTGCCAGGATTTCGGCCTTGCCTTCGGAGCCCGGCCACATAGGCAGCCTTGCACCGGAGGCGGGGACGTGTAGACAGCAAAAATTTGGAAACTGGCAGTGTTTCCTCGATTTCCCTGGCATGGGCCTCTTTGAGAGGCTTGCTTTTTTTCCTGGTAGCATAGGGTCCTGACGGAGAAAGGCGGGATTACGTGTGCAGGAAAGGTGTGTGTTGAGAGGGTGACGACGTTGAGACCACGTTGGGATCTTTAGTCCCAGGAAAGGCCCCTGGCGGGTGTGGGTCAATGTTCTCTACCCATCCCCCTTGGCGGGGGGAGGTTTTCACCATACAAAGCAGCAGCGCAATTATTCGTCGCCGGAGAGGTTGCATCTGCCCACAAGCTCCCCCTGGCCAGGGTCTGCCCCTACTGTATTGCGCGTGTCAGTCAACAGAAGCTAAGACCTTCCAGAGAGACTACCTGCTATTCTGTCCCCACGGGGAAGCAGTACAGCCAGAAGCCTCCCCCGTTCCATCTCTAGGCTCTCTCTCAGGCCCCTCATACTTGTGATGTGTCTCAGGGGTAGAATGAAGAGATTCCTCTGAGTGAACACATACGTGAGAGGCCACAGATGCTGAGGAAGGGCGCCTTGCCTAGTGATATCCTAGCGTAAGTGGAAAAGAGGTACCTGCCTGCTGTCCCAGTGTGTCGAACGTGTTCACATCAGGGGTTGCCTACTGTGAAGTTATTCCCTGGGTGCCCTGGATTTTGTGGCCAAAGACGCAAGGGGCCGTTGTCTGTCCATGGGTAAAATGGAGGGCTCTGCGGAACTGGCCGGTTAGGCTGGACCTCTCCTATTGGCTGAGTGTTTGTGACTCGTCCCCGTCCAAAGTTCCGCCCAGCCTTCCGGTGGCTGTCACCATGGTGATTGGGAAAGAAGCCTTAGGCCCCACACTCAGCCCTCACCTGGCCTACCTGGCCTCTTTCCCCTCATCTAGACCGCTGTGTGGATGAAAGAAAGGATGTCGGCCAGTGAGCACGTGTCCTGATTTCCTTGGAAGGATTAAGTTCCTTGCCTGGGCAGAAGACAGCCAAGGTCAGCCTGAGCCTAGACACCTAGTGACCTGTGACACTGCAGCCAGTGATAGATGTTGATGTCCACGCTCAGGTATCCGCAGGTGGCGGATTCAGTGTGGTGGGAAGAGAAGTGGAAGTAGAGATGACACACTCACGAGGGCACAGGCCAAAGGTCAGGGAAAATAGCTGAGGTCGTGGAGCTCTAGCGGAGCCAGTCTAGGGCCCAGGCCTCCCTGCTGTACGAGGCAAAGAGGTGATCCATATGCCGCCATCCGTAGATTCTGGACGGCTGGGGCCCTGGATGCCCGGATTTCGGCCTCGTCTACCGAGAAGTGACGCACATGCAGTGTGCCACCGGAGGCTGTGGAGCAGCAGAGGGCAAAATCTTGAAAATGGGGGCTTCAGTTGACTTGGCCTGTGCTCTCCTTTGGCTGAGTGACATCGTGTGTTTCCTAGCAGGTGAAGACATTCGTGGAGAGAGGCGGTTTCCATGCGTGCAGGCAAAGTGTGTGCTGAGATGATGAGTTGCAGGGGAGACCAGGGTGGACTCTCCAGACCCAGAATAGGCCTCTGGCAGGTATGTGTCAATGTTTTCTGCCCATGGCACTCAGCCGGTTATTTGCATAGAATGTTAGGAGCGGAATTAGTAGTCTCCGGAGAGGCTGCCACTTGTCAGCGAGCTTCACCTGGCCAGGTCCCACGGTGATGTCAAGCTTCACCTGGCCAGGTCCGCCCGTGATGTAGCTCCCCAATCAATCACTACTCTCTAGACCTTCCAGATAGACTCCCAGAACTTCTGTCCCCATGGGCAAGCAGTAGAGCCAGAGGCCTTCCCCCTTTGCTCTTTGGTCTCTAGGCCCTCTGTCAGGCACTCCAAGGTGTGAAGTGACAAGGGGGAGAAGGAAGAGATTTCAGAGAACGAAGACAAGCAGAGAGAGAGAGAGAGAGGCAAGAGATGCTGAGTGGGGATGCCTTGCCTACTGATATCCTCAGGAAAGTGGGAAAGAGGTACCTGGCGTGCTCTGCCAATGCCCTGAAGCAGTCCGCACCAGGGGCTCCCTTGTGCCTGCGTAGCCTTTCCCGGGGCGTGCTCAAATCCTGTGGCCACTAGGGGTCATAGGTCACAATGGAGGGCCCTGTGTCATCTGCCTGGCGGGCCGGATCTCTGCCATTGGCTCAGTCTTGTCACCAGGCCCATCCCAAGCTCCGCCCACTCTTGCGGTGGGGGGACTGTCTCTATGGTGATGGCAAAGAAGCCTCAGCCCCGCCCACCTGGCCTTCACTTCACCTACCTGGCCCTCTGACCCTCACTCAGACCTCTGTGTTGATAAAAATCAATGTCCGCCAGTGCCCAGGTGTCAGCATCTGGGATAAAGGATTCGGGACCTTGCCTGGGGCAGAAGGCAGCCTAGGTCAGCGGGTAGCTGGAAGTCTAGTGACTTGTGACACTGCTGCCAGTGACAAATGGTGACTCCCACACTCACATATCCCCTGGTGGCAGAATGCTAGTGATGGGTGGAGAAAGATCGCTCCGGAGCACACGTTTAATGGGGCACCAGCCAAAGCAAAGGCCAGGGCCAGTAGTGGACGTCGTGGAGCTGAATGGCGAGCCAGTGAAGGGCCCAAGGATCCCTCCTGTATGTGGCGAACAGGTCATCCGTGTCCCCACGTCCATCAACCATTGCACTGCTGGCGCCCAGGCTGCCAGGATTTCGGCCTTGCCTTCGGAGCCCGGCCACATAGGCAGCCTTGCACCGGAGGCGGGGACGTGTAGACAGCAAAAATTTGGAAACTGGCAGTGTTTCCTCGATTTCCCTGGCATCGGCCTTTTTGAGCGGCTTGCTTTTTTTCCTGGTAGGATAGGGCCCTGACGGAGAAAGGCAGGATTACGTGTGCAGGAATGGTGTGTGTTGAGAGGGTGACGACGTTGAGACCACGTTGGGATCTTTAGTCCCAGGAAAGGCCCCTGGCGGGTGTGGGTCAATGTTCTCTACCCATCCCCCTTGGCGGGGGGAGGTTTTCACCATACAAAGCAGCAGCGCAATTATTCGTCGCCGGAGAGGTTGCATCTGCCCACAAGCTCCACCTGGCCAGGGTCCGCCCCTACTGTATTGCCCGTGTCAGTCAACAGAAGCTAAGACCTTCCAGAGAGACTACCTGCTATTCTGTCCCCACGGGGAAGCAGTACAGCCAGAAGCCTCCCCCGTTCCATCTCTAGGCTCTCTCTCAGGCCCCTCATTCTTGTGATGTGTCTCAGGGGTAGAATGAAGAGATTCCTCTGAGTGAACACATACGTGAGAGGCCACAGATGCTGAGGAAGGGCGCCTTGCCTAGTGATATCCTAGCGTAAGTGGAAAAGAGGTACCTGCCTGCTGTCCCAGTGTGTCGAACGTGTTCACATCAGGGGTTGCCTACTGTGAAGTTATTCCCTGGGTGCCCTGGATTTTGTGGCCAAAGACGCAAGGGGCCGTTGTCTGTCCATGGGTAAAATGGAGGGCTCTGCGGAACTGGCCGGTTAGGCTGGACCTCTCCTATTGGCTGAGTGTTTGTGACTCGTCCCCGTCCGAAGTTCCGCCCAGCCTTCCGGTGGCTGTCACCATGGTGATTGGGAAAGAAGCCTTAGGCCCCACACTCAGCCCTCACCTGGCCTACCTGGCCTCTTTCCCCTCATCTAGACCGCTGTGTAGATGAAAGAAAGGATGTCGGCCAGTGAGCACGTGTCCTGATTTCCTTGGAAGGATTAGGTTCCTTGCCTGGGCAGAAGACAGACAAGGTCAGCCTGAGCCTAGACACCTAGTGACCTGTGACACTGCAGCCAGTGATAGATGTTGATGTCCACGCTCAGGTATCCGCAGGTGGCGGATTCAGTGTGGTGGGAGGAGAAGTGGAAGTAGAGATGACACACTCACGAGGGCACAGGCCAAAGGTCAGGGAAAATAGCTGAGGTCGTGGAGCTCTAGCGGAGCCAGTCTAGGGCCCAGGCCTCCCTGCTGTATGAGGCAAAGAGGTGATCCATATGCCGCCATCCGTAGATTCTGGACGGCTGGGGCCCTGGATGCCCGGATTTCGGCCTCGTCTACCGAGAAGTGACACACATGCAGTGTGCCACCGGAGGCTGTGGAGCAGCAGAGGGCAAAATCTTGAAAATGGGGGCTTCAGTTGACTTGGCCTGTGCTCTCCTTTGGCTGAGTGACATCGTGTGTTTCCTAGCAGGTGAAGACATTCGTGGAGAGAGGCGGTTTCCATGCGTGCAGGCAAAGTGTGTGCTGAGATGATGAGTTGCAGGGGAGACCAGGGTGGACTCTCCAGACCCAGAATAGGCCTCTGGCAGGTATGTGTCAATGTTTTCTGCCCATGGCACTCAGCCGGTTATTTGCATAGAATGTTAGGAGCGGAATTAGTAGTCTCCGGAGAGGCTGCCACTTGTCAGCGAGCTTCACCTGGCCAGGTCCCACGGTGATGTCAAGCTTCACCTGGCCAGGTCCGCCCGTGATGTAGCTCCCCAATCAATCACTACTCTCTAGACCTTCCAGATAGACTCCCAGAACTTCTCTCCCCATGGGCAAGCAGTAGAGCCAGAGGCCTTTCCCCTTTGCTCTTTGGTCTCTAGGCCCTCTGTCAGGCACTCCAAGGTGTGAAGTGACAAGGGGGAGAAGGAAGAGATTTCAGAGAACGAAGACAAGCAGAGAGAGACAGAGAGAGGCAAGAGATGCTGAGTGGGGATGCCTTGCCTACTGATATCCTCAGGAAAGTGGGAAAGAGGTACCTGGCGTGCTCTGCCAATGCCCTGAAGCAGTCCGCACCAGGGGCTCCCTTGTGCCTGCGTAGCCTTTCCCGGGGCGTGCTCAAATCCTGTGGCCACTAGGGGTCATAGGTCACAATGGAGGGCCCTGTGTCATCTGCCTGGCGGGCCGGATCTCTGCCATTGGCTCAGTCTTGTCACCATGCCCATCCCAAGCTCCGCCCACTCTTGCGGTGGGGGGACTGTCTCTATGGTGATGGCAAAGAAGCCTCAGCCCCGCCCACCTGGCCTTCACTTCACCTACCTGGCCCTCTGACCCTCACTCAGACCTCTGTGTTGATAAAAATCAATGTCCGCCAGTGCCCAGGTGTCAGCATCTGGGATAAAGGATTCGGGACCTTGCCTGGGGCAGAAGGCAGCCTAGGTCAAATACTATCTCTCTATGTAGTGACTTGTGACACTGCTGCCAGTGACAAATGGTGACTCCCACACTCACATATCCCCTGGTGGCAGAATGCTAGTGATGGGTGGAGAAAGATCGCTCCGGAGCACACGTTTAATGGGGCACCAGCCAAAGCAAAGGCCAGGGCCAGTAGTGGACGTCGTGGAGCTGAATGGCGAGCCAGTGAAGGGCCCAAGGATCCCTCCTGTATGTGGCGAACAGGTCATCCGTGTCCCCACGTCCATCAACCATTGCACTGCTGGGGCCCAGGCTGCCAGGATTTCGGCCTTGCCTTCGGAGCCCGGCCACATAGGCAGCCTTGCACCGGAGGCGGGGACGTGTAGACAGCAAAAATTTGGAAACTGGCAGTGTTTCCTCGATTTCCCTGGCATCGGCCTCTTTGAGCGGCTTGCTTTTTTTCCTGGTAGCATAGGGCCCTGACGGAGAAAGGCAGGATTACGTGTGCAGGAAAGGTGTGTGTTGAGAGGGTGACGACGTTGAGACCACGTTGGGATCTTTAGTCCCAGGAAAGGCCCCTGGCGGGTGTGGGTCAATGTTCTCTACCCATCCCCCTTGGCGGGGGGAGGTTTTCACCATACAAAGCAGCAGCGCAATTATTCGTCGCCGGAGAGGTTGCATCTGCCCACAAGCTCCCCCTGGCCAGGGTCCGCCCCTACTGTATTGCGCGTGTCAGTCAACAGAAGCTAAGACCTTCCAGAGAGACTACCTGCTATTCTGTCCCCACGGGGAAGCAGTACAGCCAGAAGCCTCCCCCGTTCCATCTCTAGGCTCTCTCTCAGGCCCCTCATACTTGTGATGTGTCTCAGGGGTAGAATGAAGAGATTCCTCTGAGTGAACACATACGTGAGAGGCCACAGATGCTGAGGAAGGGCGCCTTGCCTAGTGATATCCTAGCGTAAGTGGAAAAGAGGTACCTGCCTGCTGTCCCAGTGTGTCGAACGTGTTCACATCAGGGGTTGCCTACTGTGAAGTTATTCCCTGGGTGCCCTGGATTTTGTGGCCAAAGACGCAAGGGGCCGTTGTCTGTCCATGGGTAAAATGGAGGGCTCTGCGGAACTGGCCGGTTAGGCTGGACCTCTCCTATTGGCTGAGTGTTTGTGACTCGTCCCCGTCCGAAGTTCCGCCCAGCCTTCCGGTGGCTGTCACCATGGTGATTGGGAAAGAAGCCTTAGGCCCCACACTCAGCCCTCACCTGGCCTACCTGGCCTCTTTCCCCTCATCTAGACCGCTGTGTAGATGAAAGAAAGGATGTCGGCCAGTCAGCACGTGTCCTGATTTCTTTGGAAGGATTAGGTTCCTTGCCTGGGCAGAAGACAGACAAGGTCAGCCTGAGCCTAGACACCTAGTGACCTGTGACACTGCAGCCAGTGATAGATGTTGATGTCCACGCTCAGGTATCCGCAGGTGGCGGATTCAGTGTGGTGGGAGGAGAAGTGGAAGTAGAGATGACACACTCACGAGGGCACAGGCCAAAGGTCAGGGAAAATAGCTGAGGTCGTGGAGCTCTAGCGGAGCCAGTCTAGGGCCCAGGCCTCCCTGCTGTATGAGGCAAAGAGGTGATCCATATGCCGCCATCCGTAGATTCTGGACGGCTGGGGCCCTGGATGCCCGGATTTCGGCCTCGTCTACCGAGAAGTGACACACATGCAGTGTGCCACCGGAGGCTGTGGAGCAGCAGAGGGCAAAATCTTGAAAATGGGGGCTTCAGTTGACTTGGCCTGTGCTCTCCTTTGGCTGAGTGACATCGTGTGTTTCCTAGCAGGTGAAGACATTCGTGGAGAGAGGCGGTTTCCATGCGTGCAGGCAAAGTGTGTGCTGAGATGATGAGTTGCAGGGGAGACCAGGGTGGACTCTCCAGACCCAGAATAGGCCTCTGGCAGGTATGTGTCAATGTTTTCTGCCCATGGCACTCAGCCGGTTATTTGCATAGAATGTTAGGAGCGGAATTAGTAGTCTCCGGAGAGGCTGCCACTTGTCAGCGAGCTTCACCTGGCCAGGTCCCACGGTGATGTCAAGCTTCACCTGGCCAGGTCCGCCCGTGATGTAGCTCCCCAATCAATCACTACTCTCTAGACCTTCCAGATAGACTCCCAGAACTTCTCTCCCCATGGGCAAGCAGTAGAGCCAGAGGCCTTTCCCCTTTGCTCTTTGGTCTCTAGGCCCTCTGTCAGGCACTCCAAGGTGTGAAGTGACAAGGGGGAGAAGGAAGAGATTTCAGAGAACGAAGACAAGCAGAGAGAGACAGAGAGAGGCAAGAGATGCTGAGTGGGGATGCCTTGCCTACTGATATCCTCAGGAAAGTGGGAAAGAGGTACCTGGCGTGCTCTGCCAATGCCCTGAAGCAGTCCGCACCAGGGGCTCCCTTGTGCCTGCGTAGCCTTTCCCGGGGCGTGCTCAAATCCTGTGGCCACTAGGGGTCATAGGTCACAATGGAGGGCCCTGTGTCATCTGCCTGGCGGGCCGGATCTCTGCCATTGGCTCAGTCTTGTCACCAGGCCCATCCCAAGCTCCGCCCACTCTTGCGGTGGGGGGACTGTCTCTATGGTGATGGCAAAGAAGCCTCAGCCCCGCCCACCTGGCCTTCACTTCACCTACCTGGCCCTCTGACCCTCACTCAGACCTCTGTGTTGATAAAAATCAATGTCCGCCAGTGCCCAGGTGTCAGCATCTGGGATAAAGGATTCGGGACCTTGCCTGGGGCAGAAGGCAGCCTAGGTCAGCGGGTAGCTGGAAGTCTAGTGACTTGTGACACTGCTGCCAGTGACAATTGGTGACTCCCACACTCACATATCCCCTGGTGGCAGAATGCTAGTGATGGGTGGAGAAAGATCGCTCCGGAGCACACGTTTAATGGGGCACCAGCCAAAGCAAAGGCCAGGGCCAGTAGTGGACGTCGTGGAGCTGAATGGCGAGCCAGTGAAGGGCCCAAGGATCCCTCCTGTATGTGGCGAACAGGTCATCCGTGTCCCCACGTCCATCAACCATTGCACTGCTGGGGCCCAGGCTGCCAGGATTTCGGCCTTGCCTTCGGAGCCCGGCCACATAGGCAGCCTTGCACCGGAGGCGGGGACGTGTAGACAGCAAAAATTTGGAAACTGGCAGTGTTTCCTCGATTTCCCTGGCATCGGCCTTTTTGAGCGGCTTGCTTTTTTTCCTGGTAGGATAGGGCCCTGACGGAGAAAGGCAGGATTACGTGTGCAGGAAAGGTGTGTGTTGAGAGGGTGACGACGTTGAGACCACGTTGGGATCTTTAGTCCCAGGAAAGGCCCCTGGCGGGTGTGGGTCAATGTTCTCTACCCATCCCCCTTGGCGGGGGGAGGTTTTCACCATACAAAGCAGCAGCGCAATTATTCGTCGCCGGAGAGGTTGCATCTGCCCACAAGCTCCACCTGGCCAGGGTCCGCCCCTACTGTATTGCGCGTGTCAGTCAACAGAAGCTAAGACCTTCCAGAGAGACTACCTGCTATTCTGTCCCCACGGGGAAGCAGTACAGCCAGAAGCCTCCCCCGTTCCATCTCTAGGCTCTCTCTCAGGCCCCTCATACTTGTGATGTGTCTCAGGGGTAGAATGAAGAGATTCCTCTGAGTGAACACATACGTGAGAGGCCACAGATGCTGAGGAAGGGCGCCTTGCCTAGTGATATCCTAGCGTAAGTGGAAAAGAGGTACCTGCCTGCTGTCCCAGTGTGTCGAACGTGTTCACATCAGGGGTTGCCTACTGTGAAGTTATTCCCTGGGTGCCCTGGATTTTGTGGCCAAAGACGCAAGGGGCCGTTGTCTGTCCATGGGTAAAATGGAGGGCTCTGCGGAACTGGCCGGTTAGGCTGGACCTCTCCTATTGGCTGAGTGTTTGTGACTCGTCCCCGTCCGA
Organism: Loxodonta africana; assembly: GCF_030014295.1. NCBI lineage: Eukaryota > Metazoa > Chordata > Mammalia > Proboscidea > Elephantidae > Loxodonta > Loxodonta africana. Next base: position 410,690 of record NW_026974875.1, on the reverse strand, counting down.
AGTTCCGCCCAGCCTTCCGGTGGCTGTCACCATGGTGATTGGGAAAGAAGCCTTAGGCCCCACACTCAGCCCTCACCTGGCCTACCTGGCCTCTTTCCCCTCATCTAGACCGCTGTGTGGATGAAAGAAAGGATGTCGGCCAGTGAGCACGTGTCCTCATTTCCTTGGAAGGATTAGGTTCCTTGCCTGGGCAGAAGACAGCCAAGGTCAGCCTGAGCCTAGACACCTAGTGACCTGTGACACTGCAGCCAGTGATAGATGTTGATGTCCACGCTCAGGTATCCGCAGGTGGCGGATTCAGTGTGGTGGGAAGAGAAGTGGAAGTAGAGATGACACACTCACGAGGGCACAGGCCAAAGGTCAGGGAAAATAGCTGAGGTCGTGGAGCTCTAGCGGAGCCAGTCTAGGGCCCAGGCCTCCCTGCTGTACGAGGCAAAGAGGTGATCCATATGCCGCCATCCGTAGATTCTGGACGGCTGGGGCCCTGGATGCCCGGATTTCGGCCTCGTCTACCGAGAAGTGACGCACATGCAGTGTGCCACCGGAGGCTGTGGAGCAGCAGAGGGCAAAATCTTGAAAATGGGGGCTTCAGTTGACTTGGCCTGTGCTCTCCTTTGGCTGAGTGACATCGTGTGTTTCCTAGCAGGTGAAGACATTCGTGGAGAGAGGCGGTTTCCATGCGTGCAGGCAAAGTGTGTGCTGAGATGATGAGTTGCAGGGGAGACCAGGGTGGACTCTCCAGACCCAGAATAGGCCTCTGGCAGGTATGTGTCAATGTTTTCTGCCCATGGCACTCAGCCGGTTATTTGCATAGAATGTTAGGAGCGGAATTAGTAGTCTCCGGAGAGGCTGCCACTTGTCAGCGAGCTTCACCTGGCCAGGTCCCACGGTGATGTCAAGCTTCACCTGGCCAGGTCCGCCCGTGATGTAGCTCCCCAATCAATCACTACTCTCTAGACCTTCCAGATAGACTCCCAGAACTTCTCTCCCCATGGGCAAGCAGTAGAGCCAGAGGCCTTCCCCCTTTGCTCTTTGGTCTCTAGGCCCTCTGTCAGGCACTCCAAGGTGTGAAGTGACAAGGGGGAGAAGGAAGAGATTTCAGAGAACGAAGACAAGCAGAGAGAGAGAGAGAGAGGCAAGAGATGCTGAGTGGGGATGCCTTGCGTACTGATATCCTCAGGAAAGTGGGAAAGAGGTACCTGGCGTGCTCTGCCAATGCCCTGAAGCAGTCCGCACCAGGGGCTCCCTTGTGCCTGCGTAGCCTTTCCCGGGGCGTGCTCAAATCCTGTGGCCACTAGGGGTCATAGGTCACAATGGAGGGCCCTGTGTCATCTGCCTGGTGGGCCGGATCTCTGCCATTGGCTCAGTCTTGTCACCAGGCCCATCCCAAGCTCCGCCCACTCTTGCGGTGGGGGGACTGTCTCTATGGTGATGGCAAAGAAGCCTCAGCCCCGCCCACCTGGCCTTCACTTCACCTACCTGGCCCTCTGACCCTCACTCAGACCTCTGTGTTGATAAAAATCAATGTCCGCCAGTGCCCAGGTGTCAGCATCTGGGATAAAGGATTCGGGACCTTGCCTGGGGCAGAAGGCAGCCTAGGTCAGCGGGTAGCTGGAAGTCTAGTGACTTGTGACACTGCTGCCAGTGACAAATGGTGACTCCCACACTCACATATCCCCTGGTGGCAGAATGCTAGTGATGGGTGGAGAAACATCGCTCCGGAGCACACGTTTAATGGGGCACCAGCCAAAGCAAAGGCCAGGGCCAGTAGTGGACGTCGTGGAGCTGAATGGCGAGCCAGTGAAGGGCCCAAGGATCCCTCCTGTATGTGGCGAACAGGTCATCCCTGTCTCCAGGTCCATCAACCATTGCACTGCTGGGGCCCAGGCTGCCAGGATTTCGGCCTTGCCTTCGGAGCCCGGCCACATAGGCAGCCTTGCACCGGAGGCGGGGACGTGTAGACAGCAAAAATTTGGAAACTGGCAGTGTTTCCTCGATTTCCCTGGCATCGGCCTTTTTGAGCGGCTTGCTTTTTTTCCTGGTAGGATAGGGCCCTGACGGAGAAAGGCAGGATTACGTGTGCAGGAAAGGTGTGTGTTGAGAGGGTGACGACGTTGAGACCACGTTGGGATCTTTAGTCCCAGGAAAGGCCCCTGGCGGGTGTGGGTCAATGTTCTCTACCCATGCCCCTTGGCGGGGGGAGGTTTTCACCATACAAAGCAGCAGCGCAATTATTCGTCGCCGGAGAGGTTGCATCTGCCCACAAGCTCCCCCTGGCCAGGGTCCGCCCCTACTGTATTGCGCGTGTCAGTCAACAGAAGCTAAGACCTTCCAGAGAGACTACCTGCTATTCTGTCCCCACGGGGAAGCAGTACAGCCAGAAGCCTCCCCCGTTCCATCTCTAGGCTCTCTCTCAGGCCCCTCATACTTGTGATGTGTCTCAGGGGTAGAATGAAGAGATTCCTCTGAGTGAACACATACGTGAGAGGCCACAGATGCTGAGGAAGGGCGCCTTGCCTAGTGATATCCTAGCGTAAGTGGAAAAGAGGTACCTGCCTGCTGTCCCAGTGTGTCGAACGTGTTCACATCAGGGGTTGCCTACTGTGAAGTTATTCCCTGGGTGCCCTGGATTTTGTGGCCAAAGACGCAAGGGGCCGTTGTCTGTCCATGGGTAAAATGGAGGGCTCTGCGGAACTGGCCGGTTAGGCTGGACCTCTCCTATTGGCTGAGTGTTTGTGACTCGTCCCCGTCCGAAGTTCCGCCCAGCCTTCCGGTGGCTGTCACCATGGTGATTGGGAAAGAAGCCTTAGGCCCCACACTCAGCCCTCACCTGGCCTACCTGGCCTCTTTCCCCTCATCTAGACCGCTGTGTGGATGAAAGAAAGGATGTCGGCCAGTGAGCACGTGTCCTGATTTCCTTGGAAGGATTAGGTTCCTTGCCTGGGCAGAAGACAGCCAAGGTCAGCCTGAGCCTAGACACCTAGTGACCTGTGACACTGCAGCCAGTGATAGATGTTGATGTCCACGCTCAGGTATCCGCAGGTGGCGGATTCAGTGTGGTGGGAAGAGAAGTGGAAGTAGAGATGACACACTCAGGAGGGCACAGGCCAAAGGTCAGGGAAAATAGCTGAGGTCGTGGAGCTCTAGCGGAGCCAGTCTAGGGCCCAGGCCTCCCTGCTGTACGAGGCAAAGAGGTGATCCATATGCCGCCATCCGTAGATTCTGGACGGCTGGGGCCCTGGATGCCCGGATTTCGGCCTCGTCTACCGAGAAGTGACGCACATGCAGTGTGCCACCGGAGGCTGTGGAGCAGCAGAGGGCAAAATCTTGAAAATGGGGGCTTCAGTTGACTTGGCCTGTGCTCTCCTTTGGCTGAGTGACATCGTGTGTTTCCTAGCAGGTGAAGACATTCGTGGAGAGAGGCGGTTTCCATGCGTGCAGGCAAAGTGTGTGCTGAGATGATGAGTTGCAGGGGAGACCAGGGTGGACTCTCCAGACCCAGAATAGGCCTCTGGCAGGTATGTGTCAATGTTTTCTGCCCATGGCACTCAGCCGGTTATTTGCATAGAATGTTAGGAGCGGAATTAGTAGTCTCCGGAGAGGCTGCCACTTGTCAGCGAGCTTCACCTGGCCAGGTCCCACGGTGATGTCAAGCTTCACCTGGCCAGGTCCGCCCGTGATGTAGCTCCCCAATCAATCACTACTCTCTAGACCTTCCAGATAGACTCCCAGAACTTCTCTCCCCATGGGCAAGCAGTAGAGCCAGAGGCCTTTCCCCTTTGCTCTTTGGTCTCTAGGCCCTCTGTCAGGCACTCCAAGGTGTGAAGTGACAAGGGGGAGAAGGAAGAGATTTCAGAGAACGAAGACAAGCAGAGAGAGACAGAGAGAGGCAAGAGATGCTGAGTGGGGATGCCTTGCCTACTGATATCCTCAGGAAAGTGGGAAAGAGGTACCTGGCGTGCTCTGCCAATGCCCTGAAGCAGTCCGCACCAGGGGCTCCCTTGTGCCTGCGTAGCCTTTCCCGGGGCGTGCTCAAATCCTGTGGCCACTAGGGGTCATAGGTCACAATGGAGGGCCCTGTGTCATCTGCCTGGCGGGCCGGATCTCTGCCATTGGCTCAGTCTTGTCACCAGGCCCATCCCAAGCTCCGCCCACTCTTGCGGTGGGGGGACTTTCTCTATGGTGATGGCAAAGAAGCCTCAGCCCCGCCCACCTGGCCTTCACTTCACCTACATGGCCCTCTGACCCTCACTCAGACCTCTGTGTTGATAAAAATCAATGTCCGCCAGTGCCCAGGTGTCAGCATCTGGGATAAAGGATTCGGGACCTTGCCTGGGGCAGAAGGCAGCCTAGGTCAGCGGGTAGCTGGAAGTCTAGTGACTTGTGACACTGCTGCCAGTGACAAATGGTGACTCCCACACTCACATATCCCCTGGTGGCAGAATGCTAGTGATGGGTGGAGAAAGATCGCTCCGGAGCACACGTTTAATGGGGCACCAGCCAAAGCAAAGGCCAGGGCCAGTAGTGGACGTGGTGGAGCTGAATGGCGAGCCAGTGAAGGGCCCAAGGATCCCTCCTGTATGTGGCGAACAGGTCATCCGTGTCCCCAGGTCCATCAACCATTGCACTGCTGGGGCCCAGGCTGCCAGGATTTCGGCCTTGCCTTCGGAGCCCGGCCACATAGGCAGCCTTGCACCGGAGGCGGGGACGTGTAGACAGCAAAAATTTGGAAACTGGCAGTGTTTCCTCGATTTCCCTGGCATCGGCCTCTTTGAGCGGCTTGCTTTTTTTCCTGGTATGATAGGGCCCTGACGGAGAAAGGCAGGATTACGTGTGCAGGAAAGGTGTGTGTTGAGAGGGTGACGACGTTGGGACCACGTTGGGATCTTTAGTCCCAGGAAAGGCCCCTGGCGGGTGTGGGTCAATGTTCTCTACCCATCCCCCTTGGCGGGGGGAGGTTTTCACCATACAAAGCAGCAGCGCAATTATTCGTCGCCGGAGAGGTTGCATCTGCCCACAAGCTCCCCCTGGCCAGGGTCCGCCCCTACTGTATTGCGCGTGTCAGTCAACAGAAGCTAAGACCTTCCAGAGAGACTACCTGCTATTCTGTCCCCACGGGGAAGCAGTACAGCCAGAAGCCTCCCCCGTTCCATCTCTAGGCTCTCTCTCAGGCCCCTCATACTTGTGATGTGTCTCAGGGGTAGAATGAAGAGATTCCTCTGAGTGAACACATACGTGAGAGGCCACAGATGCTGAGGAAGGGCGCCTTGCCTAGTGATATCCTAGCGTAAGTGGAAAAGAGGTACCTGCCTGCTGTCCCAGTGTGTCGAACGTGTTCACATCAGGGGTTGCCTACTGTGAAGTTATTCCCTGGGTGCCCTGGATTTTGTGGCCAAAGACGCAAGGGGCCGTTGTCTGTCCATGGGTAAAATGGAGGGCTCTGCGGAACTGGCCGGTTAGGCTGGACCTCTCCTATTGGCTGAGTGTTTGTGACTCGTCCCCGTCCGAAGTTCCGCCCAGCCTTCCGGTGGCTGTCACCATGGTGATTGGGAAAGAAGCCTTAGGCCCCACACTCAGCCCTCACCTGGCCTACCTGGCCTCTTTCCCCTCATCTAGACCGCTGTGTGGATGAAAGAAAGGATGTCGGCCAGTCAGCACGTGTCCTGATTTCCTTGGAAGGATTAGGTTCCTTGCCTGGGCAGAAGACAGCCAAGGTCAGCCTGAGCCTAGACACCTAGTGACCTGTGACACTGCAGCCAGTGATAGATGTTGATGTCCACGCTCAGGTATCCGCAGGTGGCGGATTCAGTGTGGTGGGAGGAGAAGTGGAAGTAGAGATGACACACTCACGAGGGCACAGGCCAAAGGTCAGGGAAAATAGCTGAGGTCGTGGAGCTCTAGCGGAGCCAGTCTAGGGCCCAGGCCTCCCTGCTGTACGAGGCAAAGAGGTGATCCATATGCCGCCATCCGTAGATTCTGGACGGCTGGGGCCCTGGATGCCCGGATTTCGGCCTCGTCTACCGAGAAGTGACACACATGCAGTGTGCCACCGGAGGCTGTGGAGCAGCAGAGGGCAAAATCTTGAAAATGGGGGCTTCAGTTGACTTGGCCTGTGCTCTCCTTTGGCTGAGTGACATCGTGTGTTTCCTAGCAGGTGAAGACATTCGTGGAGAGAGGCGGTTTCCATGCGTGCAGGCAAAGTGTGTGCTGAGATGATGAGTTGCAGGGGAGACCAGGGTGGACTCTCCAGACCCAGAATAGGCCTCTGGCAGGTATGTGTCAATGTTTTCTGCGCATGGCACTCAGCCGGTTATTTGCATAGAATGTTAGGAGCGGAATTAGTAGTCTCCGGAGAGGCTGCCACTTGTCAGCGAGCTTCACCTGGCCAGGTCCCACGGTGATGTCAAGCTTCACCTGGCCAGGTCCGCCCGTGATGTAGCTCCCCAATCAATCACTGCTCTCTAGACCTTCCAGATAGACTCCCAGAACTTCTGTCCCCATGGGCAAGCAGTAGAGCCAGAGGCCTTCCCCCTTTGCTCTTTGGTCTCTAGGCCCTCTGTCAGGCACTCCAAGGTGTGAAGTGACAAGGGGGAGAAGGAAGAGATTTCAGAGAACGAAGACAAGCAGAGAGAGACAGAGAGAGGCAAGAGATGCTGAGTGGGGATGCCTTGCCTACTGATATCCTCAGGAAAGTGGGAAAGAGGTACCTGGCGTGCTCTGCCAATGCCCTGAAGCAGTCCGCACCAGGGGCTCCCTTGTGCCTGCGTAGCCTTTCCCGGGGCGTGCTCAAATCCTGTGGCCACTAGGGGTCATAGGTCACAATGGAGGGCCCTGTGTCATCTGCCTGGCGGGCCGGATCTCTGCCATTGGCTCAGTCTTGTCACCAGGCCCATCCCAAGCTCCGCCCACTCTTGCGGTGGGGGGACTGTCTCTATGGTGATGGCAAAGAAGCCTCAGCCCCGCCCACCTGGCCTTGACTTCACCTACCTGGCCCTCTGACCCTCACTCAGACCTCTGTGTTGATAAAAATCAATGTCCGCCAGTGCCCAGGTGTCAGCATCTGGGATAAAGGATTCGGGACCTTGCCTGGGGCAGAAGGCAGCCTAGGTCAGCGGGTAGCTGGAAGTCTAGTGACTTGTGACACTGCTGCCAGTGACAAATGGTGACTCCCACACTCACATATCCCCTGGTGGCAGAATGCTAGTGATGGGTGGAGAAAGATCGCTCCGGAGCACACGTTTAATGGGGCACCAGCCAAAGCAAAGGCCAGGGCCAGTAGTGGACGTCGTGGAGCTGAATGGCGAGCCAGTGAAGGGCCCAAGGATCCCTCCTGTATGTGGCGAACAGGTCATCCGTGTCCCCAGGTCCATCAACCATTGCACTGCTGGGGCCCAGGCTGCCAGGATTTCGGCCTTGCCTTCGGAGCCCGGCCACATAGGCAGCCTTGCACCGGAGGCGGGGACGTGTAGACAGCAAAAATTTGGAAACTGGCAGTGTTTCCTCGATTTCCCTGGCATCGGCCTTTTTGAGCGGCTGGCTTTTTTTCCTGGTAGGATAGGGCCCTGACGGAGAAAGGCAGGATTACGTGTGCAGGAAAGGTGTGTGTTGAGAGGGTGACGACGTTGAGACCACGTTGGGATCTTTAGTCCCAGGAAAGGCCCCTGGCGGGTGTGGGTCAATGTTCTCTACCCATCCCCCTTGGCGGGGGGAGGTTTTCACCATACAAAGCAGCAGCGCAATTATTCGTCGCCGGAGAGGTTGCATCTGCCCACAAGCTCCCCCTGGCCAGGGTCCGCCCCTACTGTATTGCGCGTGTCAGTCAACAGAAGCTAAGACCTTCCAGAGAGACTACCTGCTATTCTGTCCCCACGGGGAAGCAGTACAGCCAGAAGCCTCCCCCGTTCCATCTCTAGGCTCTCTCTCAGGCCCCTCATACTTGTGATGTGTCTCAGGGGTAGAATGAAGAGATTCCTCTGAGTGAACACATACGTGAGAGGCCACAGATGCTGAGGAAGGGCGCCTTGCCTAGTGATATCCTAGCGTAAGTGGAAAAGAGGTACCTGCCTGCTGTCCCAGTGTGTCGAACGTGTTCACATCAGGGGTTGCCTACTGTGAAGTTATTCCCTGGGTGCCCTGGATTTTGTGGCCAAAGACGCAAGGGGGCGTTGTCTGTCCATGGGTAAAATGGAGGGCTCTGCGGAACTGGCCGGTTAGGCTGGACCTCTCCTATTGGCTGAGTGTTTGTGACTCGTCCCCGTCCGAAGTTCCGCCCAGCCTTCCGGTGGCTGTCACCATAGTGATTGGGAAAGAAGCCTTAGGCCCCACACTCAGCCCTCACCTGGCCTACCTGGCCTCTTTCCCCTCATCTAGACCGCTGTGTGGATGAAAGAAAGGATGTCGGCCAGTCAGCACGTGTCCTCATTTCCTTGGAAGGATTAGGTTCCTTGCCTGGGCAGAAGACAGCCAAGGTCAGCCTGAGCCTAGACACCTAGTGACCTGTGACACTGCAGCCAGTGATAGATGTTGATGTCCACGCTCAGGTATCCGCAGGTGGTGGATTCATTGTGGTGGGAAGAGAAGTGGAAGTAGAGATGACACACTCAGGAGGGCACAGCCCAAAGGTCAGGGAAAATAGCTGAGGTCGTGGAGCTCTAGCGGAGCCAGTCTAGGGCCCAGGCCTCCCTGCTGTACGAGGCAAAGAGGTGATCCATATGCCGCCATCCGTAGATTCTGGACGGCTGGGGCCCTGGATGCCCGGATTTCGGCCTCGTCTACCGAGAAGTGACGCACATGCAGTGTGCCACCGGAGGCTGTGGAGCAGCAGAGGGCAAAATCTTGAAAATGGGGGCTTCAGTTGACTTGGCCTGTGCTCTCCTTTGGCTGAGTGACATCGTGTGTTTCCTAGCAGGTGAAGACATTCGTGGAGAGAGGCGGTTTCCATGCGTGCAGGCAAAGTGTGTGCTGAGATGATGAGTTGCAGGGGAGACCAGGGTGGACTCTCCAGACCCAGAATAGGCCTCTGGCAGGTATGTGTCAATGTTTTCTGCCCATGGCACTCAGCCGGTTATTTGCATAGAATGTTAGGAGCGGAATTAGTAGTCTCCGGAGAGGCTGCCACTTGTCAGCGAGCTTCACCTGGCCAGGTCCCACGGTGATGTCAAGCTTCACCTGGCCAGGTCCGCCCGTGATGTAGCTCCCCAATCAATCACTACTCTCTAGACCTTCCAGATAGACTCCCAGAACTTCTCTCCCCATGGGCAAGCAGTAGAGCCAGAGGCCTTTCCCCTTTGCTCTTTGGTCTCTAGGCCCTCTGTCAGGCACTCCAAGGTGTGAAGTGACAAGGGGGAGAAGGAAGAGATTTCAGAGAACGAAGACAAGCAGAGAGAGAGAGAGAGAGGCAAGAGATGCTGAGTGGGGATGCCTTGCCTACTGATATCCTCAGGAAAGTGGGAAAGAGGTACCTGGCGTGCTCTGCCAATGCCCTGAAGCAGTCCGCACCAGGGGCTCCCTTGTGCCTGCGTAGCCTTTCCCGGGGCGTGCTCAAATCCTGTGGCCACTAGGGGTCATAGGTCACAATGGAGGGCCCTGTGTCATCTGCCTGGCGGGCCGGATCTCTGCCATTGGCTCAGTCTTGTCACCAGGCCCATCCCAAGCTCCGCCCACTCTTGCGGTGGGGGGACTGTCTCTATGGTGATGGCAAAGAAGCCTCAGCCCCGCCCACCTGGCCTTCACTTCACCTACCTGGCCCTCTGACCCTCACTCAGACCTCTGTGTTGATAAAAATCAATGTCCGCCAGTGCCCAGGTGTCAGCATCTGGGATAAAGGATTCGGGACCTTGCCTGGGGCAGAAGGCAGCCTAGGTCAGCGGGTAGCTGGAAGTCTAGTGACTTGTGACACTGCTGCCAGTGACAAATGGTGACTCCCACACTCACATATCCCCTGGTGGCAGAATGCTAGTGATGGGTGGAGAAAGATCGCTCCGGAGCACACGTTTAATGGGGCACCAGCCAAAGCAAAGGCCAGGGCCAGTAGTGGACGTGGTGGAGCTGAATGGCGAGCCAGTGAAGGGCCCAAGGATCCCTCCTGTATGTGGCGAACAGGTCATCCGTGTCCCCACGTCCATCAACCATTGCACTGCTGGGGCCCAGGCTGCCAGGATTTCGGCCTTGCCTTCGGAGCCCGGCCACATAGGCAGCCTTGCACCGGAGGCGGGGACGTGTAGACAGCAAAAATTTGGAAACTGGCAGTGTTTCCTCGATTTCCCTGGCATCGGCCTTTTTGAGCGGCTTGCTTTTTTTCCTGGTAGGATAGGGCCCTGACGGAGAAAGGCAGGATTACGTGTGCAGGAAAGGTGTGTGTTGAGAGGGTGACGACGTTGAGACCACGTTGGGATCTTTAGTCCCAGGAAAGGCCCCTGGCGGGTGTGGGTCAATGTTCTCTACCCATCCCCCTTGGCGGGGGGAGGTTTTCACCATACAAAGCAGCAGCGCAATTATTCGTCGCCGGAGAGGTTGCATCTGCCCACAAGCTCCACCTGGCCAGGGTCCGCCCCTACTGTATTGCGCGTGTCAGTCAACAGAAGCTAAGACCTTCCAGAGAGACTACCTGCTATTCTGTCCCCACGGGGAAGCAGTACAGCCAGAAGCCTCCCCCGTTCCATCTCTAGGCTCTCTCTCAGGCCCCTCATACTTGTGATGTGTCTCAGGGGTAGAATGAAGAGATTCCTCTGAGTGAACACATACGTGAGAGGCCACAGATGCTGAGGAAGGGCGCCTTGCCTAGTGATATCCTAGCGTAAGTGGAAAAGAGGTACCTGCCTGCTGTCCCAGTGTGTCGAACGTGTTCACATCAGGGGTTGCCTACTGTGAAGTTATTCCCTGGGTGCCCTGGATTTTGTGGCCAAAGACGCAAGGGGCCGTTGTCTGTCCATGGGTAAAATGGAGGGCTCTGCGGAACTGGCCGGTTAGGCTGGACCTCTCCTATTGGCTGAGTGTTTGTGACTCGTCCCCGTCCGAAGTTCCGCCCAGCCTTCCGGTGGCTGTCACCATGGTGATTGGGAAAGAAGCCTTAGGCCCCACACTCAGCCCTCACCTGGCCTACCTGGCCTCTTTCCCCTCATCTAGACCGCTGTGTAGATGAAAGAAAGGATGTCGGCCAGTGAGCACGTGTCCTGATTTCCTTGGAAGGATTAGGTTCCTTGCCTGGGCAGAAGACAGACAAGGTCAGCCTGAGCCTAGACACCTAGTGACCTGTGACACTGCAGCCAGTGATAGATGTTGATGTCCACGCTCAGGTATCCGCAGGTGGCGGATTCAGTGTGGTGGCAGGAGAAGTGGAAGTAGAGATGACACACTCACGAGGGCACAGGCCAAAGGTCAGGGAAAATAGCTGAGGTCGTGGAGCTCTAGCGGAGCCAGTCTAGGGCCCAGGCCTCCCTGCTGTACGAGGCAAAGAGGTGATCCATATGCCGCCATCCGTAGATTCTGGACGGCTGGGGCCCTGGATGCCCGGATTTCGGCCTCGTCTACCGAGAAGTGACACACATGCAGTGTGCCACCGGAGGCTGTGGAGCAGCAGAGGGCAAAATCTTGAAAATGGGGGCTTCAGTTGACTTGGCCTGTGCTCTCCTTTGGCTGAGTGACATCGTGTGTTTCCTAGCAGGTGAAGACATTCGTGGAGAGAGGCGGTTTCCATGCGTGCAGGCAAAGTGTGTGCTGAGATGATGAGTTGCAGGGGAGACCAGGGTGGACTCTCCAGACCCAGAATAGGCCTCTGGCAGGTATGTGTCAATGTTTTCTGCCCATGGCACTCAGCCGGTTATTTGCATAGAATGTTAGGAGCGGAATTAGTAGTCTCCGGAGAGGCTGCCACTTGTCAGCGAGCTTCACCTGGCCAGGTCCCACGGTGATGTCAAGCTTCACCTGGCCAGGTCCGCCCGTGATGTAGCTCCCCAATCAATCACTACTCTCTAGACCTTCCAGATAGACTCCCAGAACTTCTGTCCCCATGGGCAAGCAGTAGAGCCAGAGGCCTTCCCCCTTTGCTCTTTGGTCTCTAGGCCCTCTGTCAGGCACTCCAAGGTGTGAAGTGACAAGGGGGAGAAGGAAGAGATTTCAGAGAACGAAGACAAGCAGAGAGAGAGAGAGAGAGGCAAGAGATGCTGAGTGGGGATGCCTTGCCTACTGATATCCTCAGGAAAGTGGGAAAGAGGTACCTGGCGTGCTCTGCCAATGCCCTGAAGCAGTCCGCACCAGGGGCTCCCTTGTGCCTGCGTAGCCTTTCCCGGGGCGTGCTCAAATCCTGTGGCCACTAGGGGTCATAGGTCCCAATGGAGGGCCCTGTGTCATCTGCCTGGCGGGCCGGATCTCTGCCATTGGCTCAGTCTTGTCACCAGGCCCATCCCAAGCTCCGCCCACTCTTGCGGTGGGGGGACTGTCTCTATGGTGATGGCAAAGAAGCCTCAGCCCCGCCCACCTGGCCTTGACTTCACCTACCTGGCCCTCTGACCCTCACTCAGACCTCTGTGTTGATAAAAATCAATGTCCGCCAGTGCCCAGGTGTCAGCATCTGGGATAAAGGATTCGGGACCTTGCCTGGGGCAGAAGGCAGCCTAGGTCAGCGGGTAGCTGGAAGTCTAGTGACTTGTGACACTGCTGCCAGTGACAAATGGTGACTCCCACACTCACATATCCCCTGGTGGCAGAATGCTAGTGATGGGTGGAGAAAGATCGCTCCGGAGCACACGTTTAATGGGGCACCAGCCAAAGCAAAGGCCAGGGCCAGTAGTGGACGTCGTGGAGCTGAATGGCGAGCCAGTGAAGGGCCCAAGGATCCCTCCTGTATGTGGCGAACAGGTCATCCGTGTCCCCACGTCCATCAACCATTGCACTGCTGGGGCCCAGGCTGCCAGGATTTCGGCCTTGCCTTCGGAGCCCGGCCACATAGGCAGCCTTGCACCGGAGGCGGGGACGTGTAGACAGCAAAAATTTGGAAACTGGCAGTGTTTCCTCGATTTCCCTGGCATCGGCCTTTTTGAGCGGCTTGCTTTTTTTCCTGGTAGGATAGGGCCCTGACGGAGAAAGGCAGGATTACGTGTGCAGGAAAGGTGTGTGTTGAGAGGGTGACGACGTTGAGACCACGTTGGGATCTTTAGTCCCAGGAAAGGCCCCTGGCGGGTGTGGGTCAATGTTCTCTACCCATCCCCCTTGGCGGGGGGAGGTTTTCACCATACAAAGCAGCAGCGCAATTATTCGTCGCCGGAGAGGTTGCATCTGCCCACATGCTCCACCTGGCCAGGGTCCGCCCCTACTGTATTGCGCGTGTCAGTCAACAGAAGCTAAGACCTTCCAGAGAGACTACCTGCTATTCTGTCCCCACGGGGAAGCAGTACAGCCAGAAGCCTCCCCCGTTCCATCTCTAGGCTCTCTCTCAGGCCCCTCATACTTGTGATGTGTCTCAGGGGTAGAATGAAGAGATTCCTCTGAGTGAACACATACGTGAGAGGCCACAGATGCTGAGGAAGGGCGCCTTGCCTAGTGATATCCTAGCGTAAGTGGAAAAGAGGTACCTGCCTGCTGTCCCAGTGTGTCGAACGTGTTCACATCAGGGGTTGCCTACTGTGAAGTTATTCCCTGGGTGCCCTGGATTTTGTGGCCAAAGACGCAAGGGGCCGTTGTCTGTCCATGGGTAAAATGGAGGGCTCTGCGGAACTGGCCGGTTAGGCTGGACCTCTCCTATTGGCTGAGTGTTTGTGACTCGTCCCCGTCCGAAGTTCCGCCCAGCCTTCCGGTGGCTGTCACCATGGTGATTGGGAAAGAAGCCTTAGGCCCCACACTCAGCCCTCACCTGGCCTACCTGGCCTCTTTCCCCTCATCTAGACCGCTGTGTGGATGAAAGAAAGGATGTCGGCCAGTGAGCACGTGTCCTGATTTCCTTGGAAGGATTAGGTTCCTTGCCTGGGCAGAAGACAGCCAAGGTCAGCCTGAGCCTAGACACCTAGTGACCTGTGACACTGCAGCCAGTGATAGATGTTGATGTCCACGCTCAGGTATCCGCAGGTGGCGCATTCAGTGTGGTGGGAAGAGAAGTGGAAGTAGAGATGACACAATCACGAGGGCACAGGCCAAAGGTCAGGGAAAATAGCTGAGGTCGTGGAGCTCTAGCGGAGCCAGTCTAGGGCCCAGGCCTCCCTGCTGTACGAGGCAAAGAGGTGATCCATATGCCGCCATCCGTAGATTCTGGACGGCTGGGGCCCTGGATGCCCGGATTTCGGCCTCGTCTACCGAGAAGTGACGCACATGCAGTGTGCCACCGGAGGCTGTGGAGCAGCAGAGGGCAAAATCTTGAAAATGGGGGCTTCAGTTGACTTGGCCTGTGCTCTCCTTTGGCTGAGTGACATCGTGTGTTTCCTAGCAGGTGAAGACATTCGTGGAGAGAGGCGGTTTCCATGCGTGCAGGCAAAGTGTGTGCTGAGATGATGAGTTGCAGGGGAGACCAGGGTGGACTCTCCAGACCCAGAATAGGCCTCTGGCAGGTATGTGTCAATGTTTTCTGCCCATGGCACTCAGCCGGTTATTTGCATAGAATGTTAGGAGCGGAATTAGTAGTCTCCGGAGAGGCTGCCACTTGTCAGCGAGCTTCACCTGGCCAGGTCCCACGGTGATGTCAAGCTTCACCTGGCCAGGTCCGCCCGTGATGTAGCTCCCCAATCAATCACTACTCTCTAGACCTTCCAGATAGACTCCCAGAACTTCTGTCCCCATGGGCAAGCAGTAGAGCCAGAGGCCTTCCCCCTTTGCTCTTTGGTCTCTAGGCCCTCTGTCAGGCACTCCAAGGTGTGAAGTGACAAGGGGGAGAAGGAAGAGATTTCAGAGAACGAAGACAAGCAGAGAGAGACAGAGAGAGGCAAGAGATGCTGAGTGGGGATGCCTTGCCTACTGATATCCTCAGGAAAGTGGGAAAGAGGTACCTGGCGTGCTCTGCCAATGCCCTGAAGCAGTCCGCACCAGGGGCTCCCTTGTGCCTGCGTAGCCTTTCCCGGGGCGTGCTCAAATCCTGTGGCCACTAGGGGTCATAGGTCACAATGGAGGGCCCTGTGTCATCTGCCTAGCGGGCCGGATCTCTGCCATTGGCTCAGTCTTGTCACCAGGCCCATCCCAAGCTCCGCCCACTCTTGCGGTGGGGGGACTGTCTCTATGGTGATGGCAAAGAAGCCTCAGCCCCGCCCACCTGGCCTTCACTTCACCTACCTGGCCCTCTGACCCTCACTCAGACCTCTGTGTTGATAAAAATCAATGTCCGCCAGTGCCCAGGTGTCAGCATCTGGGATAAAGGATTCGGGACCTTGCCTGGGGCAGAAGGCAGCCTAGGTCAGCAGGTAGCTGGAAGTCTAGTGACTTGTGACACTGCTGCCAGTGACAAATGGTGACTCCCACACTCAGATATCCCCTGGTGGCAGAATGCTAGTGATGGGTGGAGAAAGATCGCTCCGGAGCACACGTTTAATGGGGCACCAGCCAAAGCAAAGGCCAGGGCCAGTAGTGGACGTCGTGGAGCTGAATGGCGAGCCAGTGAAGGGCCCAAGGATCCCTCCTGTATGTGGCGAACAGGTCATCCGTGTCCCCACGTCCATCAACCATTGCACTGCTGGGGCCCAGGCTGCCAGGATTTCGGCCTTGCCTTCGGAGCCCGGCCACATAGGCAGCCTTGCACCGGAGGCGGGGACGTGTAGACAGCAAAAATTTGGAAACTGGCAGTGTTTCCTCGATTTCCCTGGCATCGGCCTTTTTGAGCGGCTTGCTTTTTTTCCTGGTAGGATAGGGCCCTGACGGAGAAAGGCAGGATTACGTGTGCAGGAATGGTGTGTGTTGAGAGGGTGACGACGTTGAGACCACGTTGGGATCTTTAGTCCCAGGAAAGGCCCCTGGCGGGTGTGGGTCAATGTTCTCTACCCATCCCCCTTGGCGGGGGGAGGTTTTCACCATACAAAGCAGCAGCGCAATTATTCGTCGCCGGAGAGGTTGCATCTGCCCACAAGCTCCCCCTGGCCAGGGTCCGCCCCTACTGTATTGCGCGTGTCAGTCAACAGAAGCTAAGACCTTCCAGAGAGACTACCTGCTATTCTGTCCCCACGGGGAAGCAGTACAGCCAGAAGCCTCCCCCGTTCCATCTCTAGGCTCTCTCTCAGGCCCCTCATACTTGTGATGTGTCTCAGGGGTAGAATGAAGAGATTCCTCTGAGTGAACACATACGTGAGAGGCCACAGATGCTGAGGAAGGGCGCCTTGCCTAGTGATATCCTAGCGTAAGTGGAAAAGAGGTACCTGCCTGCTGTCCCAGTGTGTCGAACGTGTTCACATCAGGGGTTGCCTACTGTGAAGTTATTCCCTGGGTGCCCTGGATTTTGTGGCCAAAGACGCAAGGGGCCGTTGTCTGTCCATGGGTAAAATGGAGGGCTCTGCGGAACTGGCCGGTTAGGCTGGACCTCTCCTATTGGCTGAGTGTTTGTGACTCGTCCCCGTCCGAAGTTCCGCCCAGCCTTCCGGTGGCTGTCACCATAGTGATTGGGAAAGAAGCCTTAGGCCCCACACTCAGCCCTCACCTGGCCTACCTGGCCTCTTTCCCCTCATCTAGACCGCTGTGTGGATGAAAGAAAGGATGTCGGCCAGTCAGCACGTGTCCTGATTTCCTTGGAAGGATTAGGTTCCTTGCCTGGGCAGAAGACAGCCAAGGTCAGCCTGAGCCTAGACACCTAGTGACCTGTGACACTGCAGCCAGTGATAGATGTTGATGTCCACGCTCAGGTATCCGCAGGTGGCGGATTCAGTGTGGTGGGAAGAGAAGTGGAAGTAGAGATGACACACTCACGAGGGCACAGGCCAAAGGTCAGGGAAAATAGCTGAGGTCGTGGAGCTCTAGCGGAGCCAGTCTAGGGCCCAGGCCTCCCTGCTGTACGAGGCAAAGAGGTGATCCATATGCCGCCATCCGTAGATTCTGGACGGCTGGGGCCCTGGATGCCCGGATTTCGGCCTCGTCTACCGAGAAGTGACGCACATGCAGTGTGCCACCGGAGGCTGTGGAGCAGCAGAGGGCAAAATCTTGAAAATGGGGGCTTCAGTTGACTTGGCCTGTGCTCTCCTTTGGCTGAGTGACATCGTGTGTTTCCTAGCAGGTGAAGACATTCGTGGAGAGAGGCGGTTTCCATGCGTGCAGGCAAAGTGTGTGCTGAGATGATGAGTTGCAGGGGAGACCAGGGTGGACTCTCCAGACCCAGAATAGGCCTCTGGCAGGTATGTGTCAATGTTTTCTGCCCATGGCACTCAGCCGGTTATTTGCATAGAATGTTAGGAGCGGAATTAGTAGTCTCCGGAGAGGCTGCCACTTGTCAGCGAGCTTCACCTGGCCAGGTCCCACGGTGATGTCAAGCTTCACCTGGCCAGGTCCGCCCGTGATGTAGCTCCCCAATCAATCACTACTCTCTAGACCTTCCAGATAGACTCCCAGAACTTCTGTCCCCATGGGCAAGCAGTAGAGCCAGAGGCCTTCCCCCTTTGCTCTTTGGTCTCTAGGCCCTCTGTCAGGCACTCCAAGGTGTGAAGTGACAAGGGGGAGAAGGAAGAGATTTCAGAGAACGAAGACAAGCAGAGAGAGAGAGAGAGAGGCAAGAGATGCTGAGTGGGGATGCCTTGCCTACTGATATCCTCAGGAAAGTGGGAAAGAGGTACCTGGCGTGCTCTGCCAATGCCCTGAAGCAGTCCGCACCAGGGGCTCCCTTGTGCCTGCGTAGCCTTTCCCGGGGCGTGCTCAAATCCTGTGGCCACTAGGGGTCATAGGTCACAATGGAGGGCCCTGTGTCATCTGCCTGGCGGGCCGGATCTCTGCCATTGGCTCAGTCTTGTCACCAGGCCCATCCCAAGCTCCGCCCACTCTTGCGGTGGGGGGACTGTCTCTATGGTGATGGCAAAGAAGCCTCAGCCCCGCCCACCTGGCCTTGACTTCACCTACCTGGCCCTCTGACCCTCACTCAGACCTCTGTGTTGATAAAAATCAATGTCCGCCAGTGCCCAGGTGTCAGCATCTGGGATAAAGGATTCGGGACCTTGCCTGGGGCAGAAGGCAGCCTAGGTCAGCGGGTAGCTGGAAGTCTAGTGACTTGTGACACTGCTGCCAGTGACAAATGGTGACTCCCACACTCACATATCCCCTGGTGGCAGAATGCTAGTGATGGGTGGAGAAAGATCGCTCCGGAGCACACGTTTAATGGGGCACCAGCCAAAGCAAAGGCCAGGGCCAGTAGTGGACGTCGTGGAGCTGAATGGCGAGCCAGTGAAGGGCCCAAGGATCCCTCCTGTATGTGGCGAACAGGTCATCCGTGTCCCCACGACCATCAACCATTGCACTGCTGGGGCCCAGGCTGCCAGGATTTCGGCCTTGCCTTCGGAGCCCGGCCACATAGGCAGCCTTGCACCGGAGGCGGGGACGTGTAGACAGCAAAAATTTGGAAACTGGCAGTGTTTCCTCGATTTCCCTGGCATGGGCCTCTTTGAGCGGCTTGCTTTTTTTCCTGGTAGGATAGGGCCCTGACGGAGAAAGGCAGGATTACGTGTGCAGGAAAGGTGTGTGTTGAGAGGGTGACGACGTTGAGACCACGTTGGGATCTTTAGTCCCAGGAAAGGCCCCTGGCGGGTGTGGGTCAATGTTCTCTACCCATCCCCCTTGGCGGGGGGAGGTTTTCACCATACAAAGCAGCAGCGCAATTATTCGTCGCCGGAGAGGTTGCATCTGCCCACAAGCTCCCCCTGGCCAGGGTCCGCCCCTACTGTATTGCGCGTGTCAGTCAACAGAAGCTAAGACCTTCCAGAGAGACTACCTGCTATTCTGTCCCCACGGGGAAGCAGTACAGCCAGAAGCCTCCCCCGTTCCATCTCTAGGCTCTCTCTCAGGCCCCTCATACTTGTGATGTGTCTCAGGGGTAGAATGAAGAGATTCCTCTGAGTGAACACATACGTGAGAGGCCACAGATGCTGAGGAAGGGCGCCTTGCCTAGTGATATCCTAGCGTAAGTGGAAAAGAGGTACCTGCCTGCTGTCCCAGTGTGTCGAACGTGTTCACATCAGGGGTTGCCTACTGTGAAGTTATTCCCTGGGTGCCCTGGATTTTGTGGCCAAAGACGCAAGGGGCCGTTGTCTGTCCATGGGTAAAATGGAGGGCTCTGCGGAACTGGCCGGTTAGGCTGGACCTCTCCTATTGGCTGAGTGTTTGTGACTCGTCCCCGTCCGAAGTTCCGCCCAGCCTTCCGGTGGCTGTCACCATGGTGATTGGGAAAGAAGCCTTAGGCCCCACACTCAGCCCTCACCTGGCCTACCTGGCCTCTTTCCCCTCATCTAGACCGCTGCGTGGATGAAAGTAAAGATGTCGGCCAGTGAGCACGTGTCCTGATTTCCTTGGAAGGATTAGGTTCCTTGCCTGGGCAGAAGACAGCCAAGGTCAGCCTGAGCCTAGACACCTAGTGACCTGTGACACTGCAGCCAGTGATAGATGTTGATGTCCACGCTCAGGTATCCGCAGGTGGCGGATTCAGTGTGGTGGGAAGAGAAGTGGAAGTAGAGATGACACACTCACGAGGGCACAGGCCAAAGGTCAGGGAAAATAGCTGAGGTCGTGGAGCTCTAGCGGAGCCAGTCTAGGGCCCAGGCCTCCCTGCTGTACGAGGCAAAGAGGTGATCCATATGCCGCCATCCGTAGATTCTGGACGGCTGGGGCCCTGGATGCCCGGATTTCGGCCTCGTCTACCGAGAAGTGACGCACATGCAGTGTGCCACCGGAGGCTGTGGAGCAGCAGAGGGCAAAATCTTGAAAATGGGGGCTTCAGTTGACTTGGCCTGTGCTCTCCTTTGGCTGAGTGACATCGTGTGTTTCCTAGCAGGTGAAGACATTCGTGGAGAGAGGCGGTTTCCATGCGTGCAGGCAAAGTGTGTGCTGAGATGATGAGTTGCAGGGGAGACCAGAGTGGACTCTCCAGACCCAGAATAGGCCTCTGGCAGGTATGTGTCAATGTTTTCTGCCCATGGCACTCAGCCGGTTATTTGCATAGAATGTTAGGAGCGGAATTAGTAGTCTCCGGAGAGGCTGCCACTTGTCAGCGAGCTTCACCTGGCCAGGTCCCACGGTGATGTCAAGCTTCACCTGGCCAGGTCCGCCCGTGATGTAGCTCCCCAATCAATCACTACTCTCTAGACCTTCCAGATAGACTCCCAGAACTTCTGTCCCCATGGGCAAGCAGTAGAGCCAGAGGCCTTCCCCCTTTGCTCTTTGGTCTCTAGGCCCTCTGTCAGGCACTCCAAGGTGTGAAGTGACAAGGGGGAGAAGGAAGAGATTTCAGAGAACGAAGACAAGCAGAGAGAGAGAGAGAGAGGCAAGAGATGCTGAGTGGGGATGCCTTGCCTACTGATATCCTCAGGAAAGTGGGAAAGAGGTACCTGGCGTGCTCTGCCAATGCCCTGAAGCAGTCCGCACCAGGGGCTCCCTTGTGCCTGCGTAGCCTTTCCCGGGGCGTGCTCAAATCCTGTGGCCACTAGGGGTCATAGGTCACAATGGAGGGCCCTGTGTCATCTGCCTGGCGGGCCGGATCTCTGCCATTGGCTCAGTCTTGTCACCAGGCCCATCCCAAGCTCCGCCCACTCTTGCGGTGGGGGGACTGTCTCTATGGTGATGGCAAAGAAGCCTCAGCCCCGCCCACCTGGCCTTCACTTCACCTACCTGGCCCTCTGACCCTCACTCAGACCTCTGTGTTGATAAAAATCAATGTCCGCCAGTGCCCAGGTGTCAGCATCTGGGATAAAGGATTCGGGACCTTGCCTGGGGCAGAAGGCAGCCTAGGTCAGCGGGTAGCTGGAAGTCTAGTGACTTGTGACACTGCTGCCAGTGACAAATGGTGACTCCCACACTCACATATCCCCTGGTGGCAGAATGCTAGTGATGGGTGGAGAAAGATCGCTCCGGAGCACACGTTTAATGGGGCACCAGCCAAAGCAAAGGCCAGGGCCAGTAGTGGACGTCGTGGAGCTGAATGGCGAGCCAGTGAAGGGCCCAAGGATCCCTCCTGTATGTGGCGAACAGGTCATCCGTGTCCCCACGTCCATCAACCATTGCACTGCTGGGGCCCAGGCTGCCAGGATTTCGGCCTTGCCTTCGGAGCCCGGCCACATAGGCAGCCTTGCACCGGAGGCGGGGACGTGTAGACAGCAAAAATTTGGAAACTGGCAGTGTTTCCTCGATTTCCCTGGCATCGGCCTCTTTGAGCGGCTTGCTTTTTTTCCTGGTAGCATAGGGCCCTGACGGAGAAAGGCAGGATTACGTGTGCAGGAAAGGTGTGTGTTGAGAGGGTGACGACGTTGAGACCACGTTGGGATCTTTAGTCCCAGGAAAGGCCCCTGGCGGGTGTGGGTCAATGTTCTCTACCCATCCCCCTTGGCGGGGGGAGGTTTTCACCATACAAAGCAGCAGCGCAATTATTCGTCGCCGGAGAGGTTGCATCTGCCCACAAGCTCCCCCTGGCCAGGGTCCGCCCCTACTGTATTGCGCGTGTCAGTCAACAGAAGCTAAGACCTTCCAGAGAGACTACCTGCTATTCTGTCCCCACGGGGAAGCAGTACAGCCAGAAGCCTCCCCCGTTCCATCTCTAGGCTCTCTCTCAGGCCCCTCATACTTGTGATGTGTCTCAGGGGTAGAATGAAGAGATTCCTCTGAGTGAACACATACGTGAGAGGCCACAGATGCTGAGGAAGGGCGCCTTGCCTAGTGATATCCTAGCGTAAGTGGAAAAGAGGTACCTGCCTGCTGTCCCAGTGTGTCGAACGTGTTCACATCAGGGGTTGCCTACTGTGAAGTTATTCCCTGGGTGCCCTGGATTTTGTGGCCAAAGACGCAAGGGGCCGTTGTCTGTCCATGGGTAAAATGGAGGGCTCTGCGGAACTGGCCGGTTAGGCTGGACCTCTCCTATTGGCTGAGTGTTTGTGACTCGTCCCCGTCCGAAGTTCCGCCCAGCCTTCCGGTGGCTGTCACCATAGTGATTGGGAAAGAAGCCTTAGGCCCCACACTCAGCCCTCCCCTGGCCTACCTGGCCTCTTTCCCCTCATCTAGACCGCTGTGTGGATGAAAGAAAGGATGTCGGCCAGTGAGCACGTGTCCTGATTTCCTTGGAAGGATTAGGTTCCTTGCCTGGGCAGAAGACAGCCAAGGTCAGCCTGAGCCTAGACACCTAGTGACCTGTGACACTGCAGCCAGTGATAGATGTTGATGTCCACGCTCAGGTATCCGCAGGTGGCGGATTCAGTGTGGTGGGAAGAGAAGTGGAAGTAGAGATGACACACTCACGAGGGCACAGGCCAAAGGTCAGGGAAAATAGCTGAGGTCGTGGAGCTCTAGCGGAGCCAGTCTAGGGCCCAGGCCTCCCTGCTGTACGAGGCAAAGAGGTGATCCATATGCCGCCATCCGTAGATTCTGGACGGCTGGGGCCCTGGATGCCCGGATTTCGGCCTCGTCTACCGAGAAGTGACGCACATGCAGTGTGCCACCGGAGGCTGTGGAGCAGCAGAGGGCAAAATCTTGAAAATGGGGGCTTCAGTTGACTTGGCCTGTGCTCTCCTTTGGCTGAGTGACATCGTGTGTTTCCTAGCAGGTGAAGACATTCGTGGAGAGAGGCGGTTTCCATGCGTGCAGGCAAAGTGTGTGCTGAGATGATGAGTTGCAGGGGAGACCAGGGTGGACTCTCCAGACCCAGAATAGGCCTCTGGCAGGTATGTGTCAATGTTTTCTGCCCATGGCACTCAGCCGGTTATTTGCATAGAATGTTAGGAGCGGAATTAGTAGTCTCCGGAGAGGCTGCCACTTGTCAGCGAGCTTCACCTGGCCAGGTCCCACGGTGATGTCAAGCTTCACCTGGCCAGGTCCGCCCGTGATGTAGCTCCCCAATCAATCACTACTCTCTAGACCTTCCAGATAGACTCCCAGAACTTCTGTCCCCATGGGCAAGCAGTAGAGCCAGAGGCCTTCCCCCTTTGCTCTTTGGTCTCTAGGCCCTCTGTCAGGCACTCCAAGGTGTGAAGTGACAAGGGGGAGAAGGAAGAGATTTCAGAGAACGAAGACAAGCAGAGAGAGAGAGAGAGAGGCAAGAGATGCTGAGTGGGGATGCCTTGCCTACTGATATCCTCAGGAAAGTGGGAAAGAGGTACCTGGCGTGCTCTGCCAATGCCCTGAAGCAGTCCGCACCAGGGGCTCCCTTGTGCCTGCGTAGCCTTTCCCGGGGCGTGCTCAAATCCTGTGGCCACTAGGGGTCATAGGTCACAATGGAGGGCCCTGTGTCATCTGCCTGGCGGGCCGGATCTCTGCCATTGGCTCAGTCTTGTCACCAGGCCCATCCCAAGCTCCGCCCACTCTTGCGGTGGGGGGACTGTCTCTATGGTGATGGCAAAGAAGCCTCAGCCCCGCCCACCTGGCCTTCACTTCACCTACCTGGCCCTCTGACCCTCACTCAGACCTCTGTGTTGATAAAAATCAATGTCCGCCAGTGCCCAGGTGTCAGCATCTGGGATAAAGGATTCGGGACCTTGCCTGGGGCAGAAGGCAGCCTAGGTCAGCGGGTAGCTGGAAGTCTAGTGACTTGTGACACTGCTGCCAGTGACAAATGGTGACTCCCACACTCACATATCCCCTGGTGGCAGAATGCTAGTGATGGGTGGAGAAAGATCGCTCCGGAGCACACGTTTAATGGGGCACCAGCCAAAGCAAAGGCCAGGGCCAGTAGTGGACGTCGTGGAGCTGAATGGCGAGCCAGTGAAGGGCCCAAGGATCCCTCCTGTATGTGGCGAACAGGTCATCCGTGTCCCCACGACCATCAACCATTGCACTGCTGGGGCCCAGGCTGCCAGGATTTCGGCCTTGCCTTCGGAGCCCGGCCACATAGGCAGCCTTGCACCGGAGGCGGGGACGTGTAGACAGCAAAAATTTGGAAACTGGCAGTGTTTCCTCGATTTCCCTGGCATGGGCCTCTTTGAGCGGCTTGCTTTTTTTCCTGGTAGGATAGGGCCCTGACGGAGAAAGGCAGGATTACGTGTGCAGGAAAGGTGTGTGTTGAGAGGGTGACGACGTTGAGACCACGTTGGGATCTTTAGTCCCAGGAAAGGCCCCTGGCGGGTGTGGGTCAATGTTCTCTACCCATCCCCCTTGGCGGGGGGAGGTTTTCACCATACAAAGCAGCAGCGCAATTATTCGTCGCCGGAGAGGTTGCATCTGCCCACAAGCTCCCCCTGGCCAGGGTCCGCCCCTACTGTATTGCGCGTGTCAGTCAACAGAAGCTAAGACCTTCCAGAGAGACTACCTGCTATTCTGTCCCCACGGGGAAGCAGTACAGCCAGAAGCCTCCCCCGTTCCATCTCTAGGCTCTCTCTCAGGCCCCTCATACTTGTGATGTGTCTCAGGGGTAGAATGAAGAGATTCCTCTGAGTGAACACATACGTGAGAGGCCACAGATGCTGAGGAAGGGCGCCTTGCCTAGTGATATCCTAGCGTAAGTGGAAAAGAGGTACCTGCCTGCTGTCCCAGTGTGTCGAACGTGAATACTATCTCTCTATGCTACTGTGAAGTTATTCCCTGGGTGCCCTGGATTTTGTGGCCAAAGACGCAAGGGGCCGTTGTCTGTCCATGGGTAAAATGGAGGGCTCTGCGGAACTGGCCGGTTAGGCTGGACCTCTCCTATTGGCTGAGTGTTTGTGACTCGTCCCCGTCCGAAGTTCCGCCCAGCCTTCCGGTGGCTGTCACCATGGTGATTGGGAAAGAAGCCTTAGGCCCCACACTCAGCCCTCACCTGGCCTACCTGGCCTCTTTCCCCTCATCTAGACCGCTGCGTGGATGAAAGTAAAGATGTCGGCCAGTGAGCACGTGTCCTGATTTCCTTGGAAGGATTAGGTTCCTTGCCTGGGCAGAAGACAGCCAAGGTCAGCCTGAGCCTAGACACCTAGTGACCTGTGACACTGCAGCCAGTGATAGATGTTGATGTCCACGCTCAGGTATCCGCAGGTGGCGGATTCAGTGTGGTGGGAAGAGAAGTGGAAGTAGAGATGACACAATCACGAGGGCACAGGCCAAAGGTCAGGGAAAATAGCTGAGGTCGTGGAGCTCTAGCGGAGCCAGTCTAGGGCCCAGGCCTCCCTGCTGTACGAGGCAAAGAGGTGATCCATATGCCGCCATCCGTAGATTCTGGACGGCTGGGGCCCTGGATGCCCGGATTTCGGCCTCGTCTACCGAGAAGTGACGCACATGCAGTGTGCCACCGGAGGCTGTGGAGCAGCAGAGGGCAAAATCTTGAAAAGGGGGCTTCAGTTGACTTGGCCTGTGCTCTCCTTTGGCTGAGTGACATCGTGTGTTTCCTAGCAGGTGAAGACATTCGTGGAGAGAGGCGGTTTCCATGCGTGCAGGCAAAGTGTGTGCTGAGATGATGAGTTGCAGGGGAGACCAGAGTGGACTCTCCAGACCCAGAATAGGCCTCTGGCAGGTATGTGTCAATGTTTTCTGCCCATGGCACTCAGCCGGTTATTTGCATAGAATGTTAGGAGCGGAATTAGTAGTCTCCGGAGAGGCTGCCACTTGTCAGCGAGCTTCACCTGGCCAGGTCCCACGGTGATGTCAAGCTTCACCTGGCCAGGTCCGCCCGTGATGTAGCTCCCCAATCAATCACTACTCTCTAGACCTTCCAGATAGACTCCCAGAACTTCTGTCCCCATGGGCAAGCAGTAGAGCCAGAGGCCTTTCCCCTTTGCTCTTTGGTCTCTAGGCCCTCTGTCAGGCACTCCAAGGTGTGAAGTGACAAGGGGGAGAAGGAAGAGATTTCAGAGAACGAAGACAAGCAGAGAGAGACAGAGAGAGGCAAGAGATGCTGAGTGGGGATGCCTTGCCTACTGATATCCTCAGGAAAGTGGGAAAGAGGTACCTGGCGTGCTCTGCCAATGCCCTGAAGCAGTCCGCACCAGGGGCTCCCTTGTGCCTGCGTAGCCTTTCCCGGGGCGTGCTCAAATCCTGTGGCCACTAGGGGTCATAGGTCCCAATGGAGGGCCCTGTGTCATCTGCCTGGCGGGCCGGATCTCTGCCATTGGCTCAGTCTTGTCACCAGGCCCATCCCAAGCTCCGCCCACTCTTGCGGTGGGGGGACTGTCTCTATGGTGATGGCAAAGAAGCCTCAGCCCCGCCCACCTGGCCTTGACTTCACCTACCTGGCCCTCTGACCCTCACTCAGACCTCTGTGTTGATAAAAATCAATGTCCGCCAGTGCCCAGGTATCAGCATCTGGGATAAAGGATTCGGGACCTTGCCTGGGGCAGAAGGCAGCCTAGGTCAGCGGGTAGCTGGAAGTCTAGTGACTTGTGACACTGCTGCCAGTGACAAATGGTGACTCCCACACTCACATATCCCCTGGTGGCAGAATGCTAGTGATGGGTGGAGAAAGATCGCTCCGGAGCACACGTTTAATGGGGCACCAGCCAAAGCAAAGGCCAGGGCCAGTAGTGGACGTCGTGGAGCTGAATGGCGAGCCAGTGAAGGGCCCAAGGATCCCTCCTGTATGTGGCGAACAGGTCATCCGTGTCCCCACGTCCATCAACCATTGCACTGCTGGGGCCCAGGCTGCCAGGATTTCGGCCTTGCCTTCGGAGCCCGGCCACATAGGCAGCCTTGCACCGGAGGCGGGGACGTGTAGACAGCAAAAATTTGGAAACTGGCAGTGTTTCCTCGATTTCCCTGGCATCGGCCTCTTTGAGCGGCTTGCTTTTTTTCCTGGTAGGATAGGGCCCTGACGGAGAAAGGCAGGATTACGTGTGCAGGAAAGGTGTGTGTTGAGAGGGTGACGACGTTGAGACCACGTTGGGATCTTTAGTCCCAGGAAAGGCCCCTGGCGGGTGTGGGTCAATGTTCTCTACCCATCCCCCTTGGCGGGGGGAGGTTTTCACCATACAAAGCAGCAGCGCAATTATTCGTCGCCGGAGAGGTTGCATCTGCCCACAAGCTCCCCCTGGCCAGGGTCCGCCCCTACTGTATTGCGCGTGTCAGTCGACAGAAGCTAAGACCTTCCAGAGAGACTACCTGCTATTCTGTCCCCACGGGGAAGCAGTACAGCCAGAAGCCTCCCCCGTTCCATCTCTAGGCTCTCTCTCAGGCCCCTCATACTTGTGATGTGTCTCAGGGGTAGAATGAAGAGATTCCTCTGAGTGAACACATACGTGAGAGGCCACAGATGCTGAGGAAGGGCGCCTTGCCTAGTGATATCCTAGCGTAAGTGGAAAAGAGGTACCTGCCTGCTGTCCCAGTGTGTCGAACGTGTTCACATCAGGGGTTGCCTACTGTGAAGTTATTCCCTGGGTGCCCTGGATTTTGTGGCCAAAGACGCAAGGGGCCGTTGTCTGTCCATGGGTAAAATGGAGGGCTCTGCGGAACTGGCCGGTTAGGCTGGACCTCTCCTATTGGCTGAGTGTTTGTGACTCGTCCCCGTCCGAAGTTCCGCCCAGCCTTCCGGTGGCTGTCACCATAGTGATTGGGAAAGAAGCCTTAGGCCCCACACTCAGCCCTCACCTGGCCTACCTGGCCTCTTTCCCCTCATCTAGACCGCTGTGTAGATGAAAGAAAGGATGTCGGCCAGTGAGCACGTGTCCTGATTTCCTTGGAAGGATTAGGTTCCTTGCCTGGGCAGAAGACAGCCAAGGTCAGCCTGAGCCTAGACACCTAGTGACCTGTGACACTGCAGCCAGTGATAGATGTTGATGTCCACGCTCAGGTATCCGCAGGTGGCGGATTCAGTGTGGTGGGAAGAGAAGTGGAAGTAGAGATGACACACTCACGAGGGCACAGGCCAAAGGTCAGGGAAAATAGCTGAGGTCGTGGAGCTCTAGCGGAGCCAGTCTAGGGCCCAGGCCTCCCTGCTGTACGAGGCAAAGAGGTGATCCATATGCCGCCATCCGTAGATTCTGGACGGCTGGGGCCCTGGATGCCCGGATTTCGGCCTCGTCTACCGAGAAGTGACGCACATGCAGTGTGCCACCGGAGGCTGTGGAGCAGCAGAGGGCAAAATCTTGAAAATGGGGGCTTCAGTTGACTTGGCCTGTGCTCTCCTTTGGCTGAGTGACATCGTGTGTTTCCTAGCAGGTGAAGACATTCGTGGAGAGAGGCGGTTTCCATGCGTGCAGGCAAAGTGTGTGCTGAGATGATGAGTTGCAGGGGAGACCAGGGTGGACTCTCCAGACCCAGAATAGGCCTCTGGCAGGTATGTGTCAATGTTTTCTGCCCATGGCACTCAGCCGGTTATTTGCATAGAATGTTAGGAGCGGAATTAGTAGTCTCCGGAGAGGCTGCCACTTGTCAGCGAGCTTCACCTGGCCAGGTCCCACGGTGATGTCAAGCTTCACCTGGCCAGGTCCGCCCGTGATGTAGCTCCCCAATCAATCACTACTCTCTAGACCTTCCAGATAGACTCCCAGAACTTCTGTCCCCATGGGCAAGCAGTAGAGCCAGAGGCCTTCCCCCTTTGCTCTTTGGTCTCTAGGCCCTCTGTCAGGCACTCCAAGGTGTGAAGTGACAAGGGGGAGAAGGAAGAGATTTCAGAGAACGAAGACAAGCAGAGAGAGACAGAGAGAGGCAAGAGATGCTGAGTGGGGATGCCTTGCCTACTGATATCCTCAGGAAAGTGGGAAAGAGGTACCTGGCGTGCTCTGCCAATGCCCTGAAGCAGTCCGCACCAGGGGCTCCCTTGTGCCTGCGTAGCCTTTCCCGGGGCGTGCTCAAATCCTGTGGCCACTAGGGGTCATAGGTCACAATGGAGGGCCCTGTGTCATCTGCCTGGCGGGCCGGATCTCTGCCATTGGCTCAGTCTTGTCACCAGGCCCATCCCAAGCTCCGCCCACTCTTGCGGTGGGGGGACTGTCTCTATGGTGATGGCAAAGAAGCCTCAGCCCCGCCCACCTGGCCTTCACTTCACCTACCTGGCCCTCTGACCCTCACTCAGACCTCTGTGTTGATAAAAATCAATGTCCGCCAGTGCCCAGGTGTCAGCATCTGGGATAAAGGATTCGGGACCTTGCCTGGGGCAGAAGGCAGCCTAGGTCAGCGGGTAGCTGGAAGTCTAGTGACTTGTGACACTGCTGCCAGTGACAAATGGTGACTCCCACACTCACATATCCCCTGGTGGCAGAATGCTAGTGATGGGTGGAGAAAGATCGCTCCGGAGCACACGTTTAATGGGGCACCAGCCAAAGCAAAGGCCAGGGCCAGTAGTGGACGTCGTGGAGCTGAATGGCGAGCCAGTGAAGGGCCCAAGGATCCCTCCTGTATGTGGCGAACAGGTCATCCGTGTCCCCACGACCATCAACCATTGCACTGCTGGGGCCCAGGCTGCCAGGATTTCGGCCTTGCCTTCGGAGCCCGGCCACATAGGCAGCCTTGCACCGGAGGCGGGGACGTGTAGACAGCAAAAATTTGGAAACTGGCAGTGTTTCCTCGATTTCCCTGGCATGGGCCTCTTTGAGCGGCTTGCTTTTTTTCCTGGTAGGATAGGGCCCTGACGGAGAAAGGCAGGATTACGTGTGCAGGAAAGGTGTGTGTTGAGAGGGTGACGACGTTGAGACCACGTTGGGATCTTTAGTCCCAGGAAAGGCCCCTGGCGGGTGTGGGTCAATGTTCTCTACCCATCCCCCTTGGCGGGGGGAGGTTTTCACCATACAAAGCAGCAGCGCAATTATTCGTCGCCGGAGAGGTTGCATCTGCCCACAAGCTCCCCCTGGCCAGGGTCCGCCCCTACTGTATTGCGCGTGTCAGTCAACAGAAGCTAAGACCTTCCAGAGAGACTACCTGCTATTCTGTCCCCACGGGGAAGCAGTACAGCCAGAAGCCTCCCCCGTTCCATCTCTAGGCTCTCTCTCAGGCCCCTCATACTTGTGATGTGTCTCAGGGGTAGAATGAAGAGATTCCTCTGAGTGAACACATACGTGAGAGGCCACAGATGCTGAGGAAGGGCGCCTTGCCTAGTGATATCCTAGCGTAAGTGGAAAAGAGGTACCTGCCTGCTGTCCCAGTGTGTCGAACGTGTTCACATCAGGGGTTGCCTACTGTGAAGTTATTCCCTGGGTGCCCTGGATTTTGTGGCCAAAGACGCAAGGGGCCGTTGTCTGTCCATGGGTAAAATGGAGGGCTCTGCGGAACTGGCCGGTTAGGCTGGACCTCTCCTATTGGCTGAGTGTTTGTGACTCGTCCCCGTCCGAAGTTCCGCCCAGCCTTCCGGTGGCTGTCACCATGGTGATTGGGAAAGAAGCCTTAGGCCCCACACTCAGCCCTCACCTGGCCTACCTGGCCTCTTTCCCCTCATCTAGACCGCTGCGTGGATGAAAGTAAAGATGTCGGCCAGTGAGCACGTGTCCTGATTTCCTTGGAAGGATTAGGTTCCTTGCCTGGGCAGAAGACAGCCAAGGTCAGCCTGAGCCTAGACACCTAGTGACCTGTGACACTGCAGCCAGTGATAGATGTTGATGTCCACGCTCAGGTATCCGCAGGTGGCGGATTCAGTGTGGTGGGAAGAGAAGTGGAAGTAGAGATGACACAATCACGAGGGCACAGGCCAAAGGTCAGGGAAAATAGCTGAGGTCGTGGAGCTCTAGCGGAGCCAGTCTAGGGCCCAGGCCTCCCTGCTGTACGAGGCAAAGAGGTGATCCATATGCCGCCATCCGTAGATTCTGGACGGCTGGGGCCCTGGATGCCCGGATTTCGGCCTCGTCTACCGAGAAGTGACGCACATGCAGTGTGCCACCGGAGGCTGTGGAGCAGCAGAGGGCAAAATCTTGAAAAGGGGGCTTCAGTTGACTTGGCCTGTGCTCTCCTTTGGCTGAGTGACATCGTGTGTTTCCTAGCAGGTGAAGACATTCGTGGAGAGAGGCGGTTTCCATGCGTGCAGGCAAAGTGTGTGCTGAGATGATGAGTTGCAGGGGAGACCAGAGTGGACTCTCCAGACCCAGAATAGGCCTCTGGCAGGTATGTGTCAATGTTTTCTGCCCATGGCACTCAGCCGGTTATTTGCATAGAATGTTAGGAGCGGAATTAGTAGTCTCCGGAGAGGCTGCCACTTGTCAGCGAGCTTCACCTGGCCAGGTCCCACGGTGATGTCAAGCTTCACCTGGCCAGGTCCGCCCGTGATGTAGCTCCCCAATCAATCACTACTCTCTAGACCTTCCAGATAGACTCCCAGAACTTCTGTCCCCATGGGCAAGCAGTAGAGCCAGAGGCCTTTCCCCTTTGCTCTTTGGTCTCTAGGCCCTCTGTCAGGCACTCCAAGGTGTGAAGTGACAAGGGGGAGAAGGAAGAGATTTCAGAGAACGAAGACAAGCAGAGAGAGACAGAGAGAGGCAAGAGATGCTGAGTGGGGATGCCTTGCCTACTGATATCCTCAGGAAAGTGGGAAAGAGGTACCTGGCGTGCTCTGCCAATGCCCTGAAGCAGTCCGCACCAGGGGCTCCCTTGTGCCTGCGTAGCCTTTCCCGGGGCGTGCTCAAATCCTGTGGCCACTAGGGGTCATAGGTCCCAATGGAGGGCCCTGTGTCATCTGCCTGGCGGGCCGGATCTCTGCCATTGGCTCAGTCTTGTCACCAGGCCCATCCCAAGCTCCGCCCACTCTTGCGGTGGGGGGACTGTCTCTATGGTGATGGCAAAGAAGCCTCAGCCCCGCCCACCTGGCCTTGACTTCACCTACCTGGCCCTCTGACCCTCACTCAGACCTCTGTGTTGATAAAAATCAATGTCCGCCAGTGCCCAGGTATCAGCATCTGGGATAAAGGATTCGGGACCTTGCCTGGGGCAGAAGGCAGCCTAGGTCAGCGGGTAGCTGGAAGTCTAGTGACTTGTGACACTGCTGCCAGTGACAAATGGTGACTCCCACACTCACATATCCCCTGGTGGCAGAATGCTAGTGATGGGTGGAGAAAGATCGCTCCGGAGCACACGTTTAATGGGGCACCAGCCAAAGCAAAGGCCAGGGCCAGTAGTGGACGTCGTGGAGCTGAATGGCGAGCCAGTGAAGGGCCCAAGGATCCCTCCTGTATGTGGCGAACAGGTCATCCGTGTCCCCACGTCCATCAACCATTGCACTGCTGGGGCCCAGGCTGCCAGGATTTCGGCCTTGCCTTCGGAGCCCGGCCACATAGGCAGCCTTGCACCGGAGGCGGGGACGTGTAGACAGCAAAAATTTGGAAACTGGCAGTGTTTCCTCGATTTCCCTGGCATCGGCCTCTTTGAGCGGCTTGCTTTTTTTCCTGGTAGGATAGGGCCCTGACGGAGAAAGGCAGGATTACGTGTGCAGGAAAGGTGTGTGTTGAGAGGGTGACGACGTTGAGACCACGTTGGGATCTTTAGTCCCAGGAAAGGCCCCTGGCGGGTGTGGGTCAATGTTCTCTACCCATCCCCCTTGGCGGGGGGAGGTTTTCACCATACAAAGCAGCAGCGCAATTATTCGTCGCCGGAGAGGTTGCATCTGCCCACAAGCTCCCCCTGGCCAGGGTCCGCCCCTACTGTATTGCGCGTGTCAGTCGACAGAAGCTAAGACCTTCCAGAGAGACTACCTGCTATTCTGTCCCCACGGGGAAGCAGTACAGCCAGAAGCCTCCCCCGTTCCATCTCTAGGCTCTCTCTCAGGCCCCTCATACTTGTGATGTGTCTCAGGGGTAGAATGAAGAGATTCCTCTGAGTGAACACATACGTGAGAGGCCACAGATGCTGAGGAAGGGCGCCTTGCCTAGTGATATCCTAGCGTAAGTGGAAAAGAGGTACCTGCCTGCTGTCCCAGTGTGTCGAACGTGTTCACATCAGGGGTTGCCTACTGTGAAGTTATTCCCTGGGTGCCCTGGATTTTGTGGCCAAAGACGCAAGGGGCCGTTGTCTGTCCATGGGTAAAATGGAGGGCTCTGCGGAACTGGCCGGTTAGGCTGGACCTCTCCTATTGGCTGAGTGTTTGTGACTCGTCCCCGTCCGAAGTTCCGCCCAGCCTTCCGGTGGCTGTCACCATAGTGATTGGGAAAGAAGCCTTAGGCCCCACACTCAGCCCTCACCTGGCCTACCTGGCCTCTTTCCCCTCATCTAGACCGCTGTGTAGATGAAAGAAAGGATGTCGGCCAGTGAGCACGTGTCCTGATTTCCTTGGAAGGATTAGGTTCCTTGCCTGGGCAGAAGACAGCCAAGGTCAGCCTGAGCCTAGACACCTAGTGACCTGTGACACTGCAGCCAGTGATAGATGTTGATGTCCACGCTCAGGTATCCGCAGGTGGCGGATTCAGTGTGGTGGGAAGAGAAGTGGAAGTAGAGATGACACACTCACGAGGGCACAGGCCAAAGGTCAGGGAAAATAGCTGAGGTCGTGGAGCTCTAGCGGAGCCAGTCTAGGGCCCAGGCCTCCCTGCTGTACGAGGCAAAGAGGTGATCCATATGCCGCCATCCGTAGATTCTGGACGGCTGGGGCCCTGGATGCCCGGATTTCGGCCTCGTCTACCGAGAAGTGACGCACATGCAGTGTGCCACCGGAGGCTGTGGAGCAGCAGAGGGCAAAATCTTGAAAATGGGGGCTTCAGTTGACTTGGCCTGTGCTCTCCTTTGGCTGAGTGACATCGTGTGTTTCCTAGCAGGTGAAGACATTCGTGGAGAGAGGCGGTTTCCATGCGTGCAGGCAAAGTGTGTGCTGAGATGATGAGTTGCAGGGGAGACCAGGGTGGACTCTCCAGACCCAGAATAGGCCTCTGGCAGGTATGTGTCAATGTTTTCTGCCCATGGCACTCAGCCGGTTATTTGCATAGAATGTTAGGAGCGGAATTAGTAGTCTCCGGAGAGGCTGCCACTTGTCAGCGAGCTTCACCTGGCCAGGTCCCACGGTGATGTCAAGCTTCACCTGGCCAGGTCCGCCCGTGATGTAGCTCCCCAATCAATCACTACTCTCTAGACCTTCCAGATAGACTCCCAGAACTTCTGTCCCCATGGGCAAGCAGTAGAGCCAGAGGCCTTCCCCCTTTGCTCTTTGGTCTCTAGGCCCTCTGTCAGGCACTCCAAGGTGTGAAGTGACAAGGGGGAGAAGGAAGAGATTTCAGAGAACGAAGACAAGCAGAGAGAGACAGAGAGAGGCAAGAGATGCTGAGTGGGGATGCCTTGCCTACTGATATCCTCAGGAAAGTGGGAAAGAGGTACCTGGCGTGCTCTGCCAATGCCCTGAAGCAGTCCGCACCAGGGGCTCCCTTGTGCCTGCGTAGCCTTTCCCGGGGCGTGCTCAAATCCTGTGGCCACTAGGGGTCATAGGTCACAATGGAGGGCCCTGTGTCATCTGCCTGGCGGGCCGGATCTCTGCCATTGGCTCAGTCTTGTCACCAGGCCCATCCCAAGCTCCGCCCACTCTTGCGGTGGGGGGACTGTCTCTATGGTGATGGCAAAGAAGCCTCAGCCCCGCCCACCTGGCCTTCACTTCACCTACCTGGCCCTCTGACCCTCACTCAGACCTCTGTGTTGATAAAAATCAATGTCCGCCAGTGCCCAGGTGTCAGCATCTGGGATAAAGGATTCGGGACCTTGCCTGGGGCAGAAGGCAGCCTAGGTCAGCGGGTAGCTGGAAGTCTAGTGACTTGTGACACTGCTGCCAGTGACAAATGGTGACTCCCACACTCACATATCCCCTGGTGGCAGAATGCTAGTGATGGGTGGAGAAAGATCGCTCCGGAGCACACGTTTAATGGGGCACCAGCCAAAGCAAAGGCCAGGGCCAGTAGTGGACGTCGTGGAGCTGAATGGCGAGCCAGTGAAGGGCCCAAGGATCCCTCCTGTATGTGGCGAACAGGTCATCCGTGTCCCCACGACCATCAACCATTGCACTGCTGGGGCCCAGGCTGCCAGGATTTCGGCCTTGCCTTCGGAGCCCGGCCACATAGGCAGCCTTGCACCGGAGGCGGGGACGTGTAGACAGCAAAAATTTGGAAACTGGCAGTGTTTCCTCGATTTCCCTGGCATGGGCCTCTTTGAGCGGCTTGCTTTTTTTCCTGGTAGGATAGGGCCCTGACGGAGAAAGGCAGGATTACGTGTGCAGGAAAGGTGTGTGTTGAGAGGGTGACGACGTTGAGACCACGTTGGGATCTTTAGTCCCAGGAAAGGCCCCTGGCGGGTGTGGGTCAATGTTCTCTACCCATCCCCCTTGGCGGGGGGAGGTTTTCACCATACAAAGCAGCAGCGCAATTATTCGTCGCCGGAGAGGTTGCATCTGCCCACAAGCTCCCCCTGGCCAGGGTCCGCCCCTACTGTATTGCGCGTGTCAGTCAACAGAAGCTAAGACCTTCCAGAGAGACTACCTGCTATTCTGTCCCCACGGGGAAGCAGTACAGCCAGAAGCCTCCCCCGTTCCATCTCTAGGCTCTCTCTCAGGCCCCTCATACTTGTGATGTGTCTCAGGGGTAGAATGAAGAGATTCCTCTGAGTGAACACATACGTGAGAGGCCACAGATGCTGAGGAAGGGCGCCTTGCCTAGTGATATCCTAGCGTAAGTGGAAAAGAGGTACTTGCCTGCTGTCCCAGTGTGTCGAACGTGTTCACATCAGGGGTTGCCTACTGTGAAGTTATTCCCTGGGTGCCCTGGATTTTGTGGCCAAAGACGCAAGGGGCCGTTGTCTGTCCATGGGTAAAATGGAGGGCTCTGCGGAACTGGCCGGTTAGGCTGGACCTCTCCTATTGGCTGAGTGTTTGTGACTCGTCCCCGTCCGAAGTTCCGCCCAGCCTTCCGGTGGCTGTCACCATGGTGATTGGGAAAGAAGCCTTAGGCCCCACACTCAGCCCTCACCTGGCCTACCTGGCCTCTTTCCCCTCATCTAGACCGCTGCGTGGATGAAAGTAAGGATGTCGGCCAGTGAGCACGTGTCCTGATTTCCTTGGAAGGATTAGGTTCCTTGCCTGGGCAGAAGACAGCCAAGGTCAGCCTGAGCCTAGACACCTAGTGACCTGTGACACTGCAGCCAGTGATAGATGTTGATGTCCACGCTCAGGTACCCGCAGGTGGCGGATTCAGTGTGGTGGGAAGAGAAGTGGAAGTAGAGATGACACACTCACGAGGGCACAGGCCAAAGGTCAGGGAAAATAGCTGAGGTCGTGGAGCTCTAGCGGAGCCAGTCTAGGGCCCAGGCCTCCCTGCTGTACGAGGCAAAGAGGTGATCCATATGCCGCCATCCGTAGATTCTGGACGGCTGGGGCCCTGGATGCCCGGATTTCGGCCTCGTCTACCGAGAAGTGACGCACATGCAGTGTGCCACCGGAGGCTGTGGAGCAGCAGAGGGCAAAATCTTGAAAATGGGGGCTTCAGTTGACTTGGCCTGTGCTCTCCTTTGGCTGAGTGACATCGTGTGTTTCCTAGCAGGTGAAGACATTCGTGGAGAGAGGCGGTTTCCATGCGTGCAGGCAAAGTGTGTGCTGAGATGATGAGTTGTAGGGGAGACCAGAGTGGACTCTCCAGACCCAGAATAGGCCTCTGGCAGGTATGTGTCAATGTTTTCTGCACATGGCACTCAGCCGGTTATTTGCATAGAATGTTAGGAGCGGAATTAGTAGTCTCCGGAGAGGCTGCCACTTGTCAGCGAGCTTCACCTGGCCAGGTCCCACGGTGATGTCAAGCTTCACCTGGCCAGGTCCGCCCGTGATGTAGCTCCCCAATCAATCACTACTCTCTAGACCTTCCAGATAGACTCCCAGAACTTCTGTCCCCATGGGCAAGCAGTAGAGCCAGAGGCCTTCCCCCTTTGCTCTTTGGTCTCTAGGCCCTCTGTCAGGCACTCCAAGGTGTGAAGTGACAAGGGGGAGAAGGAAGAGATTTCAGAGAACGAAGACAAGCAGAGAGAGACAGAGAGAGGCAAGAGATGCTGAGTGGGGATGCCTTGCCTACTGATATCCTCAGGAAAGTGGGAAAGAGGTACCTGGCGTGCTCTGCCAATGCCCTGAAGCAGTCCGCACCAGGGGCTCCCTTGTGCCTGCGTAGCCTTTCCCGGGGCGTGCTCAAATCCTATGGCCACTAGGGGTCATAGGTCACAATGGAGGGCCCTGTGTCATCTGCCTGGCGGGCCGGATCTCTGCCATTGGCTCAGTCTTGTCACCAGGCCCATCCCAAGCTCCGCCCACCCTTGCGGTGGGGGGACTGTCTCTATGGTGATGGCAAAGAAGCCTCAGCCCCACCCACCTGGCCTTGACTTCACCTACCTGGCCCTCTGACCCTCACTCAGACCTCTGTGTTGATAAAAATCAATGTCCGCCAGTGCCCAGGTGTCAGCATCTGGGATAAAGGATTCGGGACCTTGCCTGGGGCAGAAGGCAGCCTAGGTCAGCGGGTAGCTGGAAGTCTAGTGACTTGTGACACTGCTGCCAGTGACAAATGGTGACTCCCACACTCACATATCCCCTGGTGGCAGAATGCTAGTGATGGGTGGAGAAACATCGCTCCGGAGCACACGTTTAATGGGGCACCAGCCAAAGCAAAGGCCAGGGCCAGTAGTGGACGTGGTGGAGCTGAATGGCGAGCCAGTGAAGGGCCCAAGGATCCCTCCTGTATGTGGCGAACAGGTCATCCGTGTCCCCACGTCCATCAACCATTGCACTGCTGGGGCCCAGGCTGCCAGGATTTCGGCCTTGCCTTCGGAGCCCGGCCACATAGGCAGCCTTGCACCGGAGGCGGGGACGTGTAGACAGCAAAAATTTGGAAACTGGCAGTGTTTCCTCGATTTCCCTGGCATCGGCCTCTTTGTGCGGCTTGCTTTTTTTCCTGGTAGGATAGGGCCCTGACGGAGAAAGGCAGGATTACGTGTGCAGGAAAGGTGTGTGTTGAGAGGGTGACGACGTTGAGACCACGTTGGGATCTTTAGTCCCAGGAAAGGCCCCTGGCGGGTGTGGGTCAATGTTCTCTACCCATCCCCCTTGGCGGGGGGAGGTTTTCACCATACAAAGCAGCAGCGCAATTATTCGTCGCCGGAGAGGTTGCATCTGCCCACAAGCTCCCCCTGGCCAGGGTCCGCCCCTACTGTATTGCGCGTGTCAGTCAACAGAAGCTAAGACCTTCCAGAGAGACTACCTGCTATTCTGTGCCCACGGGGAAGCAGTACAGCCAGAAGCCTCCCCCGTTCCATCTCTAGGCTCTCTCTCAGGCCCCTCATACTTGTGATGTGTCTCAGGGGTAGAATGAAGAGATTCCTCTGAGTGAACACATACGTGAGAGGCCACAGATGCTGAGGAAGGGCGCCTTGCCTAGTGATATCCTAGCGTAAGTGGAAAAGAGGTACCTGCCTGCTGTCCCAGTGTGTCGAACGTGTTCACATCAGGGGTTGCCTACTGTGAAGTTATTCCCTGGGTGCCCTGGATTTTGTGGCCAAAGACGCAAGGGGCCGTTGTCTGTCCATGGGTAAAATGGAGGGCTCTGCGGAACTGGCCGGTTAGGCTGGACCTCTCCTATTGGCTGAGTGTTTGTGACTCGTCCCCGTCCGAAGTTCCGCCCAGCCTTCCGGTGGCTGTCACCATAGTGATTGGGAAAGAAGCCTTAGGCCCCACACTCAGCCCTCACCTGGCCTACCTGGCCTCTTTCCCCTCATCTAGACCGCTGTGTGGATGAAAGAAAGGATGTCGGCCAGTGAGCACGTGTCCTCATTTCCTTGGAAGGATTAGGTTCCTTGCCTGGGCAGAAGACAGCCAAGGTCAGCCTGAGCCTAGACACCTAGTGACCTGTGACACTGCAGCCAGTGATAGATGTTGATGTCCACGCTCAGGTATCCGCAGGTGGCGGATTCAGTGTGGTGGGAAGAGAAGTGGAAGTAGAGATGACACAATCACGAGGGCACAGGCCAAAGGTCAGGGAAAATAGCTGAGGTCGTGGAGCTCTAGCGGAGCCAGTCTAGGGCCCAGGCCTCCCTGCTGTACGAGGCAAAGAGGTGATCCATATGCCGCCATCCGTAGATTCTGGACGGCTGGGGCCCTGGATGCCCGGATTTCGGCCTCGTCTACCGAGAAGTGACGCACATGCAGTGTGCCACCGGAGGCTGTGGAGCAGCAGAGGGCAAAATCTTGAAAATGGGGGCTTCAGTTGACTTGGCCTGTGCTCTCCTTTGGCTGAGTGACATCGTGTGTTTCCTAGCAGGTGAAGACATTCGTGGAGAGAGGCGGTTTCCATGCGTGCAGGCAAAGTGTGTGCTGAGATGATGAGTTGCAGGGGAGACCAGGGTGGACTCTCCAGACCCAGAATAGGCCTCTGGCAGGTATGTGTCAATGTTTTCTGCCCATGGCACTCAGCCGGTTATTTGCATAGAATGTTAGGAGCGGAATTAGTAGTCTCCGGAGAGGCTGCCACTTGTCAGCGAGCTTCACCTGGCCAGGTCCCACGGTGATGTCAAGCTTCACCTGGCCAGGTCCGCCCGTGATGTAGCTCCCCAATCAATCACTACTCTCTAGACCTTCCAGATAGACTCCCAGAACTTCTGTCCCCATGGGCAAGCAGTAGAGCCAGAGGCCTTCCCCCTTTGCTCTTTGGTCTCTAGGCCCTCTGTCAGGCACTCCAAGGTGTGAAGTGACAAGGGGGAGAAGGAAGAGATTTCAGAGAACGAAGACAAGCAGAGAGAGACAGAGAGAGGCAAGAGATGCTGAGTGGGGATGCCTTGCCTACTGATATCCTCAGGAAAGTGGGAAAGAGGTACCTGGCGTGCTCTGCCAATGCCCTGAAGCAGTCCGCACCAGGGGCTCCCTTGTGCCTGCGTAGCCTTTCCCGGGGCGTGCTCAAATCCTGTGGCCACTAGGGGTCATAGGTCACAATGGAGGGCCCTGTGTCATCTGCCTGGCGGGCCGGATCTCTGCCATTGGCTCAGTCTTGTCACCAGGCCCATCCCAAGCTCCGCCCACTCTTGCGGTGGGGGGACTGTCTCTATGGTGATGGCAAAGAAGCCTCAGCCCCACCCACCTGGCCTTCACTTCACCTACCTGGCCCTCTGACCCTCACTCAGACCTCTGTGTTGATAAAAATCAATGTCCGCCAGTGCCCAGGTGTCAGCATCTGGGATAAAGGATTCGGGACCTTGCCTGGGGCAGAAGGCAGCCTAGGTCAGCGGGTAGCTGGAAGTCTAGTGACTTGTGACACTGCTGCCAGTGACAAATGGTGACTCCCACACTCACATATCCCCTGGTGGCAGAATGCTAGTGATGGGTGGAGAAACATCGCTCCGGAGCACACGTTTAATGGGGCACCAGCCAAAGCAAAGGCCAGG
The DNA here is from genome assembly GCF_030014295.1 of Loxodonta africana. NCBI lineage: Eukaryota > Metazoa > Chordata > Mammalia > Proboscidea > Elephantidae > Loxodonta > Loxodonta africana. The sequence goes on along the minus strand of NW_026974875.1, from coordinate 370,373 downwards.
GACAGTAGTGGACGTGGTGGAGCTGAATGGCGAGCCAGTTAAGGGCCCAAGGATCCCTCCTGTATGTGGCGAACAGGTCATCCGTGTCCCCACGTCCATCAACCATTGGACTGCTGGGGCCCAAGCTGCCAGGATTTCGGCCTTGCCTTCGGAGCCCGGCCACATAGGCAGCCTTGCACCGGAGGCGGGGACGTGTAGACAGTAAAAATTTGGAAACTGGCAGTGTTTCCTCGATTTCCCTGGCATCGGCCTCTTTGAGCGGCTTGCTTTTTTTCCTGGTAGGATAGGGCCCTGACGGAGAAAGGCAGGATTACGTGTGCAGGAAAGGTGTGTGTTGAGAGGGTGACGACGTTGGGACCACGTTGGGATCTTTAGTCCCAGGAAAGGCCCCTGGCGGGTGTGGGTCAATGTTCTCTACCCATCCCCCTTGGCGGGGGGAGGTTTTCACCATACAAAGCAGCAGCGCAATTATTCGTCGCCGGAGAGGTTGCATCTGCCCACAAGCTCCACCTGGCCAGAGTCCGCCCCTACTGTATTGCGCGTGTCAGTCAACAGAAGCTAAGACCTTCCAGAGAGACTACCTGCTATTCTGTCCCCACGGGGAAGCAGTACAGCCAGAAGCCTCCCCCGTTCCATCTCTAGGCTCTCTCTCAGGCCCCTCATACTTGTGATGTGTCTCAGGGGTAGAATGAAGAGATTCCTCTGAGTGAACACATACGTGAGAGGCCACAGATGCTGAGGAAGGGCGCCTTGCCTAGTGATATCCTAGCGTAAGTGGAAAAGAGGTACCTGCCTGCTGTCCCAGTGTGTCGAACGTGTTCACATCAGGGGTTGCCTACTGTGAAGTTATTCCCTGGGTGCCCTGGATTTTGTGGCCAAAGACGCAAGGGGGCGTTGTCTGTCCATGGGTAAAATGGAGGGCTCTGCGGAACTGGCCGGTTAGGCTGGACCTCTCCTATTGGCTGAGTGTTTGTGACTCGTCCCCGTCCGAAGTTCCGCCCAGCCTTCCGGTGGCTGTCACCATGGTGATTGGGAAAGAAGCCTTAGGCCCCACACTCAGCCCTCACCTGGCCTACCTGGCCTCTTTCCCCTCATCTAGACCGCTGTGTGGATGAAAGAAAGGATGTCGGCCAGTGAGCACGTGTCCTGATTTCCTTGGAAGGATTAGGTTCCTTGCCTGGGCAGAAGACAGCCAAGGTCAGCCTGAGCCTAGACACCTAGTGACCTGTGACACTGCAGCCAGTGATAGATGTTGATGTCCACGCTCAGGTATCCGCAGGTGGCGGATTCAGTGTGGTGGGAAGAGAAGTGGAAGTAGAGATGACACACTCAGGAGGGCACAGGCCAAAGGTCAGGGAAAATAGCTGAGGTCGTGGAGCTCTAGCGGAGCCAGTCTAGGGCCCAGGCCTCCCTGCTGTACGAGGCAAAGAGGTGATCCATATGCCGCCATCCGTAGATTCTGGACGGCTGGGGCCCTGGATGCCCGGATTTCGGCCTCGTCTACCGAGAAGTGACGCACATGCAGTGTGCCACCGGAGGCTGTGGAGCAGCAGAGGGCAAAATCTTGAAAATGGGGGCTTCAGTTGACTTGGCCTGTGCTCTCCTTTGGCTGAGTGACATCGTGTGTTTCCTAGCAGGTGAAGACATTCGTGGAGAGAGGCGGTTTCCATGCGTGCAGGCAAAGTGTGTGCTGAGATGATGAGTTGCAGGGGAGACCAGGGTGGACTCTCCAGACCCAGAATAGGCCCCTGAGGTATGTGTCAATGTTTTCTGCCCATGGCACTCAGCCGGTTATTTGCATAGAATGTTAGGAGCGGAATTAGTAGTCTCCGGAGAGGCTGCCACTTGTCAGCGAGCTTCACCTGGCCAGGTCCCACGGTGATGTCAAGCTTCACCTGGCCAGGTCCGCCCGTGATGTAGCTCCCCAATCAATCACTACTCTCTAGACCTTCCAGATAGACTCCCAGAACTTCTCTCCCCACGGGCAAGCAATAGAGCCAGAGGCCTTCCCCCTTTGCTCTTTGGTCTCTAGGCCCTCTGTCAGGCACTCCAAGGTGTGAAGTGACAAGGGGGAGAAGGAAGAGATTTCAGAGAACGAAGACAAGCAGAGAGAGAGAGAGAGAGGCAAGAGATGCTGAGTGGGGATGCCTTGCCTACTGATATCCTCAGGAAAGTGGGAAAGAGGTACCTGGCGTGCTCTGCCAATGCCCTGAAGCAGTCCGCACCAGGGGCTCCCTTGTGCCTGCGTAGCCTTTCCCGGGGCGTGCTCAAATCCTGTGGCCACTAGGGGTCATAGGTCACAATGGAGGGCCCTGTGTCATCTGCCTGGCGGGCCGGATCTCTGCCATTGGCTCAGTCTTGTCACCAGGCCCATCCCAAGCTCCGCCCACTCTTGCGGTGGGGGGACTGTCTCTATGGTGATGGCAAAGAAGCCTCAGCCCCGCCCACCTGGCCTTCACTTCACCTACCTGGCCCTCTGACCCTCACTCAGACCTCTGTGTTGATAAAAATCAATGTCCGCCAGTGCCCAGGTGTCAGCATCTGGGATAAAGGATTCGGGACCTTGCCTGGGGCAGAAGGCAGCCTAGGTCAGCGGGTAGCTGGAAGTCTAGTGACTTGTGACACTGCTGCCAGTGACAAATGGTGACTCCCACACTCACATATCCCCTGGTGGCAGAATGCTAGTGATGGGTGGAGAAAGATTGCTCCGGAGCACACGTTTAATGGGGCACCAGCCAAAGCAAAGGCCAGGGCCAGTAGTGGACGTCGTGGAGCTGAATGGCGAGCCAGTGAAGGGCCCAAGGATCCCTCCTGTATGTGGCGAACAGGTCATCCGTGTCCCCACGTCCATCAACCATTGCACTGCTGGGGCCCAGGCTGCCAGGATTTCGGCCTTGCCTTCGGAGCCCGGCCACATAGGCAGCCTTGCACCGGAGGCGGGGACGTGTAGACAGCAAAAATTTGGAAACTGGCAGTGTTTCCTCGATTTCCCTGGCATCGGCCTCTTTGAGCGGCTTGCTTTTTTTCCTGGTAGCATAGGGCCCTGACGGAGAAAGGCGGGATTACGTGTGCAGGAAAGGTGTGTGTTGAGAGGGTGACGACGTTGAGACCACGTTGGGATCTTTAGTCCCAGGAAAGGCCCCTGGCGGGTGTGGGTCAATGTTCTCTACCCATCCCCCTTGGCGGGGGGAGGTTTTCACCATACAAAGCAGCAGCGCAATTATTCGTCGCCGGAGAGGTTGCATCTGCCCACAAGCTCCCCCTGGCCAGGGTCCGCCCCTACTGTATTGCGCGTGTCAGTCAACAGAAGCTAAGACCTTCCAGAGAGACTACCTGCTATTCTGTCCCCACGGGGAAGCAGTACAGCCAGAAGCCTCCCCCGTTCCATCTCTAGGCTCTCTCTCAGGCCCCTCATACTTGTGATGTGTCTCAGGGGTAGAATGAAGAGATTCCTCTGAGTGAACACATACGTGAGAGGCCACAGATGCTGAGGAAGGGCGCCTTGCCTAGTGATATCCTAGCGTAAGTGGAAAAGAGGTACCTGCCTGCTGTCCCAGTGTGTCGAACGTGTTCACATCATGGGTTGCCTACTGTGAAGTTATTCCCTGGGTGCCCTGGATTTTGTGGCCAAAGACGCAAGGGGCCGTTGTCTGTCCATGGGTAAAATGGAGGGCTCTGCGGAACTGGCCGGTTAGGCTGGACCTCTCCTATTGGCTGAGTGTTTGTGACTCGTCCCCGTCCGAAGTTCCGCCCAGCCTTCCGGTGGCTGTCACCATGGTGATTGGGAAAGAAGCCTTAGGCCCCACACTCAGCCCTCACCTGGCCTACCTGGCCTCTTTCCCCTCATCTAGACCGCTGTGTGGATGAAAGAAAGGATGTCGGCCAGTGAGCACGTGTCCTGATTTCCTTGGAAGGATTAGGTTCCTTGCCTGGGCAGAAGACAGCCAAGGTCAGCCTGAGTCTAGACACCTAGTGACCTGTGACACTGCAGCCAGTGATAGATGTTGATGTCCACGCTCAGGTATCCGCAGGTGGCGGATTCAGTGTGGTGGGAAGAGAAGTGGAAGTAGAGATGACACACTCACGAGGGCACGGTCCAAAGGTCAGGGAAAATAGCTGAGGTCGTGGAGCTCTAGCGGAGCCAGTCTAGGGCCCAGGCCTCCCTGCTGTACGAGGCAAAGAGGTGATCCATATGCCGCCATCCGTAGATTCTGGACGGCTGGGGCCCTGGATGCCCGGATTTCGGCCTCGTCTACCGAGAAGTGACGCACATGCAGTGTGCCACCGGAGGCTGTGGAGCAGCAGAGGGCAAAATCTTGAAAATGGGGGCTTCAGTTGACTTGGCCTGTGCTCTCCTTTGGCTGAGTGACATCGTGTGTTTCCTAGCAGGTGAAGACATTCGTGGAGAGAGGCGGTTTCCATGCGTGCAGGCAAAGTGTGTGCTGAGATGATGAGTTGCAGGGGAGACCAGGGTGGACTCTCCAGACCCAGAATAGGCCTCTGGCAGGTATGTGTCAATGTTTTCTGCCCATGGCACTCAGCCGGTTATTTGCATAGAATGTTAGGAGCGGAATTAGTAGTCTCCGGAGAGGCTGCCACTTGTCAGCGAGCTTCACCTGGCCAGGTCCCACGGTGATGTCAAGCTTCACCTGGCCAGGTCCGCCCGTGATGTAGCTCCCCAATCAATCACTACTCTCTAGACCTTCCAGATAGACTCCCAGAACTTCTGTCCCCATGGGCAAGCAGTAGAGCCAGAGGCCTTCCCCCTTTGCTCTTTGGTCTCTAGGCCCTCTGTCAGGCACTCCAAGGTGTGAAGTGACAAGGGGGAGAAGGAAGAGATTTCAGAGAACGAAGACAAGCAGAGAGAGAGGCAAGAGATGCTGAGTGGGGATGCCTTGCCTACTGATATCCTCAGGAAAGTGGGAAAGAGGTACCTGGCGTGCTCTGCCAATGCCCTGAAGCAGTCCGCACCAGGGGCTCCCTTGTGCCTGCGTAGCCTTTCCCGGGGCGTGCTCAAATCCTGTGGCCACTAGGGGTCATAGGTCACAATGGAGGGCCCTGTGTCATCTGCCTGGCGGGCCGGATCTCTGCCATTGGCTCAGTCTTGTCACCAGGCCCATCCCAAGCTCCGCCCACTCTTGCGGTGGGGGGACTGTCTCTATGGTGATGGCAAAGAAGCCTCAGCCCCACCCACCTGGCCTTCACTTCACCTACCTGGCCCTCTGACCCTCACTCAGACCTCTGTGTTGATAAAAATCAATGTCCGCCAGTGCCCAGGTGTCAGCATCTGGGATAAAGGATTCGGGACCTTGCCTGGGGCAGAAGGCAGCCTAGGTCAGCGGGTAGCTGGAAGTCTAGTGACTTGTGACACTGCTGCCAGTGACAAATGGTGACTCCCACACTCACATATCCCCTGGTGGCAGAATGCTAGTGATGGGTGGAGATAGATCGCTCCGGAGCACACGTTTAATGGGGCACCAGCCAAAGCAAAGGCCAGGGCCAGTAGTGGACGTCGTGGAGCTGAATGGCGAGCCAGTGAAGGGCCCAAGGATCCCTCCTGTATGTGGCGAACAGGTCATCCGTGTCCCCACGTCCATCAACCATTGCACTGCTGGGGCCCAGGCTGCCAGGATTTCGTCCTTGCCTTCGGAGCCCGGCCACATAGGCAGCCTTGCACCGGAGGCGGGGACGTGTAGACAGCAAAAATTTGGAAACTGGCAGTGTTTCCTCGATTTCCCTGGCATGGGCCTCTTTGAGCGGCTTGCTTTTTTTCCTGGTAGCATAGGGCCCTGACGGAGAAAGGCGGGATTACGTGTGCAGGAAAGGTGTGTGTTGAGAGGGTGACGACGTTGAGACCACGTTGGGATCTTTAGTCCCAGGAAAGGCCCCTGGCGGGTGTGGGTCAATGTTCTCTACCCATCCCCCTTGGCGGGGGGAGGTTTTCACCATACAAAGCAGCAGCGCAATTATTCGTCGCCGGAGAGGTTGCATCTGCCCACAAGCTCCCCCTGGCCAGGGTCCGCCCCTACTGTATTGCGCGTGTCAGTCAACAGAAGCTAAGACCTTCCAGAGAGACTACCTGCTATTCTGTCCCCACGGGGAAGCAGTACAGCCAGAAGCCTCCCCCGTTCCATCTCTAGGCTCTCTCTCAGGCCCCTCATACTTGTGATGTGTCTCAGGGGTAGAATGAAGAGATTCCTCTGAGTGAACACATACGTGAGAGGCCACAGATGCTGAGGAAGGGCGCCTTGCCTAGTGATATCCTAGCGTAAGTGGAAAAGAGGTACCTGCCTGCTGTCCCAGTGTGTCGAACGTGTTCACATCAGGGGTTGCCTACTGTGAAGTTATTCCCTGGGTGCCCTGGATTTTGTGGCCAAAGACGCAAGGGGCCGTTGTCTGTCCATGGGTAAAATGGAGGGCTCTGCGGAACTGGCCGGTTAGGCTGGACCTCTCCTATTGGCTGAGTGTTTGTGACTCGTCCCCGTCCGAAGTTCCGCCCAGCCTTCCGGTGGCTGTCAGCATGGTGATTGGGAAAGAAGCCTTAGGCCCCACACTCAGCCCTCACCTGGCCTACCTGGCCTCTTTCCCCTCATCTAGACCGCTGTGTGGATGAAAGAAAGGATGTCGGCCAGTGAGCACGTGTCCTGATTTCCTTGGAAGGATTAGGTTCCTTGCCTGGGCAGAAGACAGCCAAGGTCAGCCTGAGCCTAGACACCTAGTGACCTGTGACACTGCAGCCAGTGATAGATGTTGATGTCCACGCTCAGGTATCCGCAGGTGGCGGATTCAGTGTGGTGGGAAGAGAAGTGGAAGTAGAGATGACACACTCACGAGGGCACGGTCCAAAGGTCAGGGAAAATAGCTGAGGTCGTGGAGCTCTAGCGGAGCCAGTCTAGGGCCCAGGCCTCCCTGCTGTACGAGGCAAAGAGGTGATCCATATGCCGCCATCCGTAGATTCTGGACGGCTGGGGCCCTGGATGCCCGGATTTCGGCCTCGTCTACCGAGAAGTGACGCACATGCAGTGTGCCACCGGAGGCTGTGGAGCAGCAGAGGGCAAAATCTTGAAAATGGGGGCTTCAGTTGACTTGGCCTGTGCTCTCCTTTGGCTGAGTGACATCGTGTGTTTCCTAGCAGGTGAAGACATTCGTGGAGAGAGGCGGTTTCCATGCGTGCAGGCAAAGTGTGTGCTGAGATGATGAGTTGCAGGGGAGACCAGGGTGGACTCTCCAGACCCAGAATAGGCCTCTGGCAGGTATGTGTCAATGTTTTCTGCCCATGGCACTCAGCCGGTTATTTGCATAGAATGTTAGGAGCGGAATTAGTAGTCTCCGGAGAGGCTGCCACTTGTCAGCGAGCTTCACCTGGCCAGGTCCCACGGTGATGTCAAGCTTCACCTGGCCAGGTCCGCCCGTGATGTAGCTCCCCAATCAATCACAACTCTCTAAACCTTCCAGATAGACTCCCAGAACTTCTGTCCCCATGGGCAAGCAGTAGAGCCAGAGGCCTTCCCCCTTTGCTCTTTGGTCTCTAGGCCCTCTGTCAGGCACTCCAAGGTGTGAAGTGACAAGGGGGAGAAGGAAGAGATTTCAGAGAACGAAGACAAGCAGAGAGAGAGAGAGAGAGGCAAGAGATGCTGAGTGGGGATGCCTTGCCTACTGATATCCTCAGGAAAGTGGGAAAGAGGTACCTGGCGTGCTCTGCCAATGCCCTGAAGCAGTCCGCACCAGGGGCTCCCTTGTGCCTGCGTAGCCTTTCCCGGGGCGTGCTCAAATCCTGTGGCCACTAGGGGTCATAGGTCACAATGGAGGGCCCTGTGTCATCTGCCTGGCGGGCCGGATCTCTGCCATTGGCTCAGTCTTGTCACCAGGCCCATCCCAAGCTCCGCCCACTCTTGCGGTGGGGGGACTGTCTCTATGGTGATGGCAAAGAAGCCTCAGCCCCGCCCACCTGGCCTTCACTTCACCTACCTGGCCCTCTGACCCTCACTCAGACCTCTGTGTTGATAAAAATCAATGTCCGCCAGTGCCCAGGTGTCAGCATCTGGGATAAAGGATTCGGGACCTTGCCTGGGGCAGAAGGCAGCCTAGGTCAGCGGGTAGCTGGAAGTCTAGTGACTTGTGACACTGCTGCCAGTGACAAATGGTGACTCCCACACTCACATATCCCCTGGTGGCAGAATGCTAGTGATGGGTGGAGATAGATCGCTCCGGAGCACACGTTTAATGGGGCACCAGCCAAAGCAAAGGCCAGGGCCAGTAGTGGACGTCGTGGAGCTGAATGGCGAGCCAGTGAAGGGCCCAAGGATCCCTCCTGTATGTGGCGAACAGGTCATCCGTGTCCCCACGTCCATCAACCATTGCACTGCTGGGGCCCAGGCTGCCAGGATTTCGGCCTTGCCTTCGGAGCCCGGCCACATAGGCAGCCTTGCACCGGAGGCGGGGACGTGTAGACAGCAAAAATTTGGAAACTGGCAGTGTTTCCTCGATTTCCCTGGCATGGGCCTCTTTGAGCGGCTTGCTTTTTTTCCTGGTAGCATAGGGCCCTGACGGAGAAAGGCGGGATTACGTGTGCAGGAAAGGTGTGTGTTGAGAGGGTGACGACGTTGAGACCACGTTGGGATCTTTAGTCCCAGGAAAGGCCCCTGGCGGGTGTGGGTCAATGTTCTCTACCCATCCCCCTTGGCGGGGGGAGGTTTTCACCATACAAAGCAGCAGCGCAATTATTCGTCGCCGGAGAGGTTGCATCTGCCCACAAGCTCCCCCTGGCCAGGGTCCGCCCCTACTGTATTGCGCGTGTCAGTCAACAGAAGCTAAGACCTTCCAGAGAGACTACCTGCTATTCTGTCCCCACGGGGAAGCAGTACAGCCAGAAGCCTCCCCCGTTCCATCTCTAGGCTCTCTCTCAGGCCCCTCATACTTGTGATGTGTCTCAGGGGTAGAATGAAGAGATTCCTCTGAGTGAACACATACGTGAGAGGCCACAGATGCTGAGGAAGGGCGCCTTGCCTAGTGATATCCTAGCGTAAGTGGAAAAGAGGTACCTGCCTGCTGTCCCAGTGTGTCGAACGTGTTCACATCAGGGGTTGCCTACTGTGAAGTTATTCCCTGGGTGCCCTGGATTTTGTGGCCAAAGACGCAAGGGGCCGTTGTCTGTCCATGGGTAAAATGGAGGGCTCTGCGGAACTGGCCGGTTAGGCTGGACCTCTCCTATTGGCTGAGTGTTTGTGACTCGTCCCCGTCCGAAGTTCCGCCCAGCCTTCCGGTGGCTGTCACCATGGTGATTGGGAAAGAAGCCTTAGGCCCCACACTCAGCCCTCACCTGGCCTACCTGGCCTCTTTCCCCTCATCTAGACCGCTGTGTGGATGAAAGAAAGGATGTCGGCCAGTGAGCACGTGTCCTGATTTCCTTGGAAGGATTAGGTTCCTTGCCTGGGCAGAAGACAGCCAAGGTCAGCCTGAGCCTAGACACCTAGTGACCTGTGACACTGCAGCCAGTGATAGATGTTGATGTCCACGCTCAGGTATCCGCAGGTGGCGGATTCAGTGTGGTGGGAAGAGAAGTGGAAGTAGAGATGACACACTCACGAGGGCACGGTCCAAAGGTCAGGGAAAATAGCTGAGGTCGTGGAGCTCTAGCGGAGCCAGTCTAGGGCCCAGGCCTCCCTGCTGTACGAGGCAAAGAGGTGATCCATATGCCGCCATCCGTAGATTCTGGACGGCTGGGGCCCTGGATGCCCGGATTTCGGCCTCGTCTACCGAGAAGTGACGCACATGCAGTGTGCCACCGGAGGCTGTGGAGCAGCAGAGGGCAAAATCTTGAAAATGGGGGCTTCAGTTGACTTGGCCTGTGCTCTCCTTTGGCTGAGTGACATCGTGTGTTTCCTAGCAGGTGAAGACATTCGTGGAGAGAGGCGGTTTCCATGCGTGCAGGCAAAGTGTGTGCTGAGATGATGAGTTGCAGGGGAGACCAGGGTGGACTCTCCAGACCCAGAATAGGCCTCTGGCAGGTATGTGTCAATGTTTTCTGCCCATGGCACTCAGCCGGTTATTTGCATAGAATGTTAGGAGCGGAATTAGTAGTCTCCGGAGAGGCTGCCACTTGTCAGCGAGCTTCACCTGGCCAGGTCCCACGGTGATGTCAAGCTTCACCTGGCCAGGTCCGCCCGTGATGTAGCTCCCCAATCAATCACTACTCTCTAGACCTTCCAGATAGACTCCCAGAACTTCTCTCCCCATGGGCAAGCAGTAGAGCCAGAGGCCTTCCCCCTTTGCTCTTTGGTCTCTAGGCCCTCTGTCAGGCACTCCAAGGTGTGAAGTGACAAGGGGGAGAAGGAAGAGATTTCAGAGAACGAAGACAAGCAGAGAGAGAGGCAAGAGATGCTGAGTGGGGATGCCTTGCCTACTGATATCCTCAGGAAAGTGGGAAAGAGGTACCTGGCGTGCTCTGCCAATGCCCTGAAGCAGTCCGCACCAGGGGCTCCCTTGTGCCTGCGTAGCCTTTCCCGGGGCGTGCTCAAATCCTGTGGCCACTAGGGGTCATAGGTCACAATGGAGGGCCCTGTGTCATCTGCCTGGCGGGCCGGATCTCTGCCATTGGCTCAGTCTTGTCACCAGGCCCATCCCAAGCTCCGCCCACTCTTGCGGTGGGGGGACTGTCTCTATGGTGATGGCAAAGAAGCCTCAGCCCCACCCACCTGGCCTTCACTTCACCTACCTGGCCCTCTGACCCTCACTCAGACCTCTGTGTTGATAAAAATCAATGTCCGCCAGTGCCCAGGTGTCAGCATCTGGGATAAAGGATTCGGGACCTTGCCTGGGGCAGAAGGCAGCCTAGGTCAGCGGGTAGCTGGAAGTCTAGTGACTTGTGACACTGCTGCCAGTGACAAATGGTGACTCCCACACTCACATATCCCCTGGTGGCAGAATGCTAGTGATGGGTGGAGAAACATCGCTCCGGAGCACACGTTTAATGGGGCAGCAGCCAAAGCAAAGGCCAGGGACAGTAGTGGACGTGGTGGAGCTGAATGGCGAGCCAGTTAAGGGCCCAAGGATCCCTCCTGTATGTGGCGAACAGGTCATCCGTGTCCCCACGTCCATCAACCATTGGACTGCTGGGGCCCAAGCTGCCAGGATTTCGGCCTTGCCTTCGGAGCCCGGCCACATAGGCAGCCTTGCACCGGAGGCGGGGACGTGTAGACAGTAAAAATTTGGAAACTGGCAGTGTTTCCTCGATTTCCCTGGCATCGGCCTCTTTGAGCGGCTTGCTTTTTTTCCTGGTAGGATAGGGCCCTGACGGAGAAAGGCGGGATTACGTGTGCAGGAAAGGTGTGTGTTGAGAGGGTGACGACGTTGAGACCACGTTGGGATCTTTAGTCCCAGGAAAGGCCCCTGGCGGGTGTGGGTCAATGTTCTCTACCCATCCCCCTTGGCGGGGGGAGGTTTTCACCATACAAAGCAGCAGCGCAATTATTCGTCGCCGGAGAGGTTGCATCTGCCCACAAGCTCCCCCTGGCCAGGGTCCGCCCCTACTGTATTGCGCGTGTCAGTCAACAGAAGCTAAGACCTTCCAGAGAGACTACCTGCTATTCTGTCCCCACGGGGAAGCAGTACAGCCAGAAGCCTCCCCCGTTCCATCTCTAGGCTCTCTCTCAGGCCCCTCATACTTGTGATGTGTCTCAGGGGTAGAATGAAGAGATTCCTCTGAGTGAACACATACGTGAGAGGCCACAGATGCTGAGGAAGGGCGCCTTGCCTAGTGATATCCTAGCGTAAGTGGAAAAGAGGTACCTGCCTGCTGTCCCAGTGTGTCGAACGTGTTCACATCAGGGGTTGCCTACTGTGAAGTTATTCCCTGGGTGCCCTGGATTTTGTGGCCAAAGACGCAAGGGGCCGTTGTCTGTCCATGGGTAAAATGGAGGGCTCTGCGGAACTGGCCGGTTAGGCTGGACCTCTCCTATTGGCTGAGTGTTTGTGACTCGTCCCCGTCCGAAGTTCCGCCCAGCCTTCCGGTGGCTGTCAGCATGGTGATTGGGAAAGAAGCCTTAGGCCCCACACTCAGCCCTCACCTGGCCTACCTGGCCTCTTTCCCCTCATCTAGACCGCTGTGTGGATGAAAGAAAGGATGTCGGCCAGTGAGCACGTGTCCTGATTTCCTTGGAAGGATTAGGTTCCTTGCCTGGGCAGAAGACAGCCAAGGTCAGCCTGAGCCTAGACACCTAGTGACCTGTGACACTGCAGCCAGTGATAGATGTTGATGTCCACGCTCAGGTATCCGCAGGTGGCGGATTCAGTGTGGTGGGAAGAGAAGTGGAAGTAGAGATGACACACTCACGAGGGCACGGTCCAAAGGTCAGGGAAAATAGCTGAGGTCGTGGAGCTCTAGCGGAGCCAGTCTAGGGCCCAGGCCTCCCTGCTGTACGAGGCAAAGAGGTGATCCATATGCCGCCATCCGTAGATTCTGGACGGCTGGGGCCCTGGATGCCCGGATTTCGGCCTCGTCTACCGAGAAGTGACGCACATGCAGTGTGCCACCGGAGGCTGTGGAGCAGCAGAGGGCAAAATCTTGAAAATGGGGGCTTCAGTTGACTTGGCCTGTGCTCTCCTTTGGCTGAGTGACATCGTGTGTTTCCTAGCAGGTGAAGACATTCGTGGAGAGAGGCGGTTTCCATGCGTGCAGGCAAAGTGTGTGCTGAGATGATGAGTTGCAGGGGAGACCAGGGTGGACTCTCCAGACCCAGAATAGGCCTCTGGCAGGTATGTGTCAATGTTTTCTGCCCATGGCACTCAGCCGGTTATTTGCATAGAATGTTAGGAGCGGAATTAGTAGTCTCCGGAGAGGCTGCCACTTGTCAGCGAGCTTCACCTGGCCAGGTCCCACGGTGATGTCAAGCTTCACCTGGCCAGGTCCGCCCGTGATGTAGCTCCCCAATCAATCACAACTCTCTAAACCTTCCAGATAGACTCCCAGAACTTCTGTCCCCATGGGCAAGCAGTAGAGCCAGAGGCCTTCCCCCTTTGCTCTTTGGTCTCTAGGCCCTCTGTCAGGCACTCCAAGGTGTGAAGTGACAAGGGGGAGAAGGAAGAGATTTCAGAGAACGAAGACAAGCAGAGAGAGAGAGAGAGAGGCAAGAGATGCTGAGTGGGGATGCCTTGCCTACTGATATCCTCAGGAAAGTGGGAAAGAGGTACCTGGCGTGCTCTGCCAATGCCCTGAAGCAGTCCGCACCAGGGGCTCCCTTGTGCCTGCGTAGCCTTTCCCGGGGCGTGCTCAAATCCTGTGGCCACTAGGGGTCATAGGTCACAATGGAGGGCCCTGTGTCATCTGCCTGGCGGGCCGGATCTCTGCCATTGGCTCAGTCTTGTCACCAGGCCCATCCCAAGCTCCGCCCACTCTTGCGGTGGGGGGACTGTCTCTATGGTGATGGCAAAGAAGCCTCAGCCCCGCCCACCTGGCCTTCACTTCACCTACCTGGCCCTCTGACCCTCACTCAGACCTCTGTGTTGATAAAAATCAATGTCCGCCAGTGCCCAGGTGTCAGCATCTGGGATAAAGGATTCGGGACCTTGCCTGGGGCAGAAGGCAGCCTAGGTCAGCGGGTAGCTGGAAGTCTAGTGACTTGTGACACTGCTGCCAGTGACAAATGGTGACTCCCACACTCACATATCCCCTGGTGGCAGAATGCTAGTGATGGGTGGAGATAGATCGCTCCGGAGCACACGTTTAATGGGGCACCAGCCAAAGCAAAGGCCAGGGCCAGTAGTGGACGTCGTGGAGCTGAATGGCGAGCCAGTGAAGGGCCCAAGGATCCCTCCTGTATGTGGCGAACAGGTCATCCGTGTCCCCACGTCCATCAACCATTGCACTGCTGGGGCCCAGGCTGCCAGGATTTCGGCCTTGCCTTCGGAGCCCGGCCACATAGGCAGCCTTGCACCGGAGGCGGGGACGTGTAGACAGCAAAAATTTGGAAACTGGCAGTGTTTCCTCGATTTCCCTGGCATGGGCCTCTTTGAGCGGCTTGCTTTTTTTCCTGGTAGCATAGGGCCCTGACGGAGAAAGGCGGGATTACGTGTGCAGGAAAGGTGTGTGTTGAGAGGGTGACGACGTTGAGACCACGTTGGGATCTTTAGTCCCAGGAAAGGCCCCTGGCGGGTGTGGGTCAATGTTCTCTACCCATCCCCCTTGGCGGGGGGAGGTTTTCACCATACAAAGCAGCAGCGCAATTATTCGTCGCCGGAGAGGTTGCATCTGCCCACAAGCTCCCCCTGGCCAGGGTCCGCCCCTACTGTATTGCGCGTGTCAGTCAACAGAAGCTAAGACCTTCCAGAGAGACTACCTGCTATTCTGTCCCCACGGGGAAGCAGTACAGCCAGAAGCCTCCCCCGTTCCATCTCTAGGCTCTCTCTCAGGCCCCTCATACTTGTGATGTGTCTCAGGGGTAGAATGAAGAGATTCCTCTGAGTGAACACATACGTGAGAGGCCACAGATGCTGAGGAAGGGCGCCTTGCCTAGTGATATCCTAGCGTAAGTGGAAAAGAGGTACCTGCCTGCTGTCCCAGTGTGTCGAACGTGTTCACATCAGGGGTTGCCTACTGTGAAGTTATTCCCTGGGTGCCCTGGATTTTGTGGCCAAAGACGCAAGGGGCCGTTGTCTGTCCATGGGTAAAATGGAGGGCTCTGCGGAACTGGCCGGTTAGGCTGGACCTCTCCTATTGGCTGAGTGTTTGTGACTCGTCCCCGTCCGAAGTTCCGCCCAGCCTTCCGGTGGCTGTCACCATGGTGATTGGGAAAGAAGCCTTAGGCCCCACACTCAGCCCTCACCTGGCCTACCTGGCCTCTTTCCCCTCATCTAGACCGCTGTGTGGATGAAAGAAAGGATGTCGGCCAGTGAGCACGTGTCCTGATTTCCTTGGAAGGATTAGGTTCCTTGCCTGGGCAGAAGACAGCCAAGGTCAGCCTGAGCCTAGACACCTAGTGACCTGTGACACTGCAGCCAGTGATAGATGTTGATGTCCACGCTCAGGTATCCGCAGGTGGCGGATTCAGTGTGGTGGGAAGAGAAGTGGAAGTAGAGATGACACACTCACGAGGGCACGGTCCAAAGGTCAGGGAAAATAGCTGAGGTCGTGGAGCTCTAGCGGAGCCAGTCTAGGGCCCAGGCCTCCCTGCTGTACGAGGCAAAGAGGTGATCCATATGCCGCCATCCGTAGATTCTGGACGGCTGGGGCCCTGGATGCCCGGATTTCGGCCTCGTCTACCGAGAAGTGACGCACATGCAGTGTGCCACCGGAGGCTGTGGAGCAGCAGAGGGCAAAATCTTGAAAATGGGGGCTTCAGTTGACTTGGCCTGTGCTCTCCTTTGGCTGAGTGACATCGTGTGTTTCCTAGCAGGTGAAGACATTCGTGGAGAGAGGCGGTTTCCATGCGTGCAGGCAAAGTGTGTGCTGAGATGATGAGTTGCAGGGGAGACCAGGGTGGACTCTCCAGACCCAGAATAGGCCTCTGGCAGGTATGTGTCAATGTTTTCTGCCCATGGCACTCAGCCGGTTATTTGCATAGAATGTTAGGAGCGGAATTAGTAGTCTCCGGAGAGGCTGCCACTTGTCAGCGAGCTTCACCTGGCCAGGTCCCACGGTGATGTCAAGCTTCACCTGGCCAGGTCCGCCCGTGATGTAGCTCCCCAATCAATCACTACTCTCTAGACCTTCCAGATAGACTCCCAGAACTTCTCTCCCCATGGGCAAGCAGTAGAGCCAGAGGCCTTCCCCCTTTGCTCTTTGGTCTCTAGGCCCTCTGTCAGGCACTCCAAGGTGTGAAGTGACAAGGGGGAGAAGGAAGAGATTTCAGAGAACGAAGACAAGCAGAGAGAGAGGCAAGAGATGCTGAGTGGGGATGCCTTGCCTACTGATATCCTCAGGAAAGTGGGAAAGAGGTACCTGGCGTGCTCTGCCAATGCCCTGAAGCAGTCCGCACCAGGGGCTCCCTTGTGCCTGCGTAGCCTTTCCCGGGGCGTGCTCAAATCCTGTGGCCACTAGGGGTCATAGGTCACAATGGAGGGCCCTGTGTCATCTGCCTGGCGGGCCGGATCTCTGCCATTGGCTCAGTCTTGTCACCAGGCCCATCCCAAGCTCCGCCCACTCTTGCGGTGGGGGGACTGTCTCTATGGTGATGGCAAAGAAGCCTCAGCCCCACCCACCTGGCCTTCACTTCACCTACCTGGCCCTCTGACCCTCACTCAGACCTCTGTGTTGATAAAAATCAATGTCCGCCAGTGCCCAGGTGTCAGCATCTGGGATAAAGGATTCGGGACCTTGCCTGGGGCAGAAGGCAGCCTAGGTCAGCGGGTAGCTGGAAGTCTAGTGACTTGTGACACTGCTGCCAGTGACAAATGGTGACTCCCACACTCACATATCCCCTGGTGGCAGAATGCTAGTGATGGGTGGAGAAACATCGCTCCGGAGCACACGTTTAATGGGGCAGCAGCCAAAGCAAAGGCCAGGGACAGTAGTGGACGTGGTGGAGCTGAATGGCGAGCCAGTTAAGGGCCCAAGGATCCCTCCTGTATGTGGCGAACAGGTCATCCGTGTCCCCACGTCCATCAACCATTGGACTGCTGGGGCCCAAGCTGCCAGGATTTCGGCCTTGCCTTCGGAGCCCGGCCACATAGGCAGCCTTGCACCGGAGGCGGGGACGTGTAGACAGTAAAAATTTGGAAACTGGCAGTGTTTCCTCGATTTCCCTGGCATCGGCCTCTTTGAGCGGCTTGCTTTTTTTCCTGGTAGGATAGGGCCCTGACGGAGAAAGGCAGGATTACGTGTGCAGGAAAGGTGTGTGTTGAGAGGGTGACGACGTTGGGACCACGTTGGGATCTTTAGTCCCAGGAAAGGCCCCTGGCGGGTGTGGGTCAATGTTCTCTACCCATCCCCCTTGGCGGGGGGAGGTTTTCACCATACAAAGCAGCAGCGCAATTATTCGTCGCCGGAGAGGTTGCATCTGCCCACAAGCTCCCCCTGGCCAGGGTCCGCCCCTACTGTATTGCGCGTGTCAGTCAACAGAAGCTAAGACCTTCCAGAGAGACTACCTGCTATTCTGTCCCCACGGGGAAGCAGTACAGCCAGAAGCCTCCCCCGTTCCATCTCTAGGCTCTCTCTCAGGCCCCTCATACTTGTGATGTGTCTCAGGGGTAGAATGAAGAGATTCCTCTGAGTGAACACATACGTGAGAGGCCACAGATGCTGAGGAAGGGCGCCTTGCCTAGTGATATCCTAGCGTAAGTGGAAAAGAGGTACCTGCCTGCTGTCCCAGTGTGTCGAACGTGTTCACATCAGGGGTTGCCTACTGTGAAGTTATTCCCTGGGTGCCCTGGATTTTGTGGCCAAAGACGCAAGGGGCCGTTGTCTGTCCATGGGTAAAATGGAGGGCTCTGCGGAACTGGCCGGTTAGGCTGGACCTCTCCTATTGGCTGAGTGTTTGTGACTCGTCCCCGTCAGAAGTTCCGCCCAGCCTTCCGGTGGCTGTCACCATGGTGATTGGGAAAGAAGCCTTAGGCCCCACACTCAGCCCTCACCTGGCCTACCTGGCCTCTTTCCCCTCATCTACACCGCTGTGTAGATGAAAGAAAGGATGTCGGCCAGTGAGCACGTGTCCTGATTTCCTTGGAAGGATTAGGTTCCTTGCCTGGGCAGAAGACAGCCAAGGTCAGCCTGAGCCTAGACACCTAGTGACCTGTGACACTGCAGCCAGTGATAGATGTTGATGTCCACGCTCAGGTATCCGCAGGTGGCGCATTCAGTGTGGTGGGAGGAGAAGTGGAAGTAGAGATGACACACTCACGAGGGCACAGGCCAAAGGTCAGGGAAAATAGCTGAGGTCGTGGAGCTCTAGCGGAGCCAGTCTAGGGCCCAGGTCTCCCTGCTGTACGAGGCAAAGAGGTGATCCATATGCCGCCATCCGTAGATTCTGGACGGCTGGGGCCCTGGATGCCCGGATTTCGGCCTCGTCTACCGAGAAGTGACGCACATGCAGTGTGCCACCGGAGGCTGTGGAGCAGCAGAGGGCAAAATCTTGAAAATGGGGGCTTCAGTTGACTTGGCCTGTGCTCTCCTTTGGCTGAGTGACATCGTGTGTTTCCTAGCAGGTGAAGACATTCGTGGAGAGAGGCGGTTTCCATGCGTGCAGGCAAAGTGTGTGCTGAGATGATGAGTTGCAGGGGAGACCAGGGTGGACTCTCCAGACCCAGAATAGGCCTCTGGCAGGTATGTGTCAATGTTTTCTGCCCATGGCACTCAGCCGGTTATTTGCATAGAATGTTAGGAGCGGAATTAGTAGTCTCCGGAGAGGCTGCCACTTGTCAGCGAGCTTCACCTGGCCAGGTCCCACGGTGATGTCAAGCTTCACCTGGCCAGGTCCGCCCGTGATGTAGCTCCCCAATCAATCACTACTCTCTAGACCTTCCAGATAGACTCCCAGAACTTCTGTCCCCATGGGCAAGCAGTAGAGCCAGAGGCCTTCCCCCTTTGCTCTTTGGTCTCTAGGCCCTCTGTCAGGCACTCCAAGGTGTGAAGTGACAAGGGGGAGAAGGAAGAGATTTCAGAGAACGAAGACAAGCAGAGAGAGAGAGAGAGAGGCAAGAGATGCTGAGTGGGGATGCCTTGCCTACTGATATCCTCAGGAAAGTGGGAAAGAGGTACCTGGCGTGCTCTGCCAATGCCCTGAAGCAGTCCGCACCAGGGGCTCCCTTGTGCCTGCGTAGCCTTTCCCGGGGCGTGCTCAAATCCTGTGGCCACTAGGGGTCATAGGTCACAATGGAGGGCCCTGTGTCATCTGCCTGGCGGGCCGGATCTCTGCCATTGGCTCAGTCTTGTCACCAGGCCCATCCCAAGCTCCGCCCACTCTTGCGGTGGGGGGACTGTCTCTATGGTGATGGCAAAGAAGCCTCAGCCCCGCCCACCTGGCCTTCACTTCACCTACCTGGCCCTCTGACCCTCACTCAGACCTCTGTGTTGATAAAAATCAATGTCCGCCAGTGCCCAGGTGTCAGCATCTGGGATAAAGGATTCGGGACCTTGCCTGGGGCAGAAGGCAGCCTAGGTCAGCGGGTAGCTGGAAGTCTAGTGACTTGTGACACTGCTGCCAGTGACAAATGGTGACTCCCACACTCACATATCCCCTGGTGGCAGAATGCTAGTGATGGGTGGAGAAAGATCGCTCCGGAGCACACGTTTAATGGGGCACCAGCCAAAGCAAAGGCCAGGGCCAGTAGTGGACGTCGTGGAGCTGAATGGCGAGCCAGTGAAGGGCCCAAGGATCCCTTCTGTATGTGGCGAACAGGTCATCCGTGTCCCCACGTCCATCAACCATTGCACTGCTGGGGCCCAGGCTGCCAGGATTTCGGCCTTGCCTTCGGAGCCCGGCCACATAGGCAGCCTTGCACCGGAGGCGGGGACGTGTAGACAGTAAAAATTTGGAAACTGGCAGTGTTTCCTCGATTTCCCTGGCATCGGCCTTTTTGAGCGGCTTGCTTTTTTTCCTGGTAGGATAGGGCCCTGACGGAGAAAGGCAGGATTACGTGTGCAGGAAAGGTGTGTGTTGAGAGGGTGACGACGTTGAGACCACGTTGGGATCTTTAGTCCCAGGAAAGGTCCCTGGCGGGTGTGGGTCAATGTTCTCTACCCATGCCCCTTGGCGGGGGGAGGTTTTCACCATACAAAGCAGCAGCGCAATTATTCGTCGCCGGAGAGGTTGCATCTGCCCACAAGCTCCACCTGGCCAGAGTCCGCCCCTACTGTATTGCGCGTGTCAGTCAACAGAAGCTAAGACCTTCCAGAGAGACTACCTGCTATTCTGTCCCCACGGGGAAGCAGTACAGCCAGAAGCCTCCCCCGTTCCATCTCTAGGCTCTCTCTCAGGCCCCTCATACTTGTGATGTGTCTCAGGGGTAGAATGAAGAGATTCCTCTGAGTGAACACATACGTGAGAGGCCACAGATGCTGAGGAAGGGCGCCTTGCCTAGTGATATCCTAGCGTAAGTGGAAAAGAGGTACCTGCCTGCTGTCCCAGTGTGTCGAACGTGTTCACATCAGGGGTTGCCTACTGTGAAGTTATTCCCTGGGTGCCCTGGATTTTGTGGCCAAAGACGCAAGGGGCCGTTGTCTGTCCATGGGTAAAATGGAGGGCTCTGCGGAACTGGCCGGTTAGGCTGGACCTCTCCTCTTGGCTGAGTGTTTGTGACTCGTCCCCGTCCGAAGTTCCGCCCAGCCTTCCGGTGGCTGTCACCATGGTGATTGGGAAAGAAGCCTTAGGCCCCACACTCAGCCCTCACCTGGCCTACCTGGCCTCTTTCCCCTCATCTACACCGCTGTGTGGATGAAAGAAAGGATGTCGGCCAGTGAGCACGTGTCCTGATTTCCTTGGAAGGATTAGGTTCCTTGCCTGGGCAGAAGACAGCCAAGGTCAGCCTGAGCCTAGACACCTAGTGACCTGTGACACTGCAGCCAGTGATAGATGTTGATGTCCACGCTCAGGTATCCGCAGGTGGCGGATTCAGTGTGGTGGGAAGAGAAGTGGAAGTAGAGATGACACACTCACGAGGGCACGGTCCAAAGGTCAGGGAAAATAGCTGAGGTCGTGGAGCTCTAGCGGAGCCAGTCTAGGGCCCAGGCCTCCCTGCTGTACGAGGCAAAGAGGTGATCCATATGCCGCCATCCGTAGATTCTGGACGGCTGGGGCCCTGGATGCCCGGATTTCGGCCTCGTCTACCGAGAAGTGACGCACATGCAGTGTGCCACCGGAGGCTGTGGAGCAGCAGAGGGCAAAATCTTGAAAATGGGGGCTTCAGTTGACTTGGCCTGTGCTCTCCTTTGGCTGAGTGACATCGTGTGTTTCCTAGCAGGTGAAGACATTCGTGGAGAGAGGCGGTTTCCATGCGTGCAGGCAAAGTGTGTGCTGAGATGATGAGTTGCAGGGGAGACCAGGGTGGACTCTCCAGACCCAGAATAGGCCTCTGGCAGGTATGTGTCAATGTTTTCTGCCCATGGCACTCAGCCGGTTATTTGCATAGAATGTTAGGAGCGGAATTAGTAGTCTCCGGAGAGGCTGCCACTTGTCAGCGAGCTTCACCTGGCCAGGTCCCACGGTGATGTCAAGCTTCACCTGGCCAGGTCCGCCCGTGATGTAGCTCCCCAATCAATCACTACTCTCTAGACCTTCCAGATAGACTCCCAGAACTTCTGTCCCCATGGGCAAGCAGTAGAGCCAGAGGCCTTCCCCCTTTGCTCTTTGGTCTCTAGGCCCTCTGTCAGGCACTCCAAGGTGTGAAGTGACAAGGGGGAGAAGGAAGAGATTTCAGAGAACGAAGACAAGCAGAGAGAGAGGCAAGAGATGCTGAGTGGGGATGCCTTGCCTACTGATATCCTCAGGAAAGTGGGAAAGAGGTACCTGGCGTGCTCTGCCAATGCCCTGAAGCAGTCCGCACCAGGGGCTCCCTTGTGCCTGCGTAGCCTTTCCCGGGGCGTGCTCAAATCCTGTGGCCACTAGGGGTCATAGGTCACAATGGAGGGCCCTGTGTCATCTGCCTGGCGGGCCGGATCTCTGCCATTGGCTCAGTCTTGTCACCAGGCCCATCCCAAGCTCCGCCCACTCTTGCGGTGGGGGGACTGTCTCTATGGTGATGGCAAAGAAGCCTCAGCCCCACCCACCTGGCCTTCACTTCACCTACCTGGCCCTCTGACCCTCACTCAGACCTCTGTGTTGATAAAAATCAATGTCCGCCAGTGCCCAGGTGTCAGCATCTGGGATAAAGGATTCGGGACCTTGCCTGGGGCAGAAGGCAGCCTAGGTCAGCGGGTAGCTGGAAGTCTAGTGACTTGTGACACTGCTGCCAGTGACAAATGGTGACTCCCACACTCACATATCCCCTGGTGGCAGAATGCTAGTGATGGGTGGAGAAACATCGCTCCGGAGCACACGTTTAATGGGGCACCAGCCAAAGCAAAGGCCAGGGACAGTAGTGGACGTGGTGGAGCTGAATGGCGAGCCAGTTAAGGGCCCAAGGATCCCTCCTGTATGTGGCGAACAGGTCATCCGTGTCCCCACGTCCATCAACCATTGGACTGCTGGGGCCCAAGCTGCCAGGATTTCGGCCTTGCCTTCGGAGCCCGGCCACATAGGCAGCCTTGCACCGGAGGCGGGGACGTGTAGACAGTAAAAATTTGGAAACTGGCAGTGTTTCCTCGATTTCCCTGGCATCGGCCTCTTTGAGCGGCTTGCTTTTTTTCCTGGTAGGATAGGGCCCTGACGGAGAAAGGCAGGATTACGTGTGCAGGAAAGGTGTGTGTTGAGAGGGTGACGACGTTGGGACCACGTTGGGATCTTTAGTCCCAGGAAAGGCCCCTGGCGGGTGTGGGTCAATGTTCTCTACCCATCCCCCTTGGCGGGGGGAGGTTTTCACCATACAAAGCAGCAGCGCAATTATTCGTCGCCGGAGAGGTTGCATCTGCCCACAAGCTCCCCCTGGCCAGGGTCTGCCCCTACTGTATTGTGCGTGTCAGTCAACAGAAGCTAAGACCTTCCAGAGAGACTACCTGCTATTCTGTCCCCACGGGGAAGCAGTACAGCCAGAAGCCTCCCCCGTTCCATCTCTAGGCTCTCTCTCAGGCCCCTCATACTTGTGATGTGTCTCAGGGGTAGAATGAAGAGATTCCTCTGAGTGAACACATACGTGAGAGGCCACAGATGCTGAGGAAGGGCGCCTTGCCTAGTGATATCCTAGCGTAAGTGGAAAAGAGGTACCTGCCTGCTGTCCCAGTGTGTCGAACGTGTTCACATCAGGGGTTGCCTACTGTGAAGTTATTCCCTGGGTGCCCTGGATTTTGTGGCCAAAGACGCAAGGGGCCGTTGTCTGTCCATGGGTAAAATGGAGGGCTCTGCGGAACTGGCCGGTTAGGCTGGACCTCTCCTATTGGCTGAGTGTTTGTGACTCGTCCCCGTCCGAAGTTCCGCCCAGTCTTCCGGTGGCTGTCACCATGGTGATTGGGAAAGAAGCCTTAGGCCCCACACTCAGCCCTCACCTGGCCTACCTGGCCTCTTTCCCCTCATCTACACCGCTGTGTAGATGAAAGAAAGGATGTCGGCCAGTGAGCACGTGTCCTGATTTCCTTGGAAGGATTAGGTTCCTTGCCTGGGCAGAAGACAGCCAAGGTCAGCCTGAGCCTAGACACCTAGTGACCTGTGACACTGCAGCCAGTGATAGATGTTGATGTCCACGCTCAGGTATCCGCAGGTGGCGGATTCAGTGTGGTGGGAGGAGAAGTGGAAGTAGAGATGACACACTCACGAGGGCACAGGCCAAAGGTCAGGGAAAATAGCTGAGGTCGTGGAGCTCTAGCGGAGCCAGTCTAGGGCCCAGGCCTCCCTGCTGTACGAGGCAAAGAGGTGATCCATATGCCGCCATCCGTAGATTCTGGACGGCTGGGGCCCTGGATGCCCGGATTTCGGCCTCGTCTACCGAGAAGTGACGCACATGCAGTGTGCCACCGGAGGCTGTGGAGCAGCAGAGGGCAAAATCTTGAAAATGGGGGCTTCAGTTGACTTGGCCTGTGCTCTCCTTTGGCTGAGTGACATCGTGTGTTTCCTAGCAGGTGAAGACATTCGTGGAGAGAGGCGGTTTCCATGCGTGCAGGCAAAGTGTGTGCTGAGATGATGAGTTGCAGGGGAGACCAGGGTGGACTCTCCAGACCCAGAATAGGCCCCTGAGGTATGTGTCAATGTTTTCTGCCCATGGCACTCAGCCGGTTATTTGCATAGAATGTTAGGAGCGGAATTAGTAGTCTCCGGAGAGGCTGCCACTTGTCAGCGAGCTTCACCTGGCCAGGTCCCACGGTGATGTCAAGCTTCACCTGGCCAGGTCCGCCCGTGATGTAGCTCCCCAATCAATCACTACTCTCTAGACCTTCCAGATAGACTCCCAGAACTTCTCTCCCCACGGGCAAGCAATAGAGCCAGAGGCCTTCCCCCTTTGCTCTTTGGTCTCTAGGCCCTCTGTCAGGCACTCCAAGGTGTGAAGTGACAAGGGGGAGAAGGAAGAGATTTCAGAGAACGAAGACAAGCAGAGAGAGACAGAGACAGGCAAGAGATGCTGGGTGGGGATGCCTTGCCTACTGATATCCTCAGGAAAGTGGGAAAGAGGTACCTGGCGTGCTCTGCCAATGCCCTGAAGCAGTCCGCACCAGGGGCTCCCTTGTGCCTGCGTAGCCTTTCCCGGGGCGTGCTCAAATCCTGTGGCCACTAGGGGTCATAGGTCACAATGGAGGGCCCTGTGTCATCTGCCTGGCGGGCCGGATCTCTGCCATTGGCTCAGTCTTGTCACCAGGCCCATCCCAAGCTCCGCCCACTCTTGCGGTGGGGGGACTGTCTCTATGGTGATGGCAAAGAAGCCTCAGCCCCGCCCACCTGGCCTTCACTTCACCTACCTGGCCCTCTGACCCTCACTCAGACCTCTGTGTTGATAAAAATCAATGTCCGCCAGTGCCCAGGTGTCAGCATCTGGGATAAAGGATTCGGGACCTTGCCTGGGGCAGAAGGCAGCCTAGGTCAGCGGGTAGCTGGAAGTCTAGTGACTTGTGACACTGCTGCCAGTGACAAATGGTGACTCCCACACTCACATATCCCCTGGTGGCAGAATGCTAGTGATGGGTGGAGAAACATCGCTCCGGAGCACACGTTTAATGGGGCACCAGCCAAAGTAAAGGCCAGGGCCAGTAGTGGACGTCGTGGAGCTGAATGGCGAGCCAGTGAAGGGCCCAAGGATCCCTCCTGTATGTGGCGAACAGGTCATCCGTGTCCCCAGGTCCATCAACCATTGCACTGCTGGGGCCCAAGCTGCCAGGATTTCGGCCTTGCCTTCGGAGCCCGGCCACATAGGCAGCCTTGCACCGGAGGCGGGGACGTGTAGAGAGCAAAAATTTGGAAACTGGCAGTGTTTCCTCGATTTCCCTGGCATCGGCCTTTTTGAGCGGCTTGCTTTTTTTCCTGGTAGGATAGGGCCCTGACGGAGAAAGGCAGGATTACGTGTGCAGGAAAGGTGTGTGTTGAGAGGGTGACGACGTTGAGACCACGTTGGGATCTTTAGTCCCAGGAAAGGCCCCTGGCGGGTGTGGGTCAATGTTCTCTACCCATCCCCCTTGGCGGGGGGAGGTTTTCACCATACAAAGCAGCAGCGCAATTATTCGTCGCCGGAGAGGTTGCATCTGCCCACAAGCTCCCCCTGGCCAGGGTCCGCCCCTACTGTATTGCGCGTGTCAGTCAACAGAAGCTAAGACCTTCCAGAGAGACTACCTGCTATTCTGTCCCCACGGGGAAGCAGTACAGCCAGAAGCCTCCCCCGTTCCATCTCTAGGCTCTCTCTCAGGCCCCTCATACTTGTGATGTGTCTCAGGGGTAGAATGAAGAGATTCCTCTGAGTGAACACATACGTGAGAGGCCACAGATGCTGAGGAAGGGCGCCTTGCCTAGTGATATCCTAGCGTAAGTGGAAAAGAGGTACCTGCCTGCTGTCCCAGTGTGTCGAACGTGTTCACATCAGGGGTTGCCTACTGTGAAGTTATTCCCTGGGTGCCCTGGATTTTGTGGCCAAAGACGCAAGGGGCCGTTGTCTGTCCATGGGTAAAATGGAGGGCTCTGCGGAACTGGCCGGTTAGGCTGGACCTCTCCTATTGGCTGAGTGTTTGTGACTCGTCCCCGTCCGAAGTTCCGCCCAGCCTTCCGGTGGCTGTCACCATGGTGATTGGGAAAGAAGCCTTAGGCCCCACACTCAGCCCTCACCTGGCCTACCTGGCCTCTTTCCCCTCATCTACACCGCTGTGTAGATGAAAGAAAGGATGTCGGCCAGTGAGCACGTGTCCTGATTTCCTTGGAAGGATTAGGTTCCTTGCCTGGGCAGAAGACAGCCAAGGTCAGCCTGAGCCTAGACACCTAGTGACCTGTGACACTGCAGCCAGTGATAGATGTTGATGTCCACGCTCAGGTATCCGCAGGTGGCGGATTCAGTGTGGTGGGAAGAGAAGTGGAAGTAGAGATGACACACTCACGAGGGCACAGGCCAAAGGTCAGGGAAAATAGCTGAGGTCGTGGAGCTCTAGCGGAGCCAGTCTAGGGCCCAGGCCTCCCTGCTGTACGAGGCAAAGAGGTGATCCATATGCCGCCATCCGTAGATTCTGGACGGCTGGGGCCCTGGATGCCCGGATTTCGGCCTCGTCTACCGAGAAGTGACGCACATGCAGTGTGCCACCGGAGGCTGTGGAGCAGCAGAGGGCAAAATCTTGAAAATGGGGGCTTCAGTTGACTTGGCCTGTGCTCTCCTTTGGCTGAGTGACATCGTGTGTTTCCTAGCAGGTGAAGACATTCGTGGAGAGAGGCGGTTTCCATGCGTGCAGGCAAAGTGTGTGCTGAGATGATGAGTTGCAGGGGAGACCAGGGTGGACTCTCCAGACCCAGAATAGGCCTCTGGCAGGTATGTGTCAATGTTTTCTGCCCATGGCACTCAGCCGGTTATTTGCATAGAATGTTAGGAGCGGAATTAGTAGTCTCCGGAGAGGCTGCCACTTGTCAGCGAGCTTCACCTGGCCAGGTCCCACGGTGATGTCAAGCTTCACCTGGCCAGGTCCGCCCGTGATGTAGCTCCCCAATCAATCACTACTCTCTAGACCTTCCAGATAGACTCCCAGAACTTCTCTCCCCATGGGCAAGCAGTAGAGCCAGAGGCCTTCCCCCTTTGCTCTTTGGTCTCTAGGCCCTCTGTCAGGCACTCCAAGGTGTGAAGTGACAAGGGGGAGAAGGAAGAGATTTCAGAGAACGAAGACAAGCAGAGAGAGAGAGAGAGAGGCAAGAGATGCTGAGTGGGGATGCCTTGCCTACTGATATCCTCAGGAAAGTGGGAAAGAGGTACCTGGCGTGCTCTGCCAATGCCCTGAAGCAGTCCGCACCAGGGGCTCCCTTGTGCCTGCGTAGCCTTTCCCGGGGCGTGCTCAAATCCTGTGGCCACTAGGGGTCATAGGTCACAATGGAGGGCCCTGTGTCATCTGCCTGGCGGGCCGGATCTCTGCCATTGGCTCAGTCTTGTCACCAGGCCCATCTCAAGCTCCGCCCACTCTTGCGGTGGGGGGACTGTCTCTATGGTGATGGCAAAGAAGCCTCAGCCCCGCCCACCTGGCCTTCACTTCACCTACCTGGCCCTCTGACCCTCACTCAGACCTCTGTGTTGATAAAAATCAATGTCCGCCAGTGCCCAGGTGTCAGCATCTGGGATAAAGGATTCGGGACCTTGCCTGGGGCAGAAGGCAGCCTAGGTCAGCGGGTAGCTGGAAGTCTAGTGACTTGTGACACTGCTGCCAGTGACAAATGGTGACTCCCACACTCACATATCCCCTGGTGGCAGAATGCTAGTGATGGGTGGAGAAACATCGCTCCGGAGCACACGTTTAATGGGGCACCAGCCAAAGCAAAGGCCAGGGACAGTAGTGGACGTGCTGGAGCTGAATGGCGAGCCAGTGAAGGGCCCAAGGATCCCTCCTGTATGTGGCGAACAGGTCATCCGTGTCCCCACGTCCATCAACCATTGCACTGCTGGGGCCCAGGCTGCCAGGATTTCGGCCTTGCCTTCGGAGCCCGGCCACATAGGCAGCCTTGCACCGGAGGCGGGGACGTGTAGACAGCAAAAATTTGGAAACTGGCAGTGTTTCCTCGATTTCCCTGGCATGGGCCTCTTTGAGCGGCTTGCTTTTTTTCCTGGTAGGATAGGGCCCTGACGGAGAAAGGCAGGATTACGTGTGCAGGAAAGGTGTGTGTTGAGAGGGTGACGACGTTGGGACCACGTTGGGATCTTTAGTCCCAGGAAAGGCCCCTGGCGGGTGTGGGTCAATGTTTTCTACCCATCCCCCTTGGCGGGGGGAGGTTTTCACCATACAAAGCAGCAGCGCAATTATTCGTCGCCGGAGAGGTTGCATCTGCCCACAAGCTCCCCCTGGCCAGGGTCCGCCCCTACTGTATTGCGCGTGTCAGTCAACAGAAGCTAAGACCTTCCAGAGAGACTACCTGCTATTCTGTCCCCACGGGGAAGCAGTACAGCCAGAAGCCTCCCCCGTTCCATCTCTAGGCTCTCTCTCAGGCCCCTCATACTTGTGATGTGTCTCAGGGGTAGAATGAAGAGATTCCTCTGAGTGAACACATACGTGAGAGGCCACAGATGCTGAGGAAGGGCGCCTTGCCTAGTGATATCCTAGCGTAAGTGGAAAAGAGGTACCTGCCTGCTGTCCCAGTGTGTCGAACGTGTTCACATCAGGGGTTGCCTACTGTGAAGTTATTCCCTGGGTGCCCTGGATTTTGTGGCCAAAGACGCAAGGGGCCGTTGTCTGTCCATGGGTAAAATGGAGGGCTCTGCGGAACTGGCCGGTTAGGCTGGACCTCTCCTATTGGCTGAGTGTTTGTGACTCGTCCCCGTCCGAAGTTCCGCCCAGCCTTCCGGTGGCTGTCACCATGGTGATTGGGAAAGAAGCCTTAGGCCCCACACTCAGCCCTCACCTGGCCTACCTGGCCTCTTTCCCCTCATCTAGACCGCTGTGTGGATGAAAGAAAGGATGTCGGCCAGTGAGCACGTGTCCTGATTTCCTTGGAAGGATTAGGTTCCTTGCCTGGGCAGAAGACAGCCAAGGTCAGCCTGAGCCTAGACACCTAGTGACCTGTGACACTGCAGCCAGTGATAGATGTTGATGTCCACGCTCAGGTATCCGCAGGTGGCGGATTCAGTGTGGTGGGAAGAGAAGTGGAAGTAGAGATGACACACTCACGAGGGCACGGTCCAAAGGTCAGGGAAAATAGCTGAGGTCGTGGAGCTCTAGCGGAGCCAGTCTAGGGCCCAGGCCTCCCTGCTGTACGAGGCAAAGAGGTGATCCATATGCCGCCATCCGTAGATTCTGGACGGCTGGGGTCCTGGATGCCCGGATTTCGGCCTCGTCTACCGAGAAGTGACGCACATGCAGTGTGCCACCGGAGGCTGTGGAGCAGCAGAGGGCAAAATCTTGAAAATGGGGGCTTCAGTTGACTTGGCCTGTGCTCTCCTTTGGCTGAGTGACATCGTGTGTTTCCTAGCAGGTGAAGACATTCGTGGAGAGAGGCGGTTTCCATGCGTGCAGGCAAAGTGTGTGCTGAGATGATGAGTTGCAGGGGAGACCAGGGTGGACTCTCCAGACCCAGAATAGGCCTCTGGCAGGTATGTGTCAATGTTTTCTGCCCATGGCACTCAGCCGGTTATTTGCATGGAATGTTAGGAGCGGAATTAGTAGTCTCCGGAGAGGCTGCCACTTGTCAGCGAGCTTCACCTGGCCAGGTCCCACGGTGATGTCAAGCTTCACCTGGCCAGGTCCGCCCGTGATGTAGCTCCCCAATCAATCACTACTCTCTAGACCTTCCAGATAGACTCCCAGAACTTCTCTCCCCATGGGCAAGCAGTAGAGCCAGAGGCCTTCCCCCTTTGCTCTTTGGTCTCTAGGCCCTCTGTCAGGCACTCCAAGGTGTGAAGTGACAAGGGGGAGAAGGAAGAGATTTCAGAGAACGAAGACAAGCAGAGAGAGAGAGAGAGAGGCAAGAGATGCTGAGTGGGGATGCCTTGCCTACTGATATCCTCAGGAATGTGGGAAAGAGGTACCTGGCGTGCTCTGCCAATGCCCTGAAGCAGTCCGCACCAGGGGCTCCCTTGTGCCTGCGTAGCCTTTCCCGGGGCGTGCTCAAATCCTGTGGCCACTAGGGGTCATAGGTCACAATGGAGGGCCCTGTGTCATCTGCCTGGCGGGCCGGATCTCTGCCATTGGCTCAGTCTTGTCACCAGGCCCATCCCAAGCTCCGCCCACTCTTGCGGTGGGGGGACTGTCTCTATGGTGATGGCAAAGAAGCCTCAGCCCTGCCCACCTGGCCTTCACTTCACCTACCTGGCCCTCTGACCCTCACTCAGACCTCTGTGTTGATAAAAATCAATGTCCGCCAGTGCCCAGGTGTCAGCATCTGGGATAAAGGATTCGGGACCTTGCCTGGGGCAGAAGGCAGCCTAGGTCAGCGGGTAGCTGGAAGTCTAGTGACTTGTGACACTGCTGCCAGTGACAAATGGTGACTCCCACACTCACATATCCCCTGGTGGCAGAATGCTAGTGATGGGTGGAGAAAGATCGCTCCGGAGCACACGTTTAATGGGGCACCAGCCAAAGCAAAGGCCAGGGCCAGTAGTGGACGTCGTGGAGCTGAATGGCGAGCCAGTGAAGGGCCCAAGGATCCCTCCTGTATGTGGCGAACAGGTCATCCGTGTCCCCAGGTCCATCAACCATTGCACTGCTGGGGCCCAGGCTGCCAGGATTTCGGCCTTGCCTTCGGAGCCCGGCCACATAGGCAGCCTTGCACCGGAGGCGGGGACGTGTAGACAGCAAAAATTTGGAAACTGGCAGTGTTTCCTCGATTTCCCTGGCATCGGCCTTTTTGAGCGGCTTGCTTTTTTTCCTGGTAGGATAGGGCCCTGACGGAGAAAGGCAGGATTACGTGTGCAGGAAAGGTGTGTGTTGAGAGGGTGACGACGTTGAGACCACGTTGGGATCTTTAGTCCCAGGAAAGGCCCCTGGCGGGTGTGGGTCAATGTTCTCTACCCATCCCCCTTGGCGGGGGGAGGTTTTCACCATACAAAGCAGCAGCGCAATTATTCGTCGCCGGAGAGGTTGCATCTGCCCACAAGCTCCCCCTGGCCAGGGTCCGCCCCTACTGTATTGCGCGTGTCAGTCAACAGAAGCTAAGACCTTCCAGAGAGACTACCTGCTATTCTGTCCCCACGGGGAAGCAGTACAGCCAGAAGCCTCCCCCGTTCCATCTCTAGGCTCTCTCTCAGGCCCCTCATACTTGTGATGTGTCTCAGGGGTAGAATGAAGAGATTCCTCTGAGTGAACACATACGTGAGAGGCCACAGATGCTGAGGAAGGGCGCCTTGCCTAGTGATATCCTAGCGTAAGTGGAAAAGAGGTACCTGCCTGCTGTCCCAGTGTGTCGAACGTGTTCACATCAGGGGTTGCCTACTGTGAAGTTATTCCCTGGGTGCCCTGGATTTTGTGGCCAAAGACGCAAGGGGCCGTTGTCTGTCCATGGGTAAAATGGAGGGCTCTGCGGAACTGGCCGGTTAGGCTGGACCTCTCCTATTGGCTGAGTGTTTGTGACTCGTCCCCGTCCGAAGTTCCGCCCAGCCTTCCGGTGGCTGTCACCATGGTGATTGGGAAAGAAGCCTTAGGCCCCACACTCAGCCCTCACCTGGCCTACCTGGCCTCTTTCCCCTCATCTAGACCGCTGTGTAGATGAAAGAAAGGATGTCGGCCAGTGAGCACGTGTCCTGATTTCCTTGGAAGGATTAGGTTCCTTGCCTGGGCAGAAGACAGCCAAGGTCAGCCTGAGCCTAGACACCTAGTGACCTGTGACACTGCAGCCAGTGATAGATGTTGATGTCCACGCTCAGGTATCCGCAGGTGGTGGATTCAGTGTGGTGGGAAGAGAAGTGGAAGTAGAGATGACACACTCAGGAGGGCACAGGCCAAAGGTCAGGGAAAATAGCTGAGGTCGTGGAGCTCTAGCGGAGCCAGTCTAGGGCCCAGGCCTCCCTGCTGTACGAGGCAAAGAGGTGATCCATATGCCGCCATCCGTAGATTCTGGACGGCTGGGGCCCTGGATGCCCGGATTTCGGCCTCGTCTACCGAGAAGTGACGCACATGCAGTGTGCCACCGGAGGCTGTGGAGCAGCAGAGGGCAAAATCTTGAAAATGGGGGCTTCAGTTGACTTGGCCTGTGCTCTCCTTTGGCTGAGTGACATCGTGTGTTTCCTAGCAGGTGAAGACATTCGTGGAGAGAGGCGGTTTCCATGCGTGCAGGCAAAGTGTGTGCTGAGATGATGAGTTGCAGGGGAGACCAGGGTGGACTCTCCAGACCCAGAATAGGCCTCTGGCAGGTATGTGTCAATGTTTTCTGCCCATGGCACTCAGCCGGTTATTTGCATAGAATGTTAGGAGCGGAATTAGTAGTCTCCGGAGAGGCTGCCACTTGTCAGCGAGCTTCACCTGGCCAGGTCCCACGGTGATGTCAAGCTTCACCTGGCCAGGTCCGCCCGTGATGTAGCTCCCCAATCAATCACTACTCTCTAGACCTTCCAGATAGACTCCCAGAACTTCTCTCCCCATGGGCAAGCAGTAGAGCCAGAGGCCTTT
Organism: Loxodonta africana; assembly: GCF_030014295.1. Classification (NCBI taxonomy): domain Eukaryota; kingdom Metazoa; phylum Chordata; class Mammalia; order Proboscidea; family Elephantidae; genus Loxodonta; species Loxodonta africana. Next base: position 338,104 of record NW_026974875.1, on the reverse strand, counting down.
CCCCTTTGCTCTTTGGTCTCTAGGCCCTCTGTCAGGCACTCCAAGGTGTGAAGTGACAAGGGGGAGAAGGAAGAGATTTCAGAGAACGAAGACAAGCAGAGAGAGACAGAGAGAGGCAAGAGATGCTGAGTGGGGATGCCTTGCCTACTGATATCCTCAGGAAAGTGGGAAAGAGGTACCTGGCGTGCTCTGCCAATGCCCTGAAGCAGTCCGCACCAGGGGCTCCCTTGTGCCTGCGTAGCCTTTCCCGGGGCGTGCTCAAATCCTGTGGCCACTAGGGGTCATAGGTCACAATGGAGGGCCCTGTGTCATCTGCCTGGCGGGCCGGATCTCTGCCATTGGCTCAGTCTTGTCACCAGGCCCATCCCAAGCTCCGCCCACTCTTGCGGTGGGGGGACTGTCTCTATGGTGATGGCAAAGAAGCCTCAGCCCCGCCCACCTGGCCTTCACTTCACCTACCTGGCCCTCTGACCCTCACTCAGACCTCTGTGTTGATAAAAATCAATGTCCGCCAGTGCCCAGGTGTCAGCATCTGGGATAAAGGATTCGGGACCTTGCCTGGGGCAGAAGGCAGCCTAGGTCAGCGGGTAGCTGGAAGTCTAGTGACTTGTGACACTGCTGCCAGTGACAAATGGTGACTCCCACACTCACATATCCCCTGGTGGCAGAATGCTAGTGATGGGTGGAGAAACATCGCTCCGGAGCACACGTTTAATGGGGCACCAGCCAAAGCAAAGGCCAGGGCCAGTAGTGGACGTCGTGGAGCTGAATGGCGAGCCAGTGAAGGGCCCAAGGATCCCTCCTGTATGTGGCGAACAGGTCATCCGTGTCCCCACGTCCATCAACCATTGCACTGCTGGGGCCCAGGCTGCCAGGATTTCGGCCTTGCCTTCGGAGCCCGGCCACATAGGCAGCCTTGCACCGGAGGCGGGGACGTGTAGACAGCAAAAATTTGGAAACTGGCAGTGTTTCCTCGATTTCCCTGGCATGGGCCTTTTTGAGCGGCTTGCTTTTTTTCCTGGTAGGATAGGGCCCTGACGGAGAAAGGCAGGATTACGTGTGCAGGAAAGGTGTGTGTTGAGAGGGTGACGACGTTGAGACCACGTTGGGATCTTTAGTCCCAGGAAAGGCCCCTGGCGGGTGTGGGTCAATGTTCTCTACCCATCCCCCTTGGCGGGGGGAGGTTTTCACCATACAAAGCAGCAGCGCAATTATTCGTCGCCGGAGAGGTTGCATCTGCCCACAAGCTCCCCCTGGCCAGGGTCCGCCCCTACTGTATTGCGCGTGTCAGTCAACAGAAGCTAAGACCTTCCAGAGAGACTACCTGCTATTCTGTCCCCACGGGGAAGCAGTACAGCCAGAAGCCTCCCCCGTTCCATCTCTAGGCTCTCTCTCAGGCCCCTCATACTTGTGATGTGTCTCAGGGGTAGAATGAAGAGATTCCTCTGAGTGAACACATACGTGAGAGGCCACAGATGCTGAGGAAGGGCGCCTTGCCTAGTGATATCCTAGCGTAAGTGGAAAAGAGGTACCTGCCTGCTGTCCCAGTGTGTCGAACGTGTTCACATCAGGGGTTGCCTACTGTGAAGTTATTCCCTGGGTGCCCTGGATTTTGTGGCCAAAGACGCAAGGGGCCGTTGTCTGTCCATGGGTAAAATGGAGGGCTCTGCGGAACTGGCCGGTTAGGCTGGACCTCTCCTATTGGCTGAGTGTTTGTGACTCGTCCCCGTCAGAAGTTCCGCCCAGCCTTCTGGTGGCTGTCACCATGGTGATTGGGAAAGAAGCCTTAGGCCCCACACTCAGCCCTCACCTGGCCTACCTGGCCTCTTTCCCCTCATCTAGACCGCTGTGTAGATGAAAGAAAGGATGTCGGCCAGTGAGCACGTGTCCTGATTTCCTTGGAAGGATTAGGTTCCTTGCCTGGGCAGAAGACAGCCAAGGTCAGCCTGAGCCTAGACACCTAGTGACCTGTGACACTGCAGCCAGTGATAGATGTTGATGTCCACGCTCAGGTATCCGCAGGTGGCGGATTCAGTGTGGTGGGAGGAGAAGTGGAAGTAGAGATGACACACTCACGAGGGCACAGGCCAAAGGTCAGGGAAAATAGCTGAGGTCGTGGAGCTCTAGCGGAGCCAGTCTAGGGCCCAGGCCTCCCTGCTGTACGAGGCAAAGAGGTGATCCATATGCCGCCATCCGTAGATTCTGGACGGCTGGGGCCCTGGATGCCCGGATTTCGGCCTCGTCTACCGAGAAGTGACGCACATGCAGTGTGCCACCGGAGGCTGTGGAGCAGCAGAGGGCAAAATCTTGAAAATGGGGGCTTCAGTTGACTTGGCCTGTGCTCTCCTTTGGCTGAGTGACATCGTGTGTTTCCTAGCAGGTGAAGACATTCGTGGAGAGAGGCGGTTTCCATGCGTGCAGGCAAAGTGTGTGCTGAGATGATGAGTTGCAGGGGAGACCAGGGTGGACTCTCCAGACCCAGAATAGGCCTCTGGCAGGTATGTGTCAATGTTTTCTGCCCATGGCACTCAGCCGGTTATTTGCATAGAATGTTAGGAGCGGAATTAGTAGTCTCCGGAGAGGCTGCCACTTGTCAGCGAGCTTCACCTGGCCAGGTCCCACGGTGATGTCAAGCTTCACCTGGCCAGGTCCGCCCGTGATGTAGCTCCCCAATCAATCACTACTCTCTAGACCTTCCAGATAGACTCCCAGAACTTCTCTCCCCATGGGCAAGCAGTAGAGCCAGAGGCCTTCCCCCTTTGCTCTTTGGTCTCTAGGCCCTCTGTCAGGCACTCCAAGGTGTGAAGTGACAAGGGGGAGAAGGAAGAGATTTCAGAGAACGAAGACAAGCAGAGAGAGACAGAGAGAGGCAAGAGATGCTGAGTGGGGATGCCTTGCCTACTGATATCCTCAGGAAAGTGGGAAAGAGGTACCTGGCGTGCTCTGCCAATGCCCTGAAGCAGTCCGCACCAGGGGCTCCCTTGTGCCTGCGTAGCCTTTCCCGGGGCGTGCTCAAATCCTGTGGCCACTAGGGGTCATAGGTCACAATGGAGGGCCCTGTGTCATCTGCCTGGCGGGCCGGATCTCTGCCATTGGCTCAGTCTTGTCACCAGGCCCATCCCAAGCTCCGCCCACTCTTGCGGTGGGGGGACTGTCTCTATGGTGATGGCAAAGAAGCCTCAGCCCCGCCCACCTGGCCTTCACTTCACCTACCTGGCCCTCTGACCCTCACTCAGACCTCTGTGTTGATAAAAATCAATGTCCGCCAGTGCCCAGGTGTCAGCATCTGGGATAAAGGATTCGGGACCTTGCCTGGGGCAGAAGGCAGCCTAGGTCAGCGGGTAGCTGGAAGTCTAGTGACTTGTGACACTGCTGCCAGTGACAAATGGTGACTCCCACACTCACATATCCCCTGGTGGCAGAATGCTAGTGATGGGTGGAGAAAGATCGCTCCGGAGCACACGTTTAATGGGGCACCAGCCAAAGCAAAGGCCAGGGCCAGTAGTGGACGTCGTGGAGCTGAATGGCGAGCCAGTGAAGGGCCCAAGGATCCCTCCTGTATGTGGCGAACAGGTCATCCGTGTCCCCACGTCCATCAACCATTGCACTGCTGGGGCCCAGGCTGCCAGGATTTCGGCCTTGCCTTCGGAGCCCGGCCACATAGGCAGCCTTGCACCGGAGGCGGGGACGTGTAGACAGCAAAAATTTGGAAACTGGCAGTGTTTCCTCGATTTCCCTGGCATCGGCCTCTTTGAGCGGCTTGCTTTTTTTCCTGGTAGCATAGGGCCCTGACGGAGAAAGGCAGGATTACGTGTGCAGGAAAGGTGTGTGTTGAGAGGGTGACGACGTTGAGACCACGTTGGGATCTTTAGTCCCAGGAAAGGCCCCTGGCGGGTGTGGGTCAATGTTCTCTACCCATCCCCCTTGGCGGGGGGAGGTTTTCACCATACAAAGCAGCAGCGCAATTATTCGTCGCCGGAGAGGTTGCATCTGCCCACAAGCTCCCCCTGGCCAGGGTCCGCCCCTACTGTATTGCGCGTGTCAGTCAACAGAAGCTAAGACCTTCCAGAGAGACTACCTGCTATTCTGTCCCCACGGGGAAGCAGTACAGCCAGAAGCCTCCCCCGTTCCATCTCTAGGCTCTCTCTCAGGCCCCTCATACTTGTGATGTGTCTCAGGGGTAGAATGAAGAGATTCCTCTGAGTGAACACATACGTGAGAGGCCACAGATGCTGAGGAAGGGCGCCTTGCCTAGTGATATCCTAGCGTAAGTGGAAAAGAGGTACCTGCCTGCTGTCCCAGTGTGTCGAACGTGTTCACATCAGGGGTTGCCTACTGTGAAGTTATTCCCTGGGTGCCCTGGATTTTGTGGCCAAAGACGCAAGGGGCCGTTGTCTGTCCATGGGTAAAATGGAGGGCTCTGCGGAACTGGCCGGTTAGGCTGGACCTCTCCTATTGGCTGAGTGTTTGTGACTCGTCCCCGTCCGAAGTTCCGCCCAGCCTTCCGGTGGCTGTCACCATGGTGATTGGGAAAGAAGCCTTAGGCCCCACACTCAGCCCTCACCTGGCCTACCTGGCCTCTTTCCCCTCATCTAGACCGCTGTGTGGATGAAAGAAAGGATGTCGGCCAGTGAGCACGTGTCCTGATTTCCTTGGAAGGATTAGGTTCCTTGCCTGGGCAGAAGACAGCCAAGGTCAGCCTGAGCCTAGACACCTAGTGACCTGTGACACTGCAGCCAGTGATAGATGTTGATGTCCACGCTCAGGTATCCGCAGGTGGCGCATTCAGTGTGGTGGGAAGAGAAGTGGAAGTAGAGATGACACAATCACGAGGGCACAGGCCAAAGGTCAGCGAAAATAGCTGAGGTCGTGGAGCTCTAGCGGAGCCAGTCTAGGGCCCAGGCCTCCCTGCTGTACGAGGCAAAGAGGTGATCCATATGCCGCCATCCGTAGATTCTGGACGGCTGGGGCCCTGGATGCCCGGATTTCGGCCTCGTCTACCGAGAAGTGACGCACATGCAGTGTGCCACCGGAGGCTGTGGAGCAGCAGAGGGCAAAATCTTGAAAATGGGGGCTTCAGTTGACTTGGCCTCTGCTCTCCTTTGGCTGAGTGACATCGTGTGTTTCCTAGCAGGTGAAGACATTCGTGGAGAGAGGCGGTTTCCATGCGTGCAGGCAAAGTGTGTGCTGAGATGATGAGTTGCAGGGGAGACCAGAGTGGACTCTCCAGACCCAGAATAGGCCTCTGGCAGGTATGTGTCAATGTTTTCTGCCCATGGCACTCAGCCGGTTATTTGCATAGAATGTTAGGAGCGGAATTAGTAGTCTCCGGAGAGGCTGCCACTTGTCAGGGAGCTTCACCTGGCCAGGTCCCACGGTGATGTCAAGCTTCACCTGGCCAGGTCTGCCCGTGATGTAGCTCCCCAATCAATCACTACTCTCTAGACCTTCCAGATAGACTCCCAGAACTTCTCTCCCCATGGGCAAGCAGTAGAGCCAGAGGCCTTTCCCCTTTGCTCTTTGGTCTCTAGGCCCTCTGTCAGGCACTCCAAGGTGTGAAGTGACAAGGGGGAGAAGGAAGAGATTTCAGAGAACGAAGACAAGCAGAGAGAGACAGAGAGAGGCAAGAGATGCTGAGTGGGGATGCCTTGCCTACTGATATCCTCAGGAAAGTGGGAAAGAGGTACCTGGCGTGCTCTGCCAATGCCCTGAAGCAGTCCGCACCAGGGGCTCCCTTGTGCCTGCGTAGCCTTTCCCGGGGCGTGCTCAAATCCTGTGGCCACTAGGGGTCATAGGTCACAATGGAGGGCCCTGTGTCATCTGCCTGGCGGGCCGGATCTCTGCCATTGGCTCAGTCTTGTCACCAGGCCCATCCCAAGCTCCGCCCACTCTTGCGGTGGGGGGACTGTCTCTATGGTGATGGCAAAGAAGCCTCAGCCCCGCCCACCTGGCCTTCACTTCACCTACCTGGCCCTCTGACCCTCACTCAGACCTCTGTGTTGATAAAAATCAATGTCCGCCAGTGCCCAGGTGTCAGCATCTGGGATAAAGGATTCGGGACCTTGCCTGGGGCAGAAGGCAGCCTAGGTCAGCGGGTAGCTGGAAGTCTAGTGACTTGTGACACTGCTGCCAGTGACAAATGGTGACTCCCACACTCACATATCCCCTGGTGGCAGAATGCTAGTGATGGGTGGAGAAAGATCGCTCCGGAGCACACGTTTAATGGGGCACCAGCCAAAGCAAAGGCCAGGGCCAGTAGTGGACGTCGTGGAGCTGAATGGCGAGCCAGTGAAGGGCCCAAGGATCCCTCCTGTGTGTGGTGAACAGGTCATCCGTGTCCCCACGTCCATCAACCATTGGACTGCTGGGGCCCAGGCTGCCAGGATTTCGGCCTTGCCTTCGGAGCCCGGCCACATAGGCAGCCTTGCACCGGAGGCGGGGACGTGTAGACAGCAAAAATTTGGAAACTGGCAGTGTTTCCTCGATTTCCCTGGCATCGGCCTTTTTGAGCGGCTTGCTTTTTTTCCTGGTAGGATAGGGCCCTGACGGAGAAAGGCAGGATTACGTGTGCAGGAAAGGTGCGTGTTGAGAGGGTGACTACGTTGAGACCACGTTGGGATCTTTAGTCCCAGGAAAGGCCCCTGGCGGGTATGGGTCAATGTTCTCTACCCATCCGCCTTGGCGGGGGGAGGTTTTCACCATACAAAGCAGCAGCGCAATTATTCGTCGCCGGAGAGGTTGCATCTGCCCACAAGCTCCCCCTGGCCAGGGTCCGCCCCTACTGTATTGCGCGTGTCAGTCAACAGAAGCTAAGACCTTCCAGAGAGACTACCTGCTATTCTGTCCCCACGGGGAAGCAGTACAGCCAGAAGCCTCCCCCGTTCCATCTCTAGGCTCTCTCTCAGGCCCCTCATACTTGTGATGTGTCTCAGGGGTAGAATGAAGAGATTCCTCTGAGTGAACACATACCTGAGAGGCCACAGATGCTGAGGAAGGGCGCCTTGCTTGTGATATCCTAGCGTAAGTGGAAAAGAGGTACCTGCCTGCTGTCCCAGTGTGTCGAACGTGTTCACATCAGGGGTTGCCTACTGTGAAGTTATTCCCTGGGTGCCCTGGATTTTGTGGCCAAAGACGCAAGGGGCCGTTGTCTGTCCATGGGTAAAATGGAGGGCTCTGCGGAACTGGCCGGTTAGGCTGGACCTCTCCTATTGGCTGAGTGTTTGTGACTCGTCCCCGTCCGAAGTTCCGCCCAGCCTTCCGGTGGCTGTCACCATGGTGATTGGGAAAGAAGCCTTAGGCCCCACACTCAGCCCTCACCTGGCCTACCTGGCCTCTTTCCCCTCATCTAGACCGCTGCGTGGATGAAAGTAAGGATGTCGGCCAGTGAGCACGTGTCCTCATTTCCTTGGAAGGATTAGGTTCCTTGCCTGGGCAGAAGACAGCCAAGGTCAGCCTGAGCCTAGACACCTAGTGACCTGTGACACTGCAGCCAGTGATAGATGTTGATGTCCACGCTCAGGTATCCGCAGGTGGCGGATTCAGTGTGGTGGGAAGAGAAGTGGAAGTAGAGATGACACACTCAGGAGGGCACAGGCCAAAGGTCAGGGAAAATAGCTGAGGTCGTGGAGCTCTAGCGGAGCCAGTCTAGGGCCCAGGCCTCCCTGCTGTACGAGGCAAAGAGGTGATCCATATGCCGCCATCCGTAGATTCTGGACGGCTGGGGCCCTGGATGCCCGGATTTCGGCCTCGTCTACCGAGAAGTGACGCACATGCAGTGTGCCACCGGAGGCTGTGGAGCAGCAGAGGGCAAAATCTTGAAAATGGGGGCTTCAGTTGACTTGGCCTGTGCTCTCCTTTGGCTGAGTGACATCGTGTGTTTCCTAGCAGGTGAAGACATTCGTGGAGAGAGGCGGTTTCCATGCGTGCAGGCAAAGTGTGTGCTGAGATGATGAGTTGCAGGGGAGACCAGGGTGGACTCTCCAGACCCAGAATAGGCCTCTGGCAGGTATGTGTCAATGTTTTCTGCCCATGGCACTCAGCCGGTTATTTGCATAGAATGTTAGGAGCGGAATTAGTAGTCTCCGGAGAGGCTGCCACTTGTCAGCGAGCTTCACCTGGCCAGGTCCCACGGTGATGTCAAGCTTCACCTGGCCAGGTCCGCCCGTGATGTAGCTCCCCAATCAATCACTACTCTCTAGACCTTCCAGATAGACTCCCAGAACTTCTCTCCCCATGGGCAAGCAGTAGAGCCAGAGGCCTTCCCCCTTTGCTCTTTGGTCTCTAGGCCCTCTGTCAGGCACTCCAAGGTGTGAAGTGACAAGGGGGAGAAGGAAGAGATTTCAGAGAACGAAGACAAGCAGAGAGAGAGAGAGAGAGGCAAGAGATGCTGAGTGGGGATGCCTTGCCTACTGATATCCTCAGGAAAGTGGGAAAGAGGTACCTGGCGTGCTCTGCCAATGGCCTGAAGCAGTCCGCACCAGGGGCTCCCTTGTGCCTGCGTAGCCTTTCCCGGGGCGTGCTCAAATCCTGTGGCCACTAGGGGTCATAGGTCACAATGGAGGGCCCTGTGTCATCTGCCTGGCGGGCCGGATCTCTGCCATTGGCTCAGTCTTGTCACCAGGCCCATCCCAAGCTCCGCCCACTCTTGCGGTGGGGGGACTGTCTCTATGGTGATGGCAAAGAAGCCTCAGCCCCGCCCACCTGGCCTTCACTTCACCTACCTGGCCCTCTGACCCTCACTCAGACCTCTGTGTTGATAAAAATCAATGTCCGCCAGTGCCCAGGTGTCAGCATCTGGGATAAAGGATTCGGGACCTTGCCTGGGGCAGAAGGCAGCCTAGGTCAGCGGGTAGCTGGAAGTCTAGTGACTTGTGACACTGCTGCCAGTGACAAATGGTGACTCCCACACTCACATATCCCCTGGTGGCAGAATGCTAGTGATGGGTGGAGAAAGATCGCTCCGGAGCACACGTTTAATGGGGCACCAGCCAAAGCAAAGGCCAGGGCCAGTAGTGGACGTCGTGGAGCTGAATGGCGAGCCAGTGAAAAGCCCAAGGATCCCTCCGGTATGTGTCGAACAGGTGATCCGTGTCCCCACGACCATCAACCATTGCACTGCTGGGGCCCAGGCTGCCAGGATTTCGGCCTTGCCTTCGGAGCCCGGCCACATAGGCAGCCTTGCACCGGAGGCGGGGACGTGTAGACAGCAAAAATTTGGAAACTGGCAGTGTTTCCTCGATTTCCCTGGCATCGGCCTCTTTGAGCGGCTTCCTTTTTTTCCTGGTAGGATAGGGCCCTGACGGAGAAAGGCAGGATTACGTGTGCAGGAAAGGTGCGTGTTGAGAGGGTGACTACGTTGAGACCACGTTGGGATCTTTAGTCCCAGGAAAGGCCCCTGGCGAGTATGGGTCAATGTTCTCTACCCATCCCCCTTGGCGGGGGGAGGTTTTCACCATACAAAGCAGCAGCGCAATTATTCGTCGCCGGAGAGGTTGCATCTGCCCACAAGCTCCCCCTGGCCAGGGTCCGCCCCTACTGTATTGCGCGTGTCAGTCAACAGAAGCTAAGACCTTCCAGAGAGACTACCTGCTATTCTGTCCCCACGGGGAAGCAGTACAGCCAGAAGCCTCCCCCGTTCCATCTCTAGGCTCTCTCTCAGGCCCCTCATACTTGTGATGTGTCTCAGGGGTAGAATGAAGAGATTCCTCTGAGTGAACACATACGTGAGAGGCCACAGATGCTGAGGAAGGGCGCCTTGCCTAGTGATATCCTAGCGTAAGTGGAAAAGAGGTACCTGCCTGCTGTCCCAGTGTGTCGAACGTGTTCACATCAGGGGTTGCCTACTGTGAAGTTATTCCCTGGGTGCCCTGGATTTTGTGGCCAAAGACGCAAGGGGCCGTTGTCTGTCCATGGGTAAAATGGAGGGCTCTGCGGAACTGGCCGGTTAGGCTGGACCTCTCCTATTGGCTGAGTGTTTGTGACTCGTCCCCGTCCGAAGTTCCGCCCAGCCTTCCGGTGGCTGTCAGCATGGTGATTGGGAAAGAAGCCTTAGGCCCCACACTCAGCCCTCACCTGGCCTACCTGGCCTCTTTCCCCTCATCTAGACCGCTGCGTGGATGAAAGTAAGGATGTCGGCCAGTGAGCACGTGTCCTGATTTCCTTGGAAGGATTAGGTTCCTTGCCTGGGCAGAAGACAGCCAAGGTCAGCCTGAGCCTAGACACCTAGTGACCTGTGACACTGCAGCCAGTGATAGATGTTGATGTCCACGCTCAGGTATCCGCAGGTGGCGGATTCAGTGTGGTGGGAAGAGAAGTGGAAGTAGAGATGACACAATCACGAGGGCACAGGCCAAAGGTCAGCGAAAATAGCTGAGGTCGTGGAGCTCTAGCGGAGCCAGTCTAGGGCCCAGGCCTCCCTGCTGTACGAGGCAAAGAGGTGATCCATATGCCGCCATCCGTAGATTCTGGACGGCTGGGGCCCTGGATGCCCGGATTTCGGCCTCGTCTACCGAGAAGTGACGCACATGCAGTGTGCCACCGGAGGCTGTGGAGCAGCAGAGGGCAAAATCTTGAAAATGGGGGCTTCAGTTGACTTGGCCTGTGCTCTCCTTTGGCTGAGTGACATCGTGTGTTTCCTAGCAGGTGAAGACATTCGTGGAGAGAGGCGGTTTCCATGCGTGCAGGCAAAGTGTGTGCTGAGATGATGAGTTGCAGGGGAGACCAGGGTGGACTCTCCAGACCCAGAATAGGCCTCTGGCAGGTATGTGTCAATGTTTTCTGCCCATGGCACTCAGCCGGTTATTTGCATAGAATGTTAGGAGCGGAATTAGTAGTCTCCGGAGAGGCTGCCACTTGTCAGCGAGCTTCACCTGGCCAGGTCCCACGGTGATGTCAAGCTTCACCTGGCCAGGTCCGCCCGTGATGTAGCTCCCCAATCAATCACTACTCTCTAGACCTTCCAGATAGACTCCCAGAACTTCTCTCCCCATGGGCAAGCAGTAGAGCCAGAGGCCTTCCCCCTTTGCTCTTTGGTCTCTAGGCCCTCTGTCAGGCACTCCAAGGTGTGAAGTGACAAGGGGGAGAAGGAAGAGATTTCAGAGAACGAAGACAAGCAGAGAGAGAGAGAGAGAGGCAAGAGATGCTGAGTGGGGATGCCTTGCCTACTGATATCCTCAGGAAAGTGGGAAAGAGGTACCTGGCGTGCTCTGCCAATGCCCTGAAGCAGTCCGCACCAGGGGCTCCCTTGTGCCTGCGTAGCCTTTCCCGGGGCGTGCTCAAATCCTGTGGCCACTAGGGGTCATAGGTCACAATGGAGGGCCCTGTGTCATCTGCCTGGCGGGCCGGATCTCTGCCATTGGCTCAGTCTTGTCACCAGGCCCATCCCAAGCTCCGCCCACTCTTGCGGTGGGGGGACTGTCTCTATGGTGATGGCAAAGAAGCCTCAGCCCCGCCCACCTGGCCTTCACTTCACCTACCTGGCCCTCTGACCCTCACTCAGACCTCTGTGTTGATAAAAATCAATGTCCGCCAGTGCCCAGGTGTCAGCATCTGGGATAAAGGATTCGGGACCTTGCCTGGGGCAGAAGGCAGCCTAGGTCAGCGGGTAGCTGGAAGTCTAGTGACTTGTGACACTGCTGCCAGTGACAAATGGTGACTCCCACACTCACATATCCCCTGGTGGCAGAATGCTAGTGATGGGTGGAGAAACATCGCTCCGGAGCACACGTTTAATGGGGCACCAGCCAAAGCAAAGGCCAGGGCCAGTAGTGGACGTCGTGGAGCTGAATGGCGAGCCAGTGAAGGGCCCAAGGATCCCTCCTGTATGTGGCGAACAGGTCATCCGTGTCCCCACGTCCATCAACCATTGCACTGCTGGGGCCCAGGCTGCCAGGATTTCGGCCTTGCCTTCGGAGCCCGGCCACATAGGCAGCCTTGCACCGGAGGCGGGGACGTGTAGACAGCAAAAATTTGGAAACTGGCAGTGTTTCCTCGATTTCCCTGGCATGGGCCTTTTTGAGCGGCTTGCTTTTTTTCCTGGTAGGATAGGGCCCTGACGGAGAAAGGCAGGATTACGTGTGCAGGAAAGGTGTGTGTTGAGAGGGTGACGACGTTGAGACCACGTTGGGATCTTTAGTCCCAGGAAAGGCCCCTGGCGGGTGTGGGTCAATGTTCTCTACCCATCCCCCTTGGCGGGGGGAGGTTTTCACCATACAAAGCAGCAGCGCAATTATTCGTCGCCGGAGAGGTTGCATCTGCCCACAAGCTCCCCCTGGCCAGGGTCCGCCCCTACTGTATTGCGCGTGTCAGTCAACAGAAGCTAAGACCTTCCAGAGAGACTACCTGCTATTCTGTCCCCACGGGGAAGCAGTACAGCCAGAAGCCTCCCCCGTTCCATCTCTAGGCTCTCTCTCAGGCCCCTCATACTTGTGATGTGTCTCAGGGGTAGAATGAAGAGATTCCTCTGAGTGAACACATACGTGAGAGGCCACAGATGCTGAGGAAGGGCGCCTTGCCTAGTGATATCCTAGCGTAAGTGGAAAAGAGGTACCTGCCTGCTGTCCCAGTGTGTCGAACGTGTTCACATCAGGGGTTGCCTACTGTGAAGTTATTCCCTGGGTGCCCTGGATTTTGTGGCCAAAGACGCAAGGGGCCGTTGTCTGTCCATGGGTAAAATGGAGGGCTCTGCGGAACTGGCCGGTTAGGCTGGACCTCTCCTATTGGCTGAGTGTTTGTGACTCGTCCCCGTCAGAAGTTCCGCCCAGCCTTCTGGTGGCTGTCACCATGGTGATTGGGAAAGAAGCCTTAGGCCCCACACTCAGCCCTCACCTGGCCTACCTGGCCTCTTTCCCCTCATCTAGACCGCTGTGTAGATGAAAGAAAGGATGTCGGCCAGTGAGCACGTGTCCTGATTTCCTTGGAAGGATTAGGTTCCTTGCCTGGGCAGAAGACAGCCAAGGTCAGCCTGAGCCTAGACACCTAGTGACCTGTGACACTGCAGCCAGTGATAGATGTTGATGTCCACGCTCAGGTATCCGCAGGTGGCGGATTCAGTGTGGTGGGAGGAGAAGTGGAAGTAGAGATGACACACTCACGAGGGCACAGGCCAAAGGTCAGGGAAAATAGCTGAGGTCGTGGAGCTCTAGCGGAGCCAGTCTAGGGCCCAGGCCTCCCTGCTGTACGAGGCAAAGAGGTGATCCATATGCCGCCATCCGTAGATTCTGGACGGCTGGGGCCCTGGATGCCCGGATTTCGGCCTCGTCTACCGAGAAGTGACGCACATGCAGTGTGCCACCGGAGGCTGTGGAGCAGCAGAGGGCAAAATCTTGAAAATGGGGGCTTCAGTTGACTTGGCCTGTGCTCTCCTTTGGCTGAGTGACATCGTGTGTTTCCTAGCAGGTGAAGACATTCGTGGAGAGAGGCGGTTTCCATGCGTGCAGGCAAAGTGTGTGCTGAGATGATGAGTTGCAGGGGAGACCAGGGTGGACTCTCCAGACCCAGAATAGGCCTCTGGCAGGTATGTGTCAATGTTTTCTGCCCATGGCACTCAGCCGGTTATTTGCATAGAATGTTAGGAGCGGAATTAGTAGTCTCCGGAGAGGCTGCCACTTGTCAGCGAGCTTCACCTGGCCAGGTCCCACGGTGATGTCAAGCTTCACCTGGCCAGGTCCGCCCGTGATGTAGCTCCCCAATCAATCACTACTCTCTAGACCTTCCAGATAGACTCCCAGAACTTCTCTCCCCATGGGCAAGCAGTAGAGCCAGAGGCCTTCCCCCTTTGCTCTTTGGTCTCTAGGCCCTCTGTCAGGCACTCCAAGGTGTGAAGTGACAAGGGGGAGAAGGAAGAGATTTCAGAGAACGAAGACAAGCAGAGAGAGACAGAGAGAGGCAAGAGATGCTGAGTGGGGATGCCTTGCCTACTGATATCCTCAGGAAAGTGGGAAAGAGGTACCTGGCGTGCTCTGCCAATGCCCTGAAGCAGTCCGCACCAGGGGCTCCCTTGTGCCTGCGTAGCCTTTCCCGGGGCGTGCTCAAATCCTGTGGCCACTAGGGGTCATAGGTCACAATGGAGGGCCCTGTGTCATCTGCCTGGCGGGCCGGATCTCTGCCATTGGCTCAGTCTTGTCACCAGGCCCATCCCAAGCTCCGCCCACTCTTGCGGTGGGGGGACTGTCTCTATGGTGATGGCAAAGAAGCCTCAGCCCCGCCCACCTGGCCTTCACTTCACCTACCTGGCCCTCTGACCCTCACTCAGACCTCTGTGTTGATAAAAATCAATGTCCGCCAGTGCCCAGGTGTCAGCATCTGGGATAAAGGATTCGGGACCTTGCCTGGGGCAGAAGGCAGCCTAGGTCAGCGGGTAGCTGGAAGTCTAGTGACTTGTGACACTGCTGCCAGTGACAAATGGTGACTCCCACACTCACATATCCCCTGGTGGCAGAATGCTAGTGATGGGTGGAGAAAGATCGCTCCGGAGCACACGTTTAATGGGGCACCAGCCAAAGCAAAGGCCAGGGCCAGTAGTGGACGTCGTGGAGCTGAATGGCGAGCCAGTGAAGGGCCCAAGGATCCCTCCTGTATGTGGCGAACAGGTCATCCGTGTCCCCACGTCCATCAACCATTGCACTGCTGGGGCCCAGGCTGCCAGGATTTCGGCCTTGCCTTCGGAGCCCGGCCACATAGGCAGCCTTGCACCGGAGGCGGGGACGTGTAGACAGCAAAAATTTGGAAACTGGCAGTGTTTCCTCGATTTCCCTGGCATCGGCCTCTTTGAGCGGCTTGCTTTTTTTCCTGGTAGCATAGGGCCCTGACGGAGAAAGGCAGGATTACGTGTGCAGGAAAGGTGTGTGTTGAGAGGGTGACGACGTTGAGACCACGTTGGGATCTTTAGTCCCAGGAAAGGCCCCTGGCGGGTGTGGGTCAATGTTCTCTACCCATCCCCCTTGGCGGGGGGAGGTTTTCACCATACAAAGCAGCAGCGCAATTATTCGTCGCCGGAGAGGTTGCATCTGCCCACAAGCTCCCCCTGGCCAGGGTCCGCCCCTACTGTATTGCGCGTGTCAGTCAACAGAAGCTAAGACCTTCCAGAGAGACTACCTGCTATTCTGTCCCCACGGGGAAGCAGTACAGCCAGAAGCCTCCCCCGTTCCATCTCTAGGCTCTCTCTCAGGCCCCTCATACTTGTGATGTGTCTCAGGGGTAGAATGAAGAGATTCCTCTGAGTGAACACATACGTGAGAGGCCACAGATGCTGAGGAAGGGCGCCTTGCCTAGTGATATCCTAGCGTAAGTGGAAAAGAGGTACCTGCCTGCTGTCCCAGTGTGTCGAACGTGTTCACATCAGGGGTTGCCTACTGTGAAGTTATTCCCTGGGTGCCCTGGATTTTGTGGCCAAAGACGCAAGGGGCCGTTGTCTGTCCATGGGTAAAATGGAGGGCTCTGCGGAACTGGCCGGTTAGGCTGGACCTCTCCTATTGGCTGAGTGTTTGTGACTCGTCCCCGTCCGAAGTTCCGCCCAGCCTTCCGGTGGCTGTCACCATGGTGATTGGGAAAGAAGCCTTAGGCCCCACACTCAGCCCTCACCTGGCCTACCTGGCCTCTTTCCCCTCATCTAGACCGCTGTGTGGATGAAAGAAAGGATGTCGGCCAGTGAGCACGTGTCCTGATTTCCTTGGAAGGATTAGGTTCCTTGCCTGGGCAGAAGACAGCCAAGGTCAGCCTGAGCCTAGACACCTAGTGACCTGTGACACTGCAGCCAGTGATAGATGTTGATGTCCACGCTCAGGTATCCGCAGGTGGCGCATTCAGTGTGGTGGGAAGAGAAGTGGAAGTAGAGATGACACAATCACGAGGGCACAGGCCAAAGGTCAGCGAAAATAGCTGAGGTCGTGGAGCTCTAGCGGAGCCAGTCTAGGGCCCAGGCCTCCCTGCTGTACGAGGCAAAGAGGTGATCCATATGCCGCCATCCGTAGATTCTGGACGGCTGGGGCCCTGGATGCCCGGATTTCGGCCTCGTCTACCGAGAAGTGACGCACATGCAGTGTGCCACCGGAGGCTGTGGAGCAGCAGAGGGCAAAATCTTGAAAATGGGGGCTTCAGTTGACTTGGCCTCTGCTCTCCTTTGGCTGAGTGACATCGTGTGTTTCCTAGCAGGTGAAGACATTCGTGGAGAGAGGCGGTTTCCATGCGTGCAGGCAAAGTGTGTGCTGAGATGATGAGTTGCAGGGGAGACCAGAGTGGACTCTCCAGACCCAGAATAGGCCTCTGGCAGGTATGTGTCAATGTTTTCTGCCCATGGCACTCAGCCGGTTATTTGCATAGAATGTTAGGAGCGGAATTAGTAGTCTCCGGAGAGGCTGCCACTTGTCAGGGAGCTTCACCTGGCCAGGTCCCACGGTGATGTCAAGCTTCACCTGGCCAGGTCTGCCCGTGATGTAGCTCCCCAATCAATCACTACTCTCTAGACCTTCCAGATAGACTCCCAGAACTTCTCTCCCCATGGGCAAGCAGTAGAGCCAGAGGCCTTTCCCCTTTGCTCTTTGGTCTCTAGGCCCTCTGTCAGGCACTCCAAGGTGTGAAGTGACAAGGGGGAGAAGGAAGAGATTTCAGAGAACGAAGACAAGCAGAGAGAGACAGAGAGAGGCAAGAGATGCTGAGTGGGGATGCCTTGCCTACTGATATCCTCAGGAAAGTGGGAAAGAGGTACCTGGCGTGCTCTGCCAATGCCCTGAAGCAGTCCGCACCAGGGGCTCCCTTGTGCCTGCGTAGCCTTTCCCGGGGCGTGCTCAAATCCTGTGGCCACTAGGGGTCATAGGTCACAATGGAGGGCCCTGTGTCATCTGCCTGGCGGGCCGGATCTCTGCCATTGGCTCAGTCTTGTCACCAGGCCCATCCCAAGCTCCGCCCACTCTTGCGGTGGGGGGACTGTCTCTATGGTGATGGCAAAGAAGCCTCAGCCCCGCCCACCTGGCCTTCACTTCACCTACCTGGCCCTCTGACCCTCACTCAGACCTCTGTGTTGATAAAAATCAATGTCCGCCAGTGCCCAGGTGTCAGCATCTGGGATAAAGGATTCGGGACCTTGCCTGGGGCAGAAGGCAGCCTAGGTCAGCGGGTAGCTGGAAGTCTAGTGACTTGTGACACTGCTGCCAGTGACAAATGGTGACTCCCACACTCACATATCCCCTGGTGGCAGAATGCTAGTGATGGGTGGAGAAAGATCGCTCCGGAGCACACGTTTAATGGGGCACCAGCCAAAGCAAAGGCCAGGGCCAGTAGTGGACGTCGTGGAGCTGAATGGCGAGCCAGTGAAGGGCCCAAGGATCCCTCCTGTGTGTGGTGAACAGGTCATCCGTGTCCCCACGTCCATCAACCATTGGACTGCTGGGGCCCAGGCTGCCAGGATTTCGGCCTTGCCTTCGGAGCCCGGCCACATAGGCAGCCTTGCACCGGAGGCGGGGACGTGTAGACAGCAAAAATTTGGAAACTGGCAGTGTTTCCTCGATTTCCCTGGCATCGGCCTTTTTGAGCGGCTTGCTTTTTTTCCTGGTAGGATAGGGCCCTGACGGAGAAAGGCAGGATTACGTGTGCAGGAAAGGTGCGTGTTGAGAGGGTGACTACGTTGAGACCACGTTGGGATCTTTAGTCCCAGGAAAGGCCCCTGGCGGGTATGGGTCAATGTTCTCTACCCATCCGCCTTGGCGGGGGGAGGTTTTCACCATACAAAGCAGCAGCGCAATTATTCGTCGCCGGAGAGGTTGCATCTGCCCACAAGCTCCCCCTGGCCAGGGTCCGCCCCTACTGTATTGCGCGTGTCAGTCAACAGAAGCTAAGACCTTCCAGAGAGACTACCTGCTATTCTGTCCCCACGGGGAAGCAGTACAGCCAGAAGCCTCCCCCGTTCCATCTCTAGGCTCTCTCTCAGGCCCCTCATACTTGTGATGTGTCTCAGGGGTAGAATGAAGAGATTCCTCTGAGTGAACACATACCTGAGAGGCCACAGATGCTGAGGAAGGGCGCCTTGCTTGTGATATCCTAGCGTAAGTGGAAAAGAGGTACCTGCCTGCTGTCCCAGTGTGTCGAACGTGTTCACATCAGGGGTTGCCTACTGTGAAGTTATTCCCTGGGTGCCCTGGATTTTGTGGCCAAAGACGCAAGGGGCCGTTGTCTGTCCATGGGTAAAATGGAGGGCTCTGCGGAACTGGCCGGTTAGGCTGGACCTCTCCTATTGGCTGAGTGTTTGTGACTCGTCCCCGTCCGAAGTTCCGCCCAGCCTTCCGGTGGCTGTCACCATGGTGATTGGGAAAGAAGCCTTAGGCCCCACACTCAGCCCTCACCTGGCCTACCTGGCCTCTTTCCCCTCATCTAGACCGCTGCGTGGATGAAAGTAAGGATGTCGGCCAGTGAGCACGTGTCCTCATTTCCTTGGAAGGATTAGGTTCCTTGCCTGGGCAGAAGACAGCCAAGGTCAGCCTGAGCCTAGACACCTAGTGACCTGTGACACTGCAGCCAGTGATAGATGTTGATGTCCACGCTCAGGTATCCGCAGGTGGCGGATTCAGTGTGGTGGAAGAGAAGTGGAAGTAGAGATGACACACTCAGGAGGGCACAGGCCAAAGGTCAGGGAAAATAGCTGAGGTCGTGGAGCTCTAGCGGAGCCAGTCTAGGGCCCAGGCCTCCCTGCTGTACGAGGCAAAGAGGTGATCCATATGCCGCCATCCGTAGATTCTGGACGGCTGGGGCCCTGGATGCCCGGATTTCGGCCTCGTCTACCGAGAAGTGACGCACATGCAGTGTGCCACCGGAGGCTGTGGAGCAGCAGAGGGCAAAATCTTGAAAATGGGGGCTTCAGTTGACTTGGCCTGTGCAATACTATCTCTCTATTGACATCGTGTGTTTCCTAGCAGGTGAAGACATTCGTGGAGAGAGGCGGTTTCCATGCGTGCAGGCAAAGTGTGTGCTGAGATGATGAGTTGCAGGGGAGACCAGGGTGGACTCTCCAGACCCAGAATAGGCCTCTGGCAGGTATGTGTCAATGTTTTCTGCCCATGGCACTCAGCCGGTTATTTGCATAGAATGTTAGGAGCGGAATTAGTAGTCTCCGGAGAGGCTGCCACTTGTCAGCGAGCTTCACCTGGCCAGGTCCCACGGTGATGTCAAGCTTCACCTGGCCAGGTCCGCCCGTGATGTAGCTCCCCAATCAATCACTACTCTCTAGACCTTCCAGATAGACTCCCAGAACTTCTCTCCCCATGGGCAAGCAGTAGAGCCAGAGGCCTTCCCCCTTTGCTCTTTGGTCTCTAGGCCCTCTGTCAGGCACTCCAAGGTGTGAAGTGACAAGGGGGAGAAGGAAGAGATTTCAGAGAACGAAGACAAGCAGAGAGAGAGAGAGAGAGGCAAGAGATGCTGAGTGGGGATGCCTTGCCTACTGATATCCTCAGGAAAGTGGGAAAGAGGTACCTGGCGTGCTCTGCCAATGGCCTGAAGCAGTCCGCACCAGGGGCTCCCTTGTGCCTGCGTAGCCTTTCCCGGGGCGTGCTCAAATCCTGTGGCCACTAGGGGTCATAGGTCACAATGGAGGGCCCTGTGTCATCTGCCTGGCGGGCCGGATCTCTGCCATTGGCTCAGTCTTGTCACCAGGCCCATCCCAAGCTCCGCCCACTCTTGCGGTGGGGGGACTGTCTCTATGGTGATGGCAAAGAAGCCTCAGCCCCGCCCACCTGGCCTTCACTTCACCTACCTGGCCCTCTGACCCTCACTCAGACCTCTGTGTTGATAAAAATCAATGTCCGCCAGTGCCCAGGTGTCAGCATCTGGGATAAAGGATTCGGGACCTTGCCTGGGGCAGAAGGCAGCCTAGGTCAGCGGGTAGCTGGAAGTCTAGTGACTTGTGACACTGCTGCCAGTGACAAATGGTGACTCCCACACTCACATATCCCCTGGTGGCAGAATGCTAGTGATGGGTGGAGAAAGATCGCTCCGGAGCACACGTTTAATGGGGCACCAGCCAAAGCAAAGGCCAGGGCCAGTAGTGGACGTCGTGGAGCTGAATGGCGAGCCAGTGAAAAGCCCAAGGATCCCTCCGGTATGTGTCGAACAGGTGATCCGTGTCCCCACGACCATCAACCATTGCACTGCTGGGGCCCAGGCTGCCAGGATTTCGGCCTTGCCTTCGGAGCCCGGCCACATAGGCAGCCTTGCACCGGAGGCGGGGACGTGTAGACAGCAAAAATTTGGAAACTGGCAGTGTTTCCTCGATTTCCCTGGCATCGGCCTCTTTGAGCGGCTTCCTTTTTTTCCTGGTAGGATAGGGCCCTGACGGAGAAAGGCAGGATTACGTGTGCAGGAAAGGTGCGTGTTGAGAGGGTGACTACGTTGAGACCACGTTGGGATCTTTAGTCCCAGGAAAGGCCCCTGGCGAGTATGGGTCAATGTTCTCTACCCATCCCCCTTGGCGGGGGGAGGTTTTCACCATACAAAGCAGCAGCGCAATTATTCGTCGCCGGAGAGGTTGCATCTGCCCACAAGCTCCCCCTGGCCTGGGTCCGCCCCTACTGTATTGCGCGTGTCAGTCAACAGAAGCTAAGACCTTCCAGAGAGACTACCTGCTATTCTGTCCCCACGGGGAAGCAGTACAGCCAGAAGCCTCCCCCGTTCCATCTCTAGGCTCTCTCTCAGGCCCCTCATACTTGTGATGTGTCTCAGGGGTAGAATGAAGAGATTCCTCTGAGTGAACACATACGTGAGAGGCCACAGATGCTGAGGAAGGGCGCCTTGCCTAGTGATATCCTAGCGTAAGTGGAAAAGAGGTACCTGCCTGCTGTCCCAGTGTGTCGAACGTGTTCACATCAGGGGTTGCCTACTGTGAAGTTATTCCCTGGGTGCCCTGGATTTTGTGGCCAAAGACGCAAGGGGCCGTTGTCTGTCCATGGGTAAAATGGAGGGCTCTGCGGAACTGGCCGGTTAGGCTGGACCTCTCCTATTGGCTGAGTGTTTGTGACTCGTCCCCGTCCGAAGTTCCGCCCAGCCTTCCGGTGGCTGTCAGCATGGTGATTGGGAAAGAAGCCTTAGGCCCCACACTCAGCCCTCACCTGGCCTACCTGGCCTCTTTCCCCTCATCTAGACCGCTGCGTGGATGAAAGTAAGGATGTCGGCCAGTGAGCACGTGTCCTGATTTCCTTGGAAGGATTAGGTTCCTTGCCTGGGCAGAAGACAGCCAAGGTCAGCCTGAGCCTAGACACCTAGTGACCTGTGACACTGCAGCCAGTGATAGATGTTGATGTCCACGCTCAGGTATCCGCAGGTGGCGGATTCAGTGTGGTGGGAAGAGAAGTGGAAGTAGAGATGACACAATCACGAGGGCACAGGCCAAAGGTCAGCGAAAATAGCTGAGGTCGTGGAGCTCTAGCGGAGCCAGTCTAGGGCCCAGGCCTCCCTGCTGTACGAGGCAAAGAGGTGATCCATATGCCGCCATCCGTAGATTCTGGACGGCTGGGGCCCTGGATGCCCGGATTTCGGCCTCGTCTACCGAGAAGTGACGCACATGCAGTGTGCCACCGGAGGCTGTGGAGCAGCAGAGGGCAAAATCTTGAAAATGGGGGCTTCAGTTGACTTGGCCTGTGCTCTCCTTTGGCTGAGTGACATCGTGTGTTTCCTAGCAGGTGAAGACATTCGTGGAGAGAGGCGGTTTCCATGCGTGCAGGCAAAGTGTGTGCTGAGATGATGAGTTGCAGGGGAGACCAGGGTGGACTCTCCAGACCCAGAATAGGCCTCTGGCAGGTATGTGTCAATGTTTTCTGCCCATGGCACTCAGCCGGTTATTTGCATAGAATGTTAGGAGCGGAATTAGTAGTCTCCGGAGAGGCTGCCACTTGTCAGCGAGCTTCACCTGGCCAGGTCCCACGGTGATGTCAAGCTTCACCTGGCCAGGTCCGCCCGTGATGTAGCTCCCCAATCAATCACTACTCTCTAGACCTTCCAGATAGACTCCCAGAACTTCTCTCCCCATGGGCAAGCAGTAGAGCCAGAGGCCTTCCCCCTTTGCTCTTTGGTCTCTAGGCCCTCTGTCAGGCACTCCAAGGTGTGAAGTGACAAGGGGGAGAAGGAAGAGATTTCAGAGAACGAAGACAAGCAGAGAGAGAGAGAGAGAGGCAAGAGATGCTGAGTGGGGATGCCTTGCCTACTGATATCCTCAGGAAAGTGGGAAAGAGGTACCTGGCGTGCTCTGCCAATGCCCTGAAGCAGTCCGCACCAGGGGCTCCCTTGTGCCTGCGTAGCCTTTCCCGGGGCGTGCTCAAATCCTGTGGCCACTAGGGGTCATAGGTCACAATGGAGGGCCCTGTGTCATCTGCCTGGCGGGCCGGATCTCTGCCATTGGCTCAGTCTTGTCACCAGGCCCATCCCAAGCTCCGCCCACTCTTGCGGTGGGGGGACTGTCTCTATGGTGATGGCAAAGAAGCCTCAGCCCCGCCCACCTGGCCTTCACTTCACCTACCTGGCCCTCTGACCCTCACTCAGACCTCTGTGTTGATAAAAATCAATGTCCGCCAGTGCCCAGGTGTCAGCATCTGGGATAAAGGATTCGGGACCTTGCCTGGGGCAGAAGGCAGCCTAGGTCAGCGGGTAGCTGGAAGTCTAGTGACTTGTGACACTGCTGCCAGTGACAATTGGTGACTCCCACACTCACATATCCCCTGGTGGCAGAATGCTAGTGATGGGTGGAGAAACATCGCTCCGGAGCACACGTTTAATGGGGCACCAGCCAAAGCAAAGGCCAGGGCCAGTAGTGGACGTCGTGGAGCTGAATGGCGAGCCAGTGAAGGGCCCAAGGATCCCTCCTGTGTGTGGCGAACAGGTCATCCGTGTCCCCACGTCCATCAACCATTGCACTGCTGGGGCCCAGGCTGCCAGGATTTCGGCCTTGCCTTCGGAGCCCGACCACATAGGCAGCCTTGCACCGGAGGCGGGGACGTGTAGACAGCAAAAATTTGGAAACTGGCAGTGTTTCCTCGATTTCCCTGGCATCGGCCTCTTTGAGCGGCTTCCTTTTTTTCCTGGTAGGATAGGGCCCTGACGGAGAAAGGCAGGATTACGTGTGCAGGAAAGGTGCGTGTTGAGAGGGTGACTACGTTGAGACCACGTTGGGATCTTTAGTCCCAGGAAAGGCCCCTGGCGAGTATGGGTCAATGTTCTCTACCCATCCCCCTTGGCGGGGGGAGGTTTTCACCATACAAAGCAGCAGCGCAATTATTCGTCGCCGGAGAGGTTGCATCTGCCCACAAGCTCCCCCTGGCCTGGGTCCGCCCCTACTGTATTGCGCGTGTCAGTCAACAGAAGCTAAGACCTTCCAGAGAGACTACCTGCTATTCTGTCCCCACGGGGAAGCAGTACAGCCAGAAGCCTCCCCCGTTCCATCTCTAGGCTCTCTCTCAGGCCCCTCATACTTGTGATGTGTCTCAGGGGTAGAATGAAGAGATTCCTCTGAGTGAACACATACGTGAGAGGCCACAGATGCTGAGGAAGGGCGCCTTGCCTAGTGATATCCTAGCGTAAGTGGAAAAGAGGTACCTGCCTGCTGTCCCAGTGTGTCGAACGTGTTCACATCAGGGGTTGCCTACTGTGAAGTTATTCCCTGGGTGCCCTGGATTTTGTGGCCAAAGACGCAAGGGGCCGTTGTCTGTCCATGGGTAAAATGGAGGGCTCTGCGGAACTGGCCGGTTAGGCTGGACCTCTCCTATTGGCTGAGTGTTTGTGACTCGTCCCCGTCCGAAGTTCCGCCCAGCCTTCCGGTGGCTGTCACCATGGTGATTGGGAAAGAAGCCTTAGGCCCCACACTCAGCCCTCACCTGGCCTACCTGGCCTCTTTCCCCTCATCTAGACCGCTGCGTGGATGAAAGTAAGGATGTCGGCCAGTGAGCACGTGTCCTCATTTCCTTGGAAGGATTAGGTTCCTTGCCTGGGCAGAAGACAGCCAAGGTCAGCCTGAGCCTAAACACCTAGTGACCTGTGACACTGCAGCCAGTGATAGATGTTGATGTCCACGCTCAGGTATCCGCAGGTGGCGGATTCAGTGTGGTGGGAAGAGAAGTGGAAGTAGAGATGACACAATCACGAGGGCACAGGCCAAAGGTCAGCGAAAATAGCTGAGGTCGTGGAGCTCTAGCAGAGCCAGTCTAGGGCCCAGGCCTCCCTGCTGTACGAGGCAAAGAGGTGATCCATATGCCGCCATCCGTAGATTCTGGACGGCTGGGGCCCTGGATGCCCGGATTTCGGCCTCGTCTACCGAGAAGTGACGCACATGCAGTGTGCCACCGGAGGCTGTGGAGCAGCAGAGGGCAAAATCTTGAAAATGGGGGCTTCAGTTGACTTGGCCTGTGCTCTCCTTTGGCTGAGTGACATCGTGTGTTTCCTAGCAGGTGAAGACATTCGTGGAGAGAGGCGGTTTCCATGCGTGCAGGCAAAGTGTGTGCTGAGATGATGAGTTGCAGGGGAGACCAGGGTGGACTCTCCAGACCCAGAATAGGCCTCTGGCAGGTATGTGTCAATGTTTTCTGCCCATGGCACTCAGCCGGTTATTTGCATAGAATGTTAGGAGCGGAATTAGTAGTCTCCGGAGAGGCTGCCACTTGTCAGCGAGCTTCACCTGGCCAGGTCCCACGGTGATGTCAAGCTTCACCTGGCCAGGTCCGCCCGTGATGTAGCTCCCCAATCAATCACTACTCTCTAGACCTTCCAGATAGACTCCCAGAACTTCTCTCCCCATGGGCAAGCAGTAGAGCCAGAGGCCTTCCCCCTTTGCTCTTTGGTCTCTAGGCCCTCTGTCAGGCACTCCAAGGTGTGAAGTGACAAGGGGGAGAAGGAAGAGATTTCAGAGAACGAAGACAAGCAGAGAGAGAGAGAGAGAGGCAAGAGATGCTGAGTGGGGATGCCTTGCCTACTGATATCCTCAGGAAAGTGGGAAAGAGGTACCTGGCGTGCTCTGCCAATGCCCTGAAGCAGTCCGCACCAGGGGCTCCCTTGTGCCTGCGTAGCCTTTCCCGGGGCGTGCTCAAATCCTGTGGCCACTAGGGGTCATAGGTCACAATGGAGGGCCCTGTGTCATCTGCCTGGCGGGCCGGATCTCTGCCATTGGCTCAGTCTTGTCACCAGGCCCATCCCAAGCTCCGCCCACTCTTGCGGTGGGGGGACTGTCTCTATGGTGATGGCAAAGAAGCCTCAGCCCCGCCCACCTGGCCTTCACTTCACCTACCTGGCCCTCTGACCCTCACTCAGACCTCTGTGTTGATAAAAATCAATGTCCGCCAGTGCCCAGGTGTCAGCATCTGGGATAAAGGATTCGGGACCTTGCCTGGGGCAGAAGGCAGCCTAGGTCAGCGGGTAGCTGGAAGTCTAGTGACTTGTGACACTGCTGCCAGTGACAAATGGTGACTCCCACACTCACATATCCCCTGGTGGCAGAACGCTAGTGGTGGGTGGAGAAACATCGCTCCGGAGCACACGTTTAATGGGGCACCAGCCAAAGCAAAGGCCAGGGCCAGTAGTGGACGTCGTGGAGCTGAATGGCGAGCCAGTGAAGGGCCCAAGGATCCCTCCTGTATGTGGCGAACAGGTCATCCGTGTCCCCAGGTCCATCAACCATTGGACTGCTGGGGCCCAGGCTGCCAGGATTTCGGCCTTGCCTTCGGAGCCCGGCCACATAGGCAGCCTTGCACCGGAGGCGGGGACGTGTAGACAGCAAAAATTTGGAAACTGGCAGTGTTTCCTCGATTTCCCTGGCATCGGCCTTTTTGAGCGGCTTCCTTTTTTTCCTGGTAGGATAGGGCCCTGACGGAGAAAGGCAGGATTACGTGTGCAAGAAAGGTGCGTGTTGAGAGGGTGACGACGTTGAGACCACGTTGGGATCTTTAGTCCCAGGAAAGGCCCCTGGCGGGTGTGGGTCAATGTTCTCTACCCATCCCCCTTGGCGGGGGGAGGTTTTCACCATACAAAGCAGCAGCGCAATTATTCGTCGCCGGAGAGGTTGCATCTGCCCACAAGCTCCCCCTGGCCAGGGTCCGCCCCTACTGTATTGCGCGTGTCAGTCAACAGAAGCTAAGACCTTCCAGAGAGACTACCTGCTATTCTGTCCCCACGGGGAAGCAGTACAGCCAGAAGCCTCCCCCGTTCCATCTCTAGGCTCTCTCTCAGGCCCCTCATACTTGTGATGTGTCTCAGGGGTAGAATGAAGAGATTCCTCTGAGTGAACACATACGTGAGAGGCCACAGATGCTGAGGAAGGGCGCCTTGCCTAGTGATATCCTAGCGTAAGTGGAAAAGAGGTACCTGCCTGCTGTCCCAGTGTGTCGAACGTGTTCACATCAGGGGTTGCCTACTGTGAAGTTATTCCCTGGGTGCCCTGGATTTTGTGGCCAAAGACGCAAGGGGCCGTTGTCTGTCCATGGGTAAAATGGAGGGCTCTGCGGAACTGGCCGGTTAGGCTGGACCTCTCCTATTGGCTGAGTGTTTGTGACTCGTCCCCGTCCGAAGTTCCGCCCAGCCTTCCGGTGGCTGTCACCATGGTGATTGGGAAAGAAGCCTTAGGCCCCACACTCAGCCCTCACCTGGCCTACCTGGCCTCATTACCCTCATCTAGACCGCTGTGTGGATGAAAGAAAGGATGTCGGCCAGTGAGCACGTGTCCTGATTTCCTTGGAAGGATTAGGTTCCTTGCCTGGGCAGAAGACAGCCAAGGTCAGCCTGAGCCTAGACACCTAGTGACCTGTGACACTGCAGCCAGTGATAGATGTTGATGTCCACGCTCAGGTATCCGCAGGTGGCGGATTCAGTGTGGTGGGAAGAGAAGTGGAAGTAGAGATGACACACTCACGAGGGCACAGGCCAAAGGTCAGGGAAAATAGCTGAGGTCGTGGAGCTCTAGCGGAGCCAGTCTAGGGCCCAGGCCTCCCTGCTGTACGAGGCAAAGAGGTGATCCATATGCCGCCATCCGTAGACTGTGGACGGCTGGGGCCCTGGATGCCCGGATTTCGTCCTTGTCTACCGAGAAGTGACGCACATGCAGTGTGCCACCGGAGGCTGTGGAGCAGCAGAGGGCAAAATCTTGAAAATGGGGGCTTCAGTTGACTTGGCCTGTGCTCTCCTTTGGCTGAGTGACATCGTGTGTTTCCTAGCAGGTGAAGACATTCGTGGAGAGAGGCGGTTTCCATGCGTGCAGGCAAAGTGTGTGCTGAGATGATGAGTTGCAGGGGAGACCAGGGTGGACTCTCCAGACCCAGAATAGGCCTCTGGCAGGTATGTGTCAATGTTTTCTGCCCATGGCACTCAGCCGGTTATTTGCATAGAATGTTAGGAGCGGAATTAGTAGTCTCCGGAGAGGCTGCCACTTGTCAGCGAGCTTCACCTGGCCAGGTCCCACGGTGATGTCAAGCTTCACCTGGCCAGGTCCGCCCGTGATGTAGCTCCCCAATCAATCACTGCTCTCTAGACCTTCCAGATAGACTCCCAGAACTTCTCTCCCCATGGGCAAGCAGTAGAGCCAGAGGCCTTCCCCCTTTGCTCTTTGGTCTCTAGGCCCTCTGTCAGGCACTCCAAGGTGTGAAGTGACAAGGGGGAGAAGGAAGAGATTTCAGAGAACGAAGACAAGCAGAGAGATACAGAGACAGGCAAGAGATGCTGGGTGGGGATGCCTTGCCTACTGATATCCTCAGGAAAGTGGGAAAGAGGTACCTGGCGTGCTCTGCCAATGCCCTGAAGCAGTCCGCACCAGGGGCTCCCTTGTGCCTGCGTAGCCTTTCCCGGGGCGTGCTCAAATCCTGTGGCCACTAGGGGTCATAGGTCACAATGGAGGGCCCTGTGTCATCTGCCTGGCGGGCCGGATCTCTGCCATTGGCTCAGTCTTGTCACCAGGCCCATCCCAAGCTCCGCCCACTCTTGCGGTGGGGGGACTGTCTCTATGGTGATGGCAAAGAAGCCTCAGCCCCGCCCACCTGGCCTTCACTTCACCTACCTGGCCCTCTGACCCTCACTCAGACCTCTGTGTTGATAAAAATCAATGTCCGCCAGTGCCCAGGTGTCAGCATCTGGGATAAAGGATTCGGGACCTTGCCTGGGGCAAAAGGCAGCCTAGGTCAGCGGGTAGCTGGAAGTCTAGTGACTTGTGACGCTGCTGCCAGTGACAAATGGTGACTCCCACACTCACATATCCCCTGGTGGCAGAACGCTAGTGATGGGTGGAGAAACATCGCTCCGGAGCACACGTTTAATGGGGCACTAGCCAAAGCAAAGGCCAGGGCCAGTAGTGGACGTCGTGGAGCTGAATGGCGAGCCAGTGAAGGGCCCAAGGATCCCTCCTGTATGTGGCGAACAGGTCATCTGTGTCCCCACGTCCATCAACCATTGCACTGCTGGGGCCCAGGCTGCCAGGATTTCGGCCTTGCCTTCGGAGCCCGGCCACATAGGCAGCCTTGCACCGGAGGCGGGGACGTGTAGACAGCAAAAATTTGGAAACTGGCAGTGTTTCCTCGATTTCCCTGGCATCGGCCTTTTAGAGCGGCTTGCTTTTTTTCCTGGTAGGATAGGGCCCTGACGGAGAAAGGCAGGATTACGTGTGCAGGAAAGGTGTGTGTTGAGAGGGTGACGACGTTGAGACCACGTTGGGATCTTTAGTCCCAGGAAAGGCCCCTGGCGGGTGTGGGTCAATGTTCTCTACCCATCCCCCTTGGCGGGGGGAGGTTTTCACCATACAAAGCAGCAGCGCAATTATTCGTCGCCGGAGAGGTTGCATCTGCCCACAAGCTCCCCCTGGCCAGGGTCCGCCCCTACTGTATTGCGCGTGTCAGTCAACAGAAGCTAAGACCTTCCAGAGAGACTACCTGCTATTCTGTCCCCACGGGGAAGCAGTACAGCCAGAAGCCTCCCCCGTTCCATCTCTAGGCTCTCTCTCAGGCCCCTCATACTTGTGATGTGTCTCAGGGGTAGAATGAAGAGATTCCTCTGAGTGAACACATACGTGAGAGGCCACAGATGCTGAGGAAGGGCGCCTTGCCTAGTGATATCCTAGCGTAAGTGGAAAAGAGGTACCTGCCTGCTGTCCCAGTGTGTCGAACGTGTTCACATCAGGGGTTGCCTACTGTGAAGTTATTCCCTGGGTGCCCTGGATTTTGTGGCCAAAGACGCAAGGGGCCGTTGTCTGTCCATGGGTAAAATGGAGGGCTCTGCGGAACTGGCCGGTTAGGCTGGACCTCTCCTATTGGCTGAGTGTTTGTGACTCGTCCCCGTCCGACGTTCCGCCCAGCCTTCCGGTGGCTGTCACCATGGTGATTGGGAAAGAAGCCTTAGGCCCCACACTCAGCCCTCACCTGGCCTACCTGGCCTCATTACCCTCATCTAGACCGCTGTGTGGATGAAAGAAAGGATGTCGGCCAGTGAGCACGTGTCCTGATTTCCTTGGAAGGATTAGGTTCCTTGCCTGGGCAGAAGACAGCCAAGGTCAGCCTGAGCCTAGACACCTAGTGACCTGTGACACTGCAGCCAGTGATAGATGTTGATGTCCACGCTCAGGTATCCGCAGGTGGCGGATTCAGTGTGGTGGGAAGAGAAGTGGAAGTAGAGATGACACACTCACGAGGGCACAGGCCAAAGGTCAGGGAAAATAGCTGAGGTCGTGGAGCTCTAGCGGAGCCAGTCTAGGGCCCAGGCCTCCCTGCTGTACGAGGCAAAGAGGTGATCCATATGCCGCCATCCGTAGATTCTGGACGGCTGGGGCCCTGGATGCCCGGATTTCGGCCTCGTCTACCGAGAAGTGACGCACATGCAGTGTGCCACCGGAGGCTGTGGAGCAGCAGAGGGCAAAATCTTGAAAATGGGGGCTTCAGTTGACTTGGCCTGTGCTCTCCTTTGGCTGAGTGACATCGTGTGTTTCCTAGCAGGTGAAGACATTCGTGGAGAGAGGCGGTTTCCATGCGTGCAGGCAAAGTGTGTGCTGAGATGATGAGTTGCAGGGGAGACCAGGGTGGACTCTCCAGACCCAGAATAGGCCTCTGGCAGGTATGTGTCAATGTTTTCTGCCCATGGCACTCAGCCGGTTATTTGCATAGAATGTTAGGAGCGGAATTAGTAGTCTCCGGAGAGGCTGCCACTTGTCAGCGAGCTTCACCTGGCCAGGTCCCACGGTGATGTCAAGCTTCACCTGGCCAGGTCCGCCCGTGATGTAGCTCCCCAATCAATCACTACTCTCTAGACCTTCCAGATAGACTCCCAGAACTTCTCTCCCCATGGGCAAGCAGTAGAGCCAGAGGCCTTCCCCCTTTGCTCTTTGGTCTCTAGGCCCTCTGTCAGGCACTCCAAGGTGTGAAGTGACAAGGGGGAGAAGGAAGAGATTTCAGAGAACGAAGACAAGCAGAGAGAGAGAGAGAGAGGCAAGAGATGCTGAGTGGGGATGCCTTGCCTACTGATATCCTCAGGAAAGTGGGAAAGAGGTACCTGGCGTGCTCTGCCAATGCCCTGAAGCAGTCCGCACCAGGGGCTCCCTTGTGCCTGCGTAGCCTTTCCCGGGGCGTGCTCAAATCCTGTGGCCACTAGGGGTCATAGGTCACAATGGAGGGCCCTGTGTCATCTGCCTGGCGGGCCGGATCTCTGCCATTGGCTCAGTCTTGTCACCAGGCCATCCCAAGCTCCGCCCACTCTTGCGGTGGGGGGACTGTCTCTATGGTGATGGCAAAGAAGCCTCAGCCCCGCCCACCTGGCCTTCACTTCACCTACCTGGCCCTCTGACCCTCACTCAGACCTCTGTGTTGATAAAAATCAATGTCCGCCAGTGCCCAGGTGTCAGCATCTGGGATAAAGGATTCGGGACCTTGCCTGGGGCAGAAGGCAGCCTAGGTCAGCGGGTAGCTGGAAGTCTAGTGACTTGTGACACTGCTGCCAGTGACAAATGGTGACTCCCACACTCACATATCCCCTGGTGGCAGAATGCTAGTGATGGGTGGAGGAACATCGCTCCGGAGCACACGTTTAATGGGGCACCAGCCAAAGCAAAGGCCAGGGCCAGTAGTGGACATCGTGGAGCTGAATGGCGAGCCAGTGAAGGGCCCAAGGATCCCTCCTGTATGTGGCGAACAGGTCATCCGTGTCCCCACGTCCATCAACCATTGCACTGCTGGGGCCCAGGCTGCCAGGATTTCGGCCTTGCCTTCGGAGCCCGGCCACATAGGCAGCCTTGCACCGGAGGCGGGGACGTGTAGACAGCAAAAATTTGGAAACTGGCAGTGTTTCCTCGATTTCCCTGGCATCGGCCTCTTTGAGCGGCTTGCTTTTTTTCCTGGTAGGATAGGGCCCTGACGGAGAAAGGCAGGATTACGTGTGCAGGAAAAGTGTGTGTTGAGAGGGTGACGACGTTGAGACCACGTTGGGATCTTTAGTCCCAGGAAAGGCCCCTGGCGGGTGTGGGTCAATGTTCTCTACCCATCCCCCTTGGCGGGGGGAGGTTTTCACCATACAAAGCAGCAGCGCAATTATTCGTCGCCGGGGAGGTTGCATCTGCCCACAAGCTCCCCCTGGCCTGGGTCCGCCCCTACTGTATTGCGCGTGTCAGTCAACAGAAGCTAAGACCTTCCAGAGAGACTACCTGCTATTCTGTCCCCACGGGGAAGCAGTACAGCCAGAAGCCTCCCCCGTTCCATCTCTAGGCTCTCTCTCAGGCCCCTCATACTTGTGATGTGTCTCAGGGGTAGAATGAAGAGATTCCTCTGAGTGAACACATACGTGAGAGGCCACAGATGCTGAGGAAGGGTGCCTTGCCTAGTGATATCCTAGCGTAAGTGGAAAAGAGGTACCTGCCTGCTGTCCCAGTGTGTCGAACGTGTTCACATCAGGGGTTGCCTACTGTGAAGTTATTCCCTGGGTGCCCTGGATCTTGTGGCCAAAGACGCAAGGGGGCGTTGTCTGTCCATGGGTAAAATGGAGGGCTCTGCGGAACTGGCCGGTTAGGCTGGACCTCTCCTATTGGCTGAGTGTTTGTGACTCGTCCCCGTCCGAAGTTCCGCCCAGCCTTCCGGTGGCTGTCAGCATGGTGATTGGGAAAGAAACCTTAGGCCCCACACTCAGCCCTCACCTGGCCTACCTGGCCTCATTACCCTCATCTAGACCGCTGTGTGGATGAAAGAAAGGATGTCGGCCAGTGAGCACGTGTCCTGATTTCCTTGGAAGGATTAGGTTCCTTGCCTGGGCAGAAGACAGCCAAGGTCAGCCTGAGCCTAGACACCTAGTGACCTGTGACACTGCAGCCAGTGATAGATGTTGATGTCCACGCTCAGGTATCCGCAGGTGGCGGATTCAGTGTGGTGGGAAGAGAAGTGGAAGTAGAGATGACACACTCACGAGGGCAGGGGCCAAAGGTCAGGGAAAATAGCTGAGGTCGTGGAGCTCTAGCGGAGCCAGTCTAGGGCCCAGGCCTCCTTGCTGTACGAGGCAAAGAGGTGTTCCATATGCCGCCATCCGTAGACTGTGGACGGCTGGGGCCCTGGATGCCCTGATTTCGTCCTTGTCTACCGAGAAGTGACGCACATGCAGTGTGCCACCGGAGGCTGTGGAGCAGCAGAGGGCAAAATCCTGAAAATGGGTGCTTCAGTTGACGTGGCCTGTGCTCTCCTTTGGCTGAGTGACATCGTGTGTTTCCTAGCAGGTGAAGACATTCGTGGAGAGAGGCGGTTTCCATCCGTGCAGGCAAAGTGTGTGCTGAGATAATGAGTTCCTGGAGACCAGGGTGGACTCTTCAGACCGAGAATAGGCCTCTGGCAGGTATGTGTCAATGTTTTCTGCCCATGGCACTCAGCCGGTTATTTGCATAGAATGTTAGGAGCGGAATTAGTAGTCTCCGGAGAGGCTGCTACTTGTCAGCGAGCTTATCCTGGCCAGGTCCGCCCATGATGTAGCTCCCCAATCAATCACTGCTCTCTAGACCTTCCAGATAGACTACCAGAACTTCTCTCGCCATGGGGAAGAAGTAGAGCCAGAGGCCTTCCCCCTTTGCTCTTTCGTCTCTAGGCCCTCTGTCAGGCACTCCAAGGTATGAAGTGACAAGGGGGAGAAGGAAGAGATTTCAGAGAACGAAGACAAGCAGAGAGAGAGAGAGAGAGGCAAGAGATGCTGAGTGGGGATGCCTTGCCTACTGATATCCTCAGGAAAGTGGGAAAGAGGTACCTGGCGTGCTCTGCCAATGCCCTGAAGCAGTCCGCACCAGGGGCTCCCTTGTGCCTGCGTAGCCTTTCCCGGGGCGTGCTCAAATCCTGTGGCCACTAGGGGTCATAGGTCACAATGGAGGGCCCTGTGTCATCTGCCTGGCGGGCCGGATCTCTGCCATTGGCTCAGTCTTGTCACCAGGCCCATCCCAAGCTCCGCCCACTCTTGCGGTGGGGGGACTGTCTCTATGGTGATGGCAAAGAAGCCTCAGCCCCGCCCACCTGGCCTTCACTTCACCTACCTGGCCCTCTGACCCTCACTCAGACCTCTGTGTTGATAAAAATCAATGTCCGCCAGTGCCCAGGTGTCAGCATCTGGGATAAAGGATTCGGGACCTTGCCTGGGGCAAAAGGCAGCCTAGGTCAGCGGGTAGCTGGAAGTCTAGTGACTTGTGACGCTGCTGCCAGTGACAAATGGTGACTCCCACACTCACATATCCCCTGGTGGCAGAACGCTAGTGATGGGTGGAGAAACATCGCTCCGGAGCACACGTTTAATGGGGCACCAGCCAAAGCAAAGGCCAGGGCCAGTAGTGGACGTCGTGGAGCTGAATGGCGAGCCAGTGAAGGGCCCAAGGATCCCTCCTGTATGTGGCGAACAGGTCATCTGTGTCCCCACGTCCATCAACCATTGCACTGCTGGGGCCCAGGCTGCCAGGATTTCGGCCTTGCCTTCGGAGCCCGGCCACATAGGCAGCCTTGCACCGGAGGCGGGGACGTGTAGACAGCAAAAATTTGGAAACTGGCAGTGTTTCCTCGATTTCCCTGGCATCGGCCTTTTAGAGCGGCTTGCTTTTTTTCCTGGTAGGATAGGGCCCTGACGGAGAAAGGCAGGATTACGTGTGCAGGAAAGGTGTGTGTTGAGAGGGTGACGACGTTGAGACCACGTTGGGATCTTTAGTCCCAGGAAAGGCCCCTGGCGGGTGTGGGTCAATGTTCTCTACCCATCCCCCTTGGCGGGGGGAGGTTTTCACCATACAAAGCAGCAGCGCAATTATTCGTCGCCGGAGAGGTTGCATCTGCCCACAAGCTCCCCCTGGCCAGGGTCCGCCCCTACTGTATTGCGCGTGTCAGTCAACAGAAGCTAAGACCTTCCAGAGAGACTACCTGCTATTCTGTCCCCACGGGGAAGCAGTACAGCCAGAAGCCTCCCCCGTTCCATCTCTAGGCTCTCTCTCAGGCCCCTCATACTTGTGATGTGTCTCAGGGGTAGAATGAAGAGATTCCTCTGAGTGAACACATACGTGAGAGGCCACAGATGCTGAGGAAGGGCGCCTTGCCTAGTGATATCCTAGCGTAAGTGGAAAAGAGGTACCTGCCTGCTGTCCCAGTGTGTCGAACGTGTTCACATCAGGGGTTGCCTACTGTGAAGTTATTCCCTGGGTGCCCTGGATTTTGTGGCCAAAGACGCAAGGGGCCGTTGTCTGTCCATGGGTAAAATGGAGGGCTCTGCGGAACTGGCCGGTTAGGCTGGACCTCTCCTATTGGCTGAGTGTTTGTGACTCGTCCCCGTCCGAAGTTCCGCCCAGCCTTCCGGTGGCTGTCAGCATGGTGATTGGGAAAGAAACCTTAGGCCCCACACTCAGCCCTCACCTGGCCTACCTGGCCTCTTTCCCCTCATCTAGACCGCTGTGTGGATGAAAGAAAGGATGTCGGCCAGTGAGCACGTGTCCTGATTTCCTTGGAAGGATTAGGTTCCTTGCCTGGGCAGAAGACAGCCAAGGTCAGCCTGAGCCTAGACACCTAGTGACCTGTGACACTGCAGCCAGTGATAGATGTTGATGTCCACGCTCAGGTATCCGCAGGTGGCGGATTCAGTGTGGTGGGAAGAGAAGTGGAAGTAGAGATGACACACTCACGAGGGCACGGTCCAAAGGTCAGGGAAAATAGCTGAGGTCGTGGAGCTCTAGCGGAGCCAGTCTAGGGCCCAGGTCTCCCTGCTGTACGAGGCAAAGAGGTGATCCATATGCCGCCATCCGTAGATTCTGGACGGCTGGGGCCCTGGATGCCCGGATTTCGGCCTCGTCTACCGAGAAGTGACGCACATGCAGTGTGCCACCGGAGGCTGTGGAGCAGCAGAGGGCAAAATCTTGAAAATGGGGGCTTCAGTTGACTTGGCCTGTGCTCTCCTTTGGCTGAGTGACATCGTGTGTTTCCTAGCAGGTGAAGACATTCGTGGAGAGAGGCGGTTTCCATGCGTGCAGGCAAAGTGTGTGCTGAGATGATGAGTTGCAGGGGAGACCAGGGTGGACTCTCCAGACCCAGAATAGGCCTCTGGCAGGTATGTGTCAATGTTTTCTGCCCATGGCACTCAGCCGGTTATTTGCATAGAATGTTAGGAGCGGAATTAGTAGTCTCCGGAGAGGCTGCCACTTGTCAGCGAGCTTCACCTGGCCAGGTCCCACGGTGATGTCAAGCTTCACCTGGCCAGGTCCGCCCGTGATGTAGCTCCCCAATCAATCACTACTCTCTAGACCTTCCAGATAGACTCCCAGAACTTCTCTCCCCATGGGCAAGCAGTAGAGCCAGAGGCCTTCCCCCTTTGCTCTTTGGTCTCTAGGCCCTCTGTCAGGCACTCCAAGGTGTGAAGTGACAAGGGGGAGAAGGAAGAGATTTCAGAGAACGAAGACAAGCAGAGAGAGACAGAGAGAGGCAAGAGATGCTGAGTGGGGATGCCTTGCCTACTGATATCCTCAGGAAAGTGGGAAAGAGGTACCTGGCGTGCTCTGCCAATGCCCTGAAGCAGTCCGCACCAGGGGCTCCCTTGTGCCTGCGTAGCCTTTCCCGGGGGGTGCTCAAATCCTGTGGCCACTAGGGGTCATAGGTCACAATGGAGGGCCCTGTGTCATCTGCCTGGCGGGCCGGATCTCTGCCATTGGCTCAGTCTTGTCACCAGGCCCATCCCAAGCTCCGCCCACTCTTGCGGTGGGGGGACTGTCTCTATGGTGATGGCAAAGAAGCCTCAGCCCCGCCCACCTGGCCTTCACTTCACCTACCTGGCCCTCTGACCCTCACTCAGACCTCTGTGTTGATAAAAATCAATGTCCGCCAGTGCCCAGGTGTCAGCATCTGGGATAAAGGATTCGGGACCTTGCCTGGGGCAGAAGGCAGCCTAGGTCAGCGGGTAGCTGGAAGTCTAGTGACTTGTGACACTGCTGCCAGTGACAAATGGTGACTCCCACACTCACATATCCCCTGGTGGCAGAATGCTAGTGATGGGTGGAGAAACATCGCTCCGGAGCACACGTTTAATGGGGCACCAGCCAAAGCAAAGGCCAGGGCCAGTAGTGGACATCGTGGAGCTGAATGGCGAGCCAGTGAAGGGCCCAAGGATCCCTCCTGTATGTGGCGAACAGGTCATCCGTGTCCCCACGTCCATCAACCATTGCACTGCTGGGGCCCAGGCTGCCAGGATTTCGGCCTTGCCTTCGGAGCCCGGCCACATAGGCAGCCTTGCACCGGAGGCGGGGACGTGTAGACAGCAAAAATTTGGAAACTGGCAGTGTTTCCTCGATTTCCCTGGCATCGGCCTCTTTGAGCGGCTTGCTTTTTTTCCTGGTAGGATAGGGCCCTGACGGAGAAAGGCAGGATTACGTGTGCAGGAAAAGTGTGTGTTGAGAGGGTGACGACGTTGAGACCACGTTGGGATCTTTAGTCCCAGGAAAGGCCCCTGGCGGGTGTGGGTCAATGTTCTCTACCCATCCCCCTTGGCGGGGGGAGGTTTTCACCATACAAAGCAGCAGCGCAATTATTCGTCGCCGGGGAGGTTGCATCTGCCCACAAGCTCCCCCTGGCCTGGGTCCGCCCCTACTGTATTGCGCGTGTCAGTCAACAGAAGCTAAGACCTTCCAGAGAGACTACCTGCTATTCTGTCCCCACGGGGAAGCAGTACAGCCAGAAGCCTCCCCCGTTCCATCTCTAGGCTCTCTCTCAGGCCCCTCATACTTGTGATGTGTCTCAGGGGTAGAATGAAGAGATTCCTCTGAGTGAACACATACGTGAGAGGCCACAGATGCTGAGGAAGGGTGCCTTGCCTAGTGATATCCTAGCGTAAGTGGAAAAGAGGTACCTGCCTGCTGTCCCAGTGTGTCGAACGTGTTCACATCAGGGGTTGCCTACTGTGAAGTTATTCCCTGGGTGCCCTGGATTTTGTGGCCAAAGACGCAAGGGGGCGTTGTCTGTCCATGGGTAAAATGGAGGGCTCTGCGGAACTGGCCGGTTAGGCTGGACCTCTCCTATTGGCTGAGTGTTTGTGACTCGTCCCCGTCCGAAGTTCCGCCCAGCCTTCCGGTGGCTGTCAGCATGGTGATTGGGAAAGAAACCTTAGGCCCCACACTCAGCCCTCACCTGGCCTACCTGGCCTCATTACCCTCATCTAGACCGCTGTGTGGATGAAAGAAAGGATGTCGGCCAGTGAGCACGTGTCCTGATTTCCTTGGAAGGATTAGGTTCCTTGCCTGGGCAGAAGACAGCCAAGGTCAGCCTGAGCCTAGACACCTAGTGACCTGTGACACTGCAGCCAGTGATAGATGTTGATGTCCACGCTCAGGTATCCGCAGGTGGCGGATTCAGTGTGGTGGGAAGAGAAGTGGAAGTAGAGATGACACACTCACGAGGGCAGGGGCCAAAGGTCAGGGAAAATAGCTGAGGTCGTGGAGCTCTAGCGGAGCCAGTCTAGGGCCCAGGCCTCCTTGCTGTACGAGGCAAAGAGGTGTTCCATATGCCGCCATCCGTAGACTGTGGACGGCTGGGGCCCTGGATGCCCTGATTTCGTCCTTGTCTACCGAGAAGTGACGCACATGCAGTGTGCCACCGGAGGCTGTGGAGCAGCAGAGGGCAAAATCCTGAAAATGGGGGCTTCAGTTGACTTGGCCTGT